>NC_141103.1:4096014-4428514 GCF_041138505.1 Cibotium barometz | reverse complement strand
CTCCACCTAAGCCAAGAACTGTGAATTCATTTAATAATTCACTAGTTTTTGGAGCTTCCCTCTTTCTTCAATCCCCATTAGTGGCTCCATCAACATACTTAACCAATTGATTGGTTGGGGGCCTCTACCGTGAACAAAGAATCAAGCAAATTATAAGGTAATTAGTGAATTTTGATCATTTTCTATAATTTCTCAATGTTTCTCTCTTCTCAACCCCTCTCAAGCTTGAGAAGCTTAATTGGAATGGTTTTTGAATGCTATTCAAGTTAATTGATGAATGTTAGTGAAGAGTTACATAATTTGATGAATGCTATTGAAGTTAATTGATTAATGATAGTTAAGAATTACATAAATTTCCATTTATGTTTAATTCTAATGGTTTTTATGTAATTTCTCTCTCTCACTCAAGAAATGGTCATACTCATGACCCATTCTCAATCCAAATGAAGCTTTTCATAAAGCTTTTCCTTAATCCAAGATTAAGCTATGCTTGAGGCCAAATTAATGGTTTTTTTTCTATGCTTTTAGTTTATGTATATTGATGATTCAATCCATTATGGATTGATGATCCAATTAGAGACCATTCTAATTATTTCCTTAATGATAAGCTTTATCTCTTAGAAAAATTGAGATTTATCAGTCATAGCAGCGGAGCTATGGTAAAATTTTTATAAAAATTATGCATAATATAATTTTATTCAAAGCATGAAAAGAGGACTTCCTACCATATTCTAGGAATTATCATCCTAGATTAATTGAAAGATATTCATTGTAATCATAGAGAAATTGATATTATGCATAATTGATTTTCATGCATAGAGGTATGCATAAAAGATTATTATTTTAACATAAAAGTGTTACTTTTATCAATTTTCATTTTCATGCATAGAAGTATGCATAAAGGATATTTTTTTTTAATATTAAAAGTGTTACTTTTATCATTTTTAATTTTCATGCATAGAAGTATGCATAAAGGATAATTTTTTTATATCAAAAGTGTTACTTTTATCATTTTTAATTTTCATGCATAGAAGTATACATAAAGGATAATTTTTTTATATTAAAAGTGTTACTTTTATCATTTTTTATTTTCATGCATAGAAGTATGCATAAAGGATAAATTTTTTTATATCAAAAGTGTTACTTTTATCATTTTTAATTTTCATGCATAGAAGTATGCATAAAGGATAATTTTTTTATATCAAAAGTGTTACTTTTATCATTTTTAATTTTCATGCATAGAAGTATGCATAAAGGATATTTTTTTTATAGTAAAAGTGTTGCTTTTATCACATTTGAAATTATTACATAGAGATATGCATAAAAGATGATTATTATATTGTAAAAATGTTACTTTTATCATAATTGGTTTTGATGCATAGGGTTATGCATAAAATATATTTTTATACTAAAAGTGTGATTTTCATCATAAATAGATTTTATGCATAAATTAGATGCATAAGAGAAATTCTTTTATTCTAAAAGTGTAATTCCTACTAAATTGAATTTATGCATAAGAAGATGCATAAAAGATTGATTTTAATTCAAAAGTGTCTTTCTCATCTAAATTGAATTTATACATAAGAAGATGCATAAAAGATTGATTTTAATTCAAAGTGTCATTCTCATCTAAAATGAATTTATGCATAGGAAGATGCATAAAAGATTGAATTTTAATTCAAAGTGTCATTCTCATTTAAAATGAATTTATGCATAGGAAGATGCATAAAAGATTGATTTTTATTTCGAAAGTGTTAGTATCCTTAAATGGAATTTATGCATAATTAGATGCGTAAAGAAATTTTATATCAAATATAAGAATTCTCTTATATTCTATAAATAGATATGGGAAGGGATAGGATGTGATAAGACGTATATGAGAAGAGTTATGATGTGATAAGATGAGTTAGGATGTGATAAGATGAGTTAAGATGTGATAAGAGACCTATGGGCTGAGTTAGGATGTGATAAGATGAGTTAAGATGTGATAAGAGACCTATGGGATGAGTTAGGATGTGATAAGATGAGTTAAGATGTGTATGGGATGAGATAAGAAGTGTATGAGATGAGATAAGATGTATATGGGTTGTGATAGGGCGAGAATGGATGTGATGTAAAAGAATAGATGTGAAGGCGTATGAGGCCATATGATTGGAAATGTAGAAATAGATGAATGTAGATGTGGATGTATGAATGTGAAAGTGGATGTATGCATGAAGATGTATATGCATAGATGTGAATGTGGATGTAGATGTATGCATGAAGATGTATATGCATAGATGTGAATGAGGATGTAGATGTGGATGTATAGATGTGAATGTGAATGTGGATGTATGCATGAGGATGTATATGCATAGATGTGAATGTGGATGTAGATGTGGATATATAGATGTGAATGGGAATGTGGATGTGGATGTATGTGAATGTGGATGTGAATGGGAATGGGAATGTGGATGTGAATGGAAATGTGGATGTGGATGTGGATGTATGTGAATGTGGATGTAGATGTGGATGTATAGATGTGAATGTGGAATGTGGATGTGGATGTATGTATGTATGTGGATGTATAGATGTGAATGGGAATGTGGATGTGGATGTATGTGAATGTGGATGTAGATGTGAATGTATAGATGTGAATGTGGAATGTGGATGTGGATGGATGTATGTATGTGGATGTAGATGTGGATGTATAGATGTGAATGGGAATGTGGATGTGGATGTATGTATGTATGTGGATGTGGATGTATGAATGAGGACGTGATAGTGGATGTATGCATGTGGGTGTGGATGTATGGATGTGGATATGGATGTGTATGTATGAATGTGGATACGGGATGTGGATGTATAAATGAGGATGTAAAAATGGAGGTAAGCATGTAGATGTGGATGTATGGATGTGAATGTGGATGTGGATGTGGATGTATGGATGTGAATATATGGATGTATGGATGTGAATGTGGATGTGGATGTGGATGTGGATGTGGATGTGGATGTGGATGTATGGATGTGAATGTGGATATGGATGTGAATATATGATATGTGATGTGAAGGAATCTGAAGTGAAGAGATGGAAAATGATGTGATTGGATGAGTACATATATAAATGGAATGTGGAATAAGTAATGTGGATTAATGAGGGATAATGTGGAAAAATGAGAGTTAATATAGAAACTGTATTTGTAAACTATTGTAAATGCTGTTTGTAAATGGCTGTTTTATGTCAAGAATGCTGGGGAAGCATTTTGACCGTCTTGTGATTAAGGTCGTGGAGACCTAACTGTTAAAGTTGCAACTGCTGACGGAGAGTCAATGGAGGACGTCTCGCGTAGCAAGGTCGACCGAGGTCTTGACCAGCCTCGGTTCGATTAAAAATGGTGAGCTTCCGGTACGGTGGATGAGGGACCAAGGAAGCGGCCTATGAGTGAAGCGCTAGGTCACCTGCGAAGGATCCTAGAGGGTGCTGACCATACGGTGCTCGGGCTCTGGGTCGCCCAGGATACCCACGCGTGCGTCGAGGAAGATATTGGAACAAGGAGTAAGAGTTGTTTTGTGAAACCGGGCATGGATCTGGTTGATTGACCTTGCTGGTCTTCAATGGATGAGTCCATGGCTCTTTATATGGATCTGTTGGTTGATCTTGCTGATCTTCAACGAGAGTCCATCTTGATTTTTATAAGTGATTATATTGCCGAGTATTATGGGCTAGGAACTATTGAAAAGGCCCCTGTGTGGACAGGTGGTGTGAGCGTTCTAGTTGCCAATGATGCCATAGATACTCTGATGAAGGAATGATGGGAAATTATGAATCAACCGGATAAATTGGAAGATTGTGATCAGTGGTACTATGGTTTCATTAAAGGATTGTTTTAAGTTAGCTGATGCTAAGAAAAAGGCAATTTCATATTGGGTGTGTAAGTGGTGTGGCTAGTTTTATGTTGCATGAACTTCCGGCTAGGGGGCCTTAGAACTCTTTTCCTTGGTACCCAAGACAAAACCTAACCAAATTCCAAATTGGATCCCATCACTACAGTGGTTGGGCGGTTGGCTAACCCATGGGATCGGATGGGGTTAGGCTCGACTGATGGATCCGTAAATCGAGACTCAATTTCTGTTATTACGATAGATAAAGTAAATCCCGGATAGTAATTGTTCTATGGATAGGAATCAACGGCTGTGCCTCTTGATGGGGAAAAAAGCGTTGATCCCAATGATCCAAGTGCAAGTTTCTTCCTTGATCCGACCGAGTATCTTTATAGGTGCAGTCGGATCAGCGTGATTAGTAATGATCTTGACTACGTTAGAGTACAAAGTTATCTTGGTGGAATCGCCCGTGCTTTCCGGGTAAGGGAAGTTTTTCCGGGTTCGGTTTTGGAAAAACCGACGGATTAGTCTCTTGTCCGGATATCCGTGGAGACGAGGCCCCGAGTGTGGGTCCTGCCCCGCGCATGAAGTGCTACTTCCGCTGCTAGTACCCCGAATCCGTCGCATGGTGGGGACAAGGATCTCACAATATACATACATGTACATACATGTATATATATACATGTATGTATATATACATACATGTACATACATGTATATATATATACATGTATGTATATATACATACACATGTATGTATACATACATACATGTATGTATGTATGTATACATACATGTATGTATGTATATATATGTATGTATGTATATATATATACATATATATAAATATATGTATATACATATATATAAATATATGTATATACATATATTTATATATATGTATATACATGTATGTATATATACATATATATATATACATGTATGTATATATACATACATCTATGTGTATATACATACATGTATATATATATATATATATACATGTATGTATATATACATACATCTATGTGTATATACATACATGTATGTATATATACATACATGTATATATATATATATATATATATACATGTATGTGTATATACATACATGTATGTATATATACATACATGTATATATACATACATGTATATATATATACATACATACATGTACATATATATATATACATGTATGTATGTACACACACACACACACACACATATACATATATACATATACATACATATATATATATATATACATGTATGTATATATGTATATGTATATATATATACGTGTGTATGTATATATATATATACACACACACACACACACACATACATATATACATATACATACATACATACATATATGTATGTATGTATGTATGTATATGTATATGTATGTATATATGTATATATATGTATATATATGCATATATATATATATATATATATATATATATATATATATATATCTTTGTGATCTTCAAACTACCCAACATGTGACAGCCCCACTGAACACGCTCTCCACAATGCTAGAATCCATTTTTCCTATTTTTGGTCCTTAAGAAAGTGTATTTCGAACCATACAAAATTATATTTATAAAACCTTGAAAAGTGCACTAATTTAATGACATCATTAGGGACAAAGGTCTTGGCATCTATTCACTCAAACTTTATTTAATTAATGCCCTAAGGAGCCTTAGGGTAACCTACAACCCCCCCAACCTTGCTTCTTTGTTCTCTTACCTTGTCTACGATGTGCCTACTCCCCCCCCCACTCCACCACATCTCTGACCTTGTCTACGATGTGCCTACTCCCCCCCCCCACACCACCACATCTCCTCCTATATTGCATGCAACTCATCCCCAGCTCTGTAACCTCTACATCTTTGCCTCCTAGTTCCTTGGCCCCCCAACTTAGCTTGTCATGTGATAAGAATCATGGCAATGGTGGTCTTGAGTGATGGCCATGGCATTAGGACATGATTTGGTCTCAATTTTGAGCAAAAAGGACCAATTTTTTACAGTCGAATGTGGTGTGGCCAAATTTTTGGTGTGCAATGGACAAAGCTTCATGGTGTCAATCTGCATCTTCATCCCCTCTCATGTTTTTGAATCCATGGAGAATATGGAGCAAGAATGACCGCCATTGAAGCTTGGAAAGGCACTGGGGAGTCTATTAGCGATTGGAGGCTTCTATGTGGCTAAAAACGATGCCAGCTGCTATTATTTCCCACCACGGCTACTTGCAAATTTCACCACCTACGTTTAGGTGCTTTTCTCAAACCATAGCCACCATATCACTCATGCCTTGAGTTCTTATGCCTTTTCTTCATGTTATAGAGCTTATAAGAGTCATAATGTGTTTGATTGGCACCATTTCTTATTCAAAGGGTGGAACAGGTTGTGCCAGTTTTTGCTAGGGTTTCATGTGACATATAACATAGTGAAGCTCTTTCTTATATGGTTATGCTCTTTCTTGCATAGCCATGTCTTTTTTTCTCCATGAACATATGTAGTGGTGTTCTTAGCAAGCCCTAATCACCATAGCCTTGTGTTTGATTCCTTTTTTCTTTTCATTTGGTAAAGCATACATTGTCTATAATGCTTCCTATGCTTGAGTTAATTAGCACCAAATTCATCAGGTTTAGCAAAAGATCATCATAATGCTCAAAATTATGGGGATTTTCTTCCATTAAGCCTTTTTAAGTGATGAATCAAGATGGGTTCTCATGATCATTAATTTTGCTTTCTTCATCATAATCTTGGCTTAGTAGCAATTAATGATCCATTAAGCCAAAAATATTGAATCATTTTGATCATATGCATTCCCTCTTGAAAATTTGGGGTGATTCTCTCTCATTAATTTGAGCAAAGATTGCAAAATCTTCTTCACTAAAGAAGCTTCTTTTGAGTATGTGGGTGGGAGGCATATGATGTGCATGAGAGAATGTGGGTTGGGGAAAGGCAAGCAAGCATAGAGAGAAGGTCCAAGGGGGAAAAAAGAGGAAAACAGACAACACGATAAGGGAGGGAAGATCACTGGGTGGGTGGGAGGCATATGATGTGCATGAGAGAAGGTGGGTTGGGGCAAGGCAAGCAAGAGTAGAGAGGAGGTCCAAGGGGGAAAAAGAGGAAAGCACACAACATGATAAGGGAGGGAAGATCGCTGGGAGAGTGGAGTTGAGGCCTAAGTTCCACAGAGTAGCTTTAGAGCTAAAGGTGGCCAACCTTAGGAATTCTAAGGTTTAGGGAGCCTAAGGTTAGGGAGGAATTAATAGAATGCCCACGGAAATGAGTATTAAGTGGACATAAATTAATTAATACCACTATAAAAAGACTGAATATTGCACCTAAATAGAACTTATAGGACACCCAAATATAACTTTTATTTGTCACAACTTTTATCTTAGGCATTAATAAATCTAATCCCCACTATTGTGGGCATTATTTAATTAATGCTTCAACCTTAGCCTCTTTAAGGTATATTTGAACCTTAGCCTCTATCTCTGTCCCTCCTCCCCTTGGGTGTACATCATGCCAACCCCACTATCCTACCTTGCAATGTAACCACTCTATGCCTGTAACTACCCTACCTTGCAACGCTACCACTCTATGCTTCCCCCATCACCTGTACCAAACTCTCCTTGCACCCTCCTACTACCAATTGTGTCTGTAAAGCTTCTTCTTACGCTAAGGAGAGAGAGAGAGAGAGAGAGAGAGAGAGAGAGAGAGAGAGAGAGAGAGAGAGAGAGAGAGAGAGAGAGAGAGAGAGAGAGAGAGAGATCTCCTCATACGTGCATCTTCGCTCTCACATGTCGAGGTGACCTATGTAGCCATATTCGATCTCATGCCCCCGTACACCATTGCCCATTTACCCCTCATGGCTAGAGAGAGAGAGAGAGAGAGAGAGAGAGAGAGAGAGAGAGAGAGAGAGAGAGAGAGAGAGAGAGAGAGAGAGAGAGAGAGAGAGAGAGAGAGAGAGAGAGAGAGAGAGAGGATGCACCGTTCAATATACTCTTATCGTGGTGTCCTATTCACTTTTACTATGGCTTTAATTAATTAACTCTTACTGTCTGTGGCATTATCATGGTGTCCTATTCACTCTTATCATGGTGTCCTATTCACTCTTACTATGGCGTTAATTAATGCCCACTTTCGTAGTAGGCATTAATTATCATGGTGTCCTATTCACTCTTATCATGGTGTTCTATTCACTCTTATCATGGTGTCCTATTCACTCTTATCATGGTGTTCTATTCACTCTTATTGTGCCATTAATTAATGAATGCCCATTGTCATAGGCATTACTTAATTAATGCCTTGACCTTAAGATACACCTTAGGGTCTTCTCCTTCAACATCTTTTTTAGCTTCGGAATCGCCTATGCTTCTCCCTCCAACTATGTCTTTGCTTTACCTCCTCCTTCCGTACTCCTTCATATGTGGTAGATTCTCCTTTATCGCCCTTGCCTGCTTCACCCCCAAATCACTCTCGCTACACACACCCACCCCTCGAATGCCCTTGCACATGCACATCTTCTTTTGTGTACATCGACTCAATGCCCTCGAGTGGCTGCCAGTTGCCTACAGTGCTTCCATGTGGTAGCTCTCCCCCTCTCTTGTGATATGCCCCCCGTGCTCTCCTCCTACCATGTGGTAGGAGAGAGCACACAAGTGATGGACCCGCGTGTTAAAACAAAACTCAGGTAGTCTCACCTCGAAATAATATTTCAATTGTACTATGTACCAACTGGTGAGCTTATATTTGACTGTGAGTGACTATACGTGTGAATACACTCATAGTGTGAGATATGCATATGTTTTGTTGGGGTGAACACTACCATAAATATGTATGTGTACATGTGTGTGCACATTCATGTGTGTAGGTTCACCTCTCTCTCTCTCTCTCTCTCTTCATGTGTGTAGTAGGTTCACCTCTCTCTCTCTCTCTCTCTCTCTCTCTCTCTTTTCATGTGTGTAGTAGGTCCACCTCTCTCTCTCTCTCTCTCTCTCTCTCTCTCTCTCTCTCTCACACACACACACACACACACACACACACACACACACACACACACACACACACACACACACACATGCACCCCGCATGTACACCTTCTCACACACTCACACACTCTCTCATGCTACGCAGGTATAGATCCTTGTACTCAGACTGTGTGTGTGTTTTTATGTGTGCACACACGTGGACATGTATATGTGTATACATGTGCATGTGTGTGTCTAATTATGTGTGTACACGTGCATGCGAGTGTGTGTGCCTTTATGTGCTAATAGTGTGTCTATGTGTGTGCATCATCATGTAGTAAAGCCTTAATGAAGGCAACTTATGCTACCCTCACGCTCAGTGTGTGTGTGTCAACTAGACTATGTGTGAACTTTGTGTACACGTGTGCGATTGCATGTCACCTTTTGTGTGTGTGTGTGTGTGTGTGCATACGTCGATGTGTATACACGTGTATGTCTCTATGTGCGTGTGTGCAAGAGAGTGTGGGTGTGCATCTATGTGCTTGTGTGTGTGGATGCACGTGTGTATGTACATGCATGTGTGTGTACGTGTGAACATACACGAACACTTGTGTGTGCATACGTGCACGTGTGTGTATGCTTTTGCACACTCGAGTGTGTGAATGTTCGTGCATGTGCATGTGTATATCTATGTGTGTTGTGTGTGTGTGTGTGTGTGTGCAAGCATGCAAGTGTGTGTATACACGTATGTATGCATTTATGTGTATGCACATTATGTGCATACACACCCACACGCATGCACATTATGTGCATGCGTGTGGGTGTGTGTGCACGCATATGCATGTATGTGTCGATTCTATATGCACATGCAAGGGTGTGTGATTGTGCGTGTGTCGATTCTATGTGTATGTATATGCACACACATGGAAGTGTAGTGTATATATGTGTGCATGTGTGTGTCGAGTGTGTGCACACCAACTCTGTGTGTGCGCACGTGCATGTGACTGTGTGCGCCTTTATGTGTTGATAGTGTGTGCAAGCACATGTCCATGTGAGTGAACCTTTATGTATTAGAGACTTAATGAAGGTGGCTCTCATGTTACCCTGACATTAAAACTGTGTGTATTGACTCTGTTCTTTGCACGCATGTGATTGTGTGTGCCGACAAAATCACATGTGTGTATGCAACAATGTGTGTTCACGCGCTTATGTGTATGCCCATGTATGTGTCTCTATGTGCACGTATGCAAGAGAGTGTGTGTGCATCTGTGTGCACGTGCATGTGTGTGTAGCATCATGAGAGAGAGAGAGAGATGGAATGCGAGTTAAGGAATCCTCGTGAGGACTACATGGTTTACTTACCATAAATGGTAGATCCTATTAGATATTTTACTATCTGTAATGTAAATAAAATCTGGTCTGTGGAGTTGGATGTGCTAATTCAGAACTTACAGAGGAATATCTCATAATTATGTCCCCTTTATATTGGCTGAGCTTCATGCATACTTGGGGTTATTCCCTAATGTGGACTTGTTGGCTGCAGGTGAGATGCTGGATTGAGAAGAAAAGGCTCCCCAAATTTGGGCCCAAAACATAGAGATGGTACCATAAGGAAAAGCAAGTGGATCATACTTTCGTGGCTTTTATTGAGAACTCGGTTGGCACAAGACCTACTGTTAAGGCATGGTCAAAACACGGAGGGCTGTTGGAAAAACAATCTCCTCGGGGCTGCACTACTGAGGCTATGATGGAGGCTACTGGGTTATCAAATTTCTTGGGATCAATCCAGTTTTTTATAAAAAGGAGTAGAATAGGGTGGATGTGGGGTAATAGAGGTTGTGAGAAAGTGGGGTGTGGGTGTGATGTATGTTGATGATCTGACTTTCAATAGTTAATATAAATACTTTATTGTTCCAAAAAAAAGGATATTTTGCTAATACAAAGCCTAACACTTGAGCCAAAGCATTTGGCAGGTTATTAATTAAGTAATGCAACCTTTGTGCACCTTAGTAAAACTCAACATCCAACTAATTAATTAATAAAAAGAAAGCATTTTGGGTGCTTATTTATTTATTTGCCAAACAAAAGTTATAACGGTCCTACAACTTCCACCTTAAGGATAACGCTCAAGGAGAGCCAAGAGTTGCGAATCAAAGGAAGTACACGTGTAAGGTAAATAGGCAGCCGCGCGGTCTTGAATGTTCATAAAAGAGGACGCGTGTCGATATTTGGTTGTGTTGTGCACTGCCGCCGGCAGCGGGCGGGGCCACCTCTGCACCTGTCTGACGTGTCCCGTCCAGTAGTGCCACGTGGGAGAGACTTCACTGAACTTTACGAGATGCGGCTTGAATTGAACAAAAGAACTGTCTGACGTGTCTGGCCATGTAGGATGTTGAACAACCTTCAACCTATACCTAACATCACATTATTTGCCTAGTAGTCCCTCTCCCTCGTTTTCAGCTCTTCGTGTATTGTATTTCTGAAGCTTTTCAGAAGTTTTCAGCTGTGTCCTCGTGTCTTCCGAGACCTGCCGAGCACTGTTGGTGAAGTAATAGCGAGTTCCCTCAAGCTGCGAAATCTCATCTTCTCGTCCTGGTGTATACGGCATGGAGCGCTCTCCCTCCACACGCCAATCCTTAAGTCAGGTATGGACATGATTTCCCTTTAATCAGCGCTATGCAGTCATGTGGGACGTGTGCGGCATGGATCGCTCTCTGTATCAGTTGAACTGTCCATGTAAGCATGTATGCCGTGAATGTATGTGGGATTATGCATGTTTGTCAAATCCAGCACTCGTCCTAAGGCATGTATGGCATGGAAGTATCTTGGACTATGTATGTATGTCAAAGCCAGGTTTTATCCTTAGGGTTTCTTGACTCTACTACTATCCACAACAATCGCACATGGAGAATCACAAAAGGTTGCAATGGTCGAAATTGTAGAATCTAGCGCTGTTTTGAAATCTCATCCATGATCAATATAGCAGTACTTGCATATGTTTGGCAAAATTTGAACTTTCCAGAAATTTTTCTTCTCATTTGTTCCGGATTTGGGCAGTTTGATGACTTGATCTGGACGGACCTAACAGAAATAGATACACTTGAAAGTTTGGACCACTCAACCATTACAGGCAACGATGGTTCCACGTTGAGCACCATGGGAGATTCTTTACTGCCGTATGATACATCCCATGACAACACGCACTCTGAATGCCCTGACACTGAGCAGTGTTTACAATCTCCCACCCTGTCTGCTATCAACTCTCTGCTAACATGTACATGGGAAAGCATAAATGCTGCAGATCTAGCATCTGTCTTGGATGATGCCTTGTCCTGTGAAAGTGGCCCATCCATTCCTACCACGGTGGAAGAGTATGCACTCCTCAAAGATGATTTGTTGATGCATCCAAGAGAGAACCTCCATGGAGATGACGACATTTTTATGGTCGACTCCATCTCTGATATGGTTGACTCTATCTCAGAAGCTACAGATGTGATAACTGCTACAAACTTGAATGATGTGGGTTCAGTGGACAGTAACAAGGCTGGGGGACATTGTACATGTGGTGTAAGCAACCAGGAACAAACAGATTGCAAGTGGGAAGGATCTTGTGGCACGGTTAATTCAAAAAGGATATTTAAGTAAGTTTCTTTCTCTTTCTTTTGATATTTTGTCCCAGTTTCTCAAAGTTTCTGTCAGCTCATTGTGATTGTGGTTCTGTACTAATCACAGTTCATCCACCTTTGGAGAGACATTGGGTGGCGGCTCCTTAGTGCCACCTGTATTCTCTTCCCCAATGGATTCTTGTGCTTTGGAGAGAATGAAAAGCAACCCTGGAGGATATTCCGACAAGTTGGAACCTAGTAGAAACATCTCTTTCAAGGTTCCTACGATCACAAGAGCTCAGAGTACTTCCCAAGTTGGACCCACTCCTGTCATTACATCTCAAACCAAGCTGGATGATTCACGAAGTTCCTTTTGCTCTCCTAACATGAGCCGAGTGAAGGTATGATCTACATATGAATCCTATTGTAGTAAACACCTTACCTTGTTCTCGCATGTGTGTGGAACTTTGTTGCTAGCTTACATGAAGTACTTTGCAATTGATAGTTTGCTGATTCAAAAGAATGAAAAAAACCATAATGATTGAATGCATGTGGCAGCAAGCAAGCCAAGCCAGGCGCCTTGTTGCCAGACAAAGACGGATGGAAGGGCGGGCCAAGAAGTACCCACTACACAAGCTCATCCGCATGTCCTCTACATCAACTGTTGTGCGTGACAGATCAGTTGGTTACATGGCAACCTCAATGCCGGTGTTGCATACCCCCATACACGTTGTATCCTCGAGTCTTTCAGGAGAACAATCCTTACAAATCAATCCGACAAATCAGCAGACACCTGTGTTTACACCTGCAGTTACACAATGCAATCCATATCCCGTTTTGAGTACCAATCCTTTACAAGTAGATTCAAACTTTGTGTATCCAGATCAGGGTGTAGGGTCCCAATCTACTGTTGCAGTTATTGCTGGAACTGTGGAGGCTGCTTTGCTCAATCGTTTGCAAAGTGTTATTCAGAAGGTATGTACTTTTACTCTACACGTGTTCTTATAGAATTCAGGACCCACAACAGGAAAGTATGTTGATTAACTGCTTTTGTATGTACACAGTTAAATGAACAAACGAGGCTATGCATTAGGGACTCCCTTTATCGCCTCGCAAGGAGTGCAAAAGAAAGGCAAAATCGAGATTGGAGTATTTCAGCAAGTAACTTTTGTTCAAATACTATGGATTCTGAAACAAGGTATCTGAGTTGTTTTACAAAGCTATTTATGGAATCTGTCAGGAGCTTGACCCCTTGCTTGGAATATTTATTGGTACAAGCTTTGGAAGATGGGAGATTATCCTTGATCATCATTCATGCATTTATACTCTGCTTGCTTGACGAGTGGGAAATGGCATGTGTGGATGAAACTGTTTTCCAATGTGGACATTGCCTGGATTCAATGCCCGTGAATGTCCACTGGACCCAGGCACACCTTGGAAACCCAAGGGCACGTGTGCTTGACCTTGTATTAGACAAAGGGGTGGTTTCACATGGGTATCACTAAGGTGTACTGTGTAGCACTTAATAAATAAGGCAGATTTCTAATAAATTAGGCACCACCATTGGATACTATTGAAAGGTCCAGCCATTAAGTGTGCAGGCAGCCTGCCCCCACTTGGCAAAAGCAACACGCAAAGGTGATGGGGCTTTTTGGTGAAGGTTGACCGACATACATCCTTCTTCTTGACCAAGAAGACTAGAGCTTCAAATGGTGAGGACCTCCAAATCCTCCAATGTGTCCGACTTCATAGCTTGGACATCAGCAAGAGATCCTCATTCTTTACTGCAAGTAACCTCTTTGATTTTAGAGCGTGTTGTCGTTGTCACTGTTGCGTATCACACTTCATTTGAAGGGTGGATATTGCAAGGTCTCCATAGACCACACCCAAGGATTATCTGACCCAGAACCAAAACCCTAACGAGGTTGCATGGACTTGACATCATTGTAGGCATCGCATGACCGCGATGGATTGTGGCTAGCTACTCGCCACCCAATCTTTGGTTCAGTACATAGAACCATCCCCGAGCCGGAGGTCTAATTGGCGTTAGCCTACTTAGTACTGATGGCCCCAACCTAGCGTTCCATACCACGTGGCTGAACCACCCACCTTGCAACTCCATGGCCACGAGATCCTGCACGCTTCCTTGGTAGCCCCAAGTGACCACATTACTACTTGACCTCTTGTGTCTAATAAGTCACCCCAAGGTTGTTTATATAGTAATTTATTGGCCCTTGCTTTATTTATAAATTTTTAGCCATTATTAGCCCTAGGGTTAAATTATAAGCTCTTAGCCAATCTTGACCTCTTCTTGCCAGTGTCCTTAGCCCAAGTGTGAACCCTCCATGTCCCCACACCCCAGCTAAGCCCTTAACCCTAATCTTGGGTTAGGAGACGTAACATACTTCCCCCTCTTCTGTTCAATTCACGTCCTCGTGAATGCTTAAGGAGACAAGCCTATGTAAGTGGATCCACACCCCTAGCCCTAATCCTAGGTTTGTCAAGACGTAACATACTTAGCCCCTTTTGTTCAATTCACGTCCTTGTGAATGCATAAGGAGACAAGCCTATGTAAGTGGATCCCCGACGGACATAGTTTTTTCACACATATCTGGTAGATACCCACGTTTACTTTAGAGCAAGCATAAAACTCCCCATCAACTTCTGCCCATGCCCCATGTCCCCGAATAGCTTGATTACAACACATGGCTTCCAGCTACTTTTCGCCCCACCAAATCGGGATGAACATTTCCCAGTTACCTTCTCTAAAGCACTCTCCAAGGCTACAAGTTGCTTGAATGTTACAAATGTGATCATGTTCCAGAAAGGAAAAAGCTTTGCAAGTTCTTGGGCTAGTCCATAGCTCCAAAGCGAAATTGGTAGTGGTACCCAGCTATAGAGTGTCCATGTATCCCGCCAGTCAAGCTTGGTGGCGGGAAGCTCACCGTTTCGGTATACCCTGTTTGCACTTTGATACCAACCGTGGACTGCTTGTGCCTATGTGCAACTGTTGAACAGAGAGATTGAAAGAGAGACGTGCAACTGAAGATAAAACGCAAGCACAGTTCCCAGTGCTCTTTCTACTCACAAGGCGGTTTTTTTAAAAGAATTTCTCCTGAAAATGTGAGACATTCAACTGAATATTAAATGTTGTTTATGTAGGGATGGGCAGGGCTGGTCGACCATCTCTCAAGCTGTGAGACTGCTCACAACTTGCAAAAAGGGTATTCACATGTATGGGGGCAGGCGGACTGCTGTTGGACACTGCTCATGGCTGCCTGACCTGACCTGTCCACTCATCCACCCAGGCTGCCCGACTTGGTCCGCAGCTGTCTGGCTGCTAGGCGCCCTTGTCTGGGCCTCCCACCTAGGCCCGGATAATGTGTAGCTGTGTCACACTTAGTCAAAACCTAGCAAGTGGGGGTTCTCTCAGTTGACACATAATTTCAAGGTACAAATGTTCCCAGGAGGAGGAGGTGTTCTCTCAGTTGACACATAATTTCAAGGTACAAAAGTTCCCAGGAGGAGGTGTTGCTTTAAATCTAGAGGCATTTAAAGCCAAGAGTTGGTGTGTGGTCAAAAGTTCTAAAAGTATCAGAACTTTGTATCAAGTAAGCCTTGCCTACGTGATTCAATTTACACAATTGAATGGAAGTTGGGATTGCATATACTGTACATCTTTGGATACGGTGTCTCTGCCATCACTGATATAAGGAGCCTTCAGTAGGGCTGTGAAGACCTGTCACATGATGACGTTTGAGATCAATTAGACAAAGATCAGATTGTGCGCAATCCAGATTGATTCATGCAACTTGGCAAGTTTGCCTACATGTAAGAGAGGCCTAAAAGTATAATTATCTCCCCATTCTACACATCTTTGACAAGTCTTTTGGAGAGGCCAATCAAGGGAGAGAAGATCAACTTGAAAAGTAGAATAATCAGCCCAAAGAGCAGCAGATTTAGTCCTCAGAAGCAGCTCGAGCACTACCAATGAATACACAAGACTACATGGCTTTCTATTGTAGGAGGTTTCAGCAATTGTCAGAGGACTACATAAGCTTTTCTTGTCTGCTTACAGCCATGCTCCTTCAGTTCAGTAGATACTTTAGTATCTTAATGGAATTGTGGTACTCTAAAAAGGAATGGTTGCGCTTAGAAATTGGTCCAAGCCTACATCAGGGCAAAATGTGTGAAAATTTTGGAGAGATGATTCGTTGCCTTATTTTGTACACTAGGTTTATGTAAAGGTTTGCAGCCATGTTCATGGAGTAGTACTTACTAGGCCGCTCCATCATTCAGGGTATCACTTAAGTGCTTGATGGTCAACATCCAACCAGTATATACATGAAGAGCTAGCAAGAATAGCTTAATCAGTGTTTTTGCTTGGTGACATGCCTTGCTGTGCATCAGCTCTCCTAACAAAGGCAATCTTACTCGATCTTCTTGGTTTGCCAAAATCTGGTTTTCTATTTTATTTTTGATGTATATTCTCTACTTTGATCTGCAATGGGACACTCAGGTGGAGAGAGAGAGAGAGAGAGAGAGAGAGAGAGAGAGAGAGTGATGAACACTATTTACTTGAAGGATTTTATTATTTCAATTAAACAGCTGTATTTCAATTGATTTTTCAGTCGTAGGGATGCAATGGAGACTCAAACCAATCCTATAGATCGATGGGTTGTTAACCTTCTTTTTTGCAAGCCATCCAGTGAACCTGAAGCAAGAGCTGAGTCTCATCAACCTACTTTATCAGAAGTCCCAAGAAAGGTTCTATTCCAGGCTCCCAACATGAACAGTAGTACACCACAGTTATGGAATTCTTGTGGAAGTTTTGTAAATCTGCAGGAGCAGCCTTGCCATGTACTGATGGGTTTATGATGATGGCCCACTTATTAATTGGGTACGCTTGTTTAAATTGAGGCATTGACCTTATTTGCAAGTCCTTAGGAGATTCTCAAGTGCTCATGAGCTTATGTTCTTGCATGTGAAACAGGAGGTTTGCAGAGCAGGCTTGCTGCCATGGGCATATGCTACAAGGAGGACAGAGGAATACTGCTTTGAGGAGCTAGGCCAAAGATGAATTATGGGTGCATTTCAAGTTTAGAGTCATGTGAGATCCCCTCTGAATGTTATTGCTAGCCAGGGATCAAACCCGGTGATTGCCACTCGGGCCAGACCCCGGCTGGGTTGCAAAAGTGGGGCTCCTTCAAAAGGAGACGGGCACCTCGTGTAACTCACTTGTTGATAGAATCTGCCAGTCCAGAGATTTGTGTGATAGTCTGTACAAAGAAATGTTCTGTACATAGGCATTGTCCCTGCTTGTAGATTATGCTTTTTTCTGTAAAACTTTTAGTTGCAGGTGTGCTGATGTTTAGCATGCAAATCTCTTTGTAGATAGATAAAAGTAACTGTATGCTAAGCTGAAAAGCAATCCAGAAAAGATGATCTTATCAGAGAATCAAATGAGTAGACTTAAAAATAATGGTCTTTTAAAGAGCTTGCATATGGATCATGTCAGTCATATGACTTGTAGATCTCCTGCTCTGGACTCTGTGTGTTTGCAGGTAACGTCTAGCCGAAAAGTGTTGTTTGTAATATGTTGACATCAATCACCTAGCTGTGGTCCTTGACATAACTTTGCCGCCTCCTGCAATTAGAAGCTTAATCATGTTTGGCCTGCCTTAGACATAAGGTCAAACTAAACCATTCAATAGCGGTGTCCCTAGCATGAGGAGTTGGAATAGCTGTGTTAATGACATAAAAGAACTTACACAAAAATTCTTAACATACCGTTTGCAAAATAAATCATTCCATTCTAGGTGTATATTTTTAAAAGGAGATCAATTTGGCTTCGATTGGGTAGAGGGGGTGTTTATGATTGAAGCCAACTGTACTCTTAACTCAATTGAATATTGTGGTACACATGGTAGATGAGGTGGATATACCCGTTCTTCTTCTGTAGATTGGATATGCTTTCTCAAGCGATTCATGAAAAGGATTTTGTGAGAAGCCTTAAAGGGTTTTGTGAGACAAAGGGTGTAAAAAGAGCAACCTAGGAGTGGTATGTGATTGTGCCTCTTGATCGGGAGGTCAAGGATTCAAACTTTGTTGGTACGTAGCTGAGAAGGCCATAGTACGGGAGGTTAGGGCTTCGAACTTCAAACCCCACTAAAGGCTCCCTCGTTGGTTCGTAGGTGGTTAAGTATATCATATATGATATTTATTGACATACACACATGAGCTTTTTGGTCAAAGGCATAAACCATGTAATATACCATATGATATAGTACATATTATCCATGAAGAGTGATATAGATAGGGCATATTCTATCCAACTCATGAAGAAAAAGTAGTCCAAAATAGTGGTTGGTGTTATAAGATCTCATCAAGAGTTCGTTAATGCTATCTTGTGATGAAGATATGACTGCTAGCTTACCCAACTACTATGTGGATGCCCTTGATGAGTGGGGTTACTTGATTGTTGGTGTTAATGACCATATTGACATCATCCCATCATAGTTGACATCATAGTTGACATTTGTCTCAAGGATAAATGAGGTTGATATAGTCGGATGTCTATGAGTAAGTGTCTTTGTTGATGTAGTCAGATGTCTGTGAGTCTTTGTTGCAACAATAGGTGGTGTTATGACAACATGTGCATGAAGACTTTATTGTGGAGTTTTCTATAAATAAAGGGAAGTTATATGAGAGTACCATAATTATTATTTTTATGTTATCCATTTGTTTGCTTTTGAAATATGGAGTTGTGACTTCAATATCTTTATTGACAGAAATGCATTAAAAGATTTTGTTTTTGCAGGTCCTAAAATATGTCCTTTTAATTCGGTTTATTCAATTCCTTGATTTTCATGACTTTAGACCATTGTAACTTCTTTGTTGGTCGAGTTATCAGCAAGCTTTATATAATATAAACATTGGCTATCCACATTTTTTTGTACGCATCACCACATTTGTGCTCAACTGCTTGACTTTCTTATCCCTTATTATGCCCTTCTTGAAATTGCACGCTTTATGTAAATGTGGTCTCTTCTTGAAATTGCATGCTTTATGTGTTTATGATGAAGCATGCTTTCTCTCAATGGAAATCATATGGTTTTCCTTTTTTCCTTTCCCCTATGTCATTAAACTCATGGTAATATAAAAATACTGGTAAGATTATCTCCACATGTAGGACTTTTTACTCTTTAGTAGGCAACTTCACATATGGTAAAAATCTAAAGAAAACGTCTTCATATGTGCTTCCTTTTCTATGTTTCTATGATATTTGGTTCTTGAAGACAACCTCACCTCTTCTTGGAGCAAAAAAAAACCCACCAGCAACAACACTCTTGAAACCAACTTTCAAATATTGAGAGTAAACAACACGTCACAAGAAAAGCAGAGAAAACATCGAAAAGGAACTCTTGAAACCAACTTTCAAATATTGAGAATAAACAACACGTTAGGACACATACGTGATATGCCAACACTCCAGCAGTTGCATGGCAGAACCTGGTGTAAATGTTCCAAACTAATACAAGGGCAAGGAAACTGTAGCTAAAACAAGAGCTGCATACAATGAAAAAGAAAAGCATGTTAATCAATGAGTATTCTTTAAAGATCAAGGGCATTTTTGAATCCCTTGGGTCTATCAATGTATCGGTGGAAGATGATGATTTAATGAGTGTCTGTTTGAATGGGTTTGGCACAAAGAGTAAGCCATTTAAGACCTCCATTGTAGTTAGAGAGAATATTCCTAACTTTCGGGACTTGGTGTCTATGATGATCATAGAAGAAAAGTCTCTAGGTGAGGACTCTTCTTCACAAAGCAAGAACACATAAGAACAGGCCTTCTACTCTAATTTAGGTAGAGGCAGAGGTAGAGGTTGTGGTCAAGGCCAAGGTGGTGGTTGACAAAGAAATCATAATTATGGACATTAACAATCCAATGATTCATAGCAAACATCAATCATACAAAGGTGGAAGACGCCAGTCTAGAGGCAAGGGGAGCCAAAGAGACCGAGGTGGTTGGCAAAGAAATCAAAGCCAGGTTATGTAGAAACATGTGATGATATTGTGCATGTTGATAAAGTGTCATTGTCTATGCAAGATGACAAAATGAAGTACTTGTTGGCAGATGTACTTCATGTTTCAAATATTACAGAAAGAACCAGGCTTTTGTTAGACAGATGGTTGAGCAAGTGAGGTTTAATCCTAAGGATGTTTTGTGGAAGACTTCAAAAATTAGTGTCTCTTGGTTGCAAAGGGTAACAGAAATGGCAGGATATTTACTTCGGAAATGAACATGCCTAAGGTAAAGGCAGCCATGTTTGTGTATGGAATAGGTGTCATTGCAGATATTAATATATGGCACAAGTGCATTGGTTATGTGAATATAAAGCGAACTGAAGTTTATGCAGGCCCAAAATATTGTTGTAGGTTTGCCAAACTTTAAGGTTGATGGTATGCATAAAGTATGTGAAGCATGCCAGCTTGGTAAGTAAGCCAAACATGCTTTCTCACATGAAAAGCATGTCATTGCAATGCCAGTAGATGTTATACATTTAGATGTATGAGGACCGGCCAAGATGTAACAATTGCAGGTTGCAGGTATTTTGTTACATTCATTGATGAGATCGCACTAGGAAAGTGTGGGTTTACTTCATGAAGGAGGAAAGTGAGGTGTTTGCTCACTTTCAAAGATTTAAAGCCTTGGTCAAGAAGGAAAAATGCATGCAAATAAAATGCTTGAGATCAGGTTGTGGGGGATAATATTTCTCCAATGAGTTTAGTGATTTTTCAAGAAAGCAGGGAATTAAGAGACAGTTTACATGTAGGTACACTCTGCAATAAAATGGTGTTTGCAGAAAGAAAGGCTAAGCACATTGCAGAAGTGGCACATGCCTTGACGTGGTTGAAAAAATATGCCACATTATTTTTAGGCAGAATAGCAACTGCTATGTACATTATGAATATGACACCCACTATAGCTATTCATGGTATGACGCTTGAACAGAAGTTTACAAGCATAAGGTCGGATGTGTATCACTTGAAAGTGTTTGGGTGTATTGCATATGTGCATGTTCCTAATGAAGTAAGAACAAAGTTGGATCCGAAGGTAGGGAAATGCATCTTTATTGGTTATGCTATGGAGCAAAAATGTTATAGATGTTATAATCCTACCACTCGTGAGATGCGAGTAAGCAGAGATGTTGTCTTTGAGAGGAGATGAATAGTTGGTATGCACTAGTGGTGAAGGTAACAAAAGATCCAGATATAAGAAGTGTTGATGCCACACCAAATGTAGAGGAGCAATCACACCTCTAGCGATGGATCCAACGTTAGTCCATGGTTAGGCAGGTTGAGGATAGATGTAGGTACACATGTATCATGAAAAGGGAAGGAAAAGGTAGATCAACCTTTTGTGCCGATCTATCAGTAGGCCACTCATATGTGGATGGTGACTGTAGTGGCTCTTGACGAGGAGCTTGGCATTCTGCCTGTGGTTGCCTCTATTGTAAGGAGAGCCAGGGCTGTTTTGAGGGCACGTGGTAGTGATCCAGGTATACGCAAGTCTACGAGGGTTAGGTACCCTGACAGGTTGCGATATGATGGATATACGGCTAGCCTATCATTATACTTACATGGTTAAATCAATACAGGCATTGGAGCCCACTTGTTTTCAGCAGGCACTTGAAAATAAGATATGGGAAGATGCCATGAATGAGGAGATGGTGCATTGGATGCAAATGAAACATGGGGGTTAGTGTCTTTGCCTAAGGAAAAGAAGGAAATTGGATGTAAGTGGGTGTATAAAGTCAAGTATAACGATGATGGTTCAATGAGCAAGTATAAGGTAAGATTGGTTGCCAAGGGCTATGCGCAGGCTTATGGCATTGACTATGAGGAGAGATTTAGTATGGTTGTAAGAATGGCAATTGTGAGAGCTATCATTGCTATGGTTGCAGCAAAGGGTTCAGATGGATATAAATAATGCCTTCTTGCAATTTGCAAGAAGAAGTATACATGATGCAACCACCAGGTTATGATGGATATAAAGAATGCCTTCTTGCATAGTAATTTGCAAGAAGAAGTATACATGATGCAACCACCAGGTTAAGAGAGTGATGCACACGGAGATTTTGTGTGCAGGTTAAGTAAAGCCTTATATGGCTTGAAGAAGCAAGCACCTAGAACATGGTCAAACAAGATCAAGGAGTATCTTGTTACCATTGGATTTCAGATATTCAATACAGATTTTCACTTATGTGAAAAAGATAGATAGAGGGATCATGCTATTAGCCATCTATGTGGATGACTTGATTATCACTGGTGATAGTGATGCTGACATACACAATGTCAGGATGATTTTGAAGTAGAAGTTTGAGATGAAGGATTTGGGTGAGCTGCAGTATTTCTTGGGCATAGAGATGGTGAGATCACCTCATGGCATTTTGTTTATTGCAGAGGCAGTATGGCTTGGATTGTTGTCCAAGTATGGTATGACAAGCTGTAAGCCTATTCTAGTGCCACTGGAGCAAAACATAAAGCTTTCCTGCAAAGGTGAAACAGGCTGTAAGCCTATTTCAGTGCCATTGGAGCAAAACACAAAGCTTTCCTGCAGATACAGGTGAGCTTTTGGAGGACCCCACTACATAGTGGGTAGTTTGATCTACATGACCATTACTAGGCCAGACTTGAGCTATGCTGTTGGACTTGTGAGTTAGTTTATGCAAGACCCTAGGAAGCCACACTTGGATGTGGCTCAGGGACATAAAGTCCACAGTTGATTATGGAATTTTCTATGAGAGATACATCTACATGGGTACACAGATGTTGATTAGGCTGGTAGTGTTGCAAACAGGAGATCTACTATTGGTTTTATGGAGTGCTTTTGTGAGTTATAGTAAGAAGCAGCCAACAGTTGCCTTGTCGAGTACAAAGGAAGAGTACAGGGGTGCTGCTATGGCAGCTTGTGAGCTAGTTTGGTTTCAAAGCTACTTGGTGATATGGGTGAGCCCATGGATAGAGCAGTTGTCATTTATTGTGATAACATGAGTAGCATACAGTTGGCCATAGTGACCTAGTATACCATGCTAGAACGAAGCACATTGAGGTGCACTATCACTTTGTAAGGAAGAAGGTTCTAGAGTAGGTGATGTAGATCTGGTATATGTCAGCACACAAAGGATTAGGTGGCTAACATCTTCATGAAAGCATTGGGCATAGAGAAGCTCCACAGGTTTAGTAGCTTACTTGGAGTGCAATGTGTGGAGTTGAACTCGAGGGAAAGTGCTGAGATATTGAGCTCAACTAGTGCTATGGTGAACATTGATGACCCGCCTCTGGGTGATAGCTTCCGCACTTATGCCACTGGCATGGTTGGTGAGGTTATGGTTGATATGATGCCAGTGGATGATTGGTTGTGTGACAACCATTTTGGAGTACTAGAGTTATAGCATAGTTATAGCGTTAGCTCATATAGTCAGGTTCACACTAGCAGGACTAACCATTTGTATGTTATAGTAGGAGAGTACTTTCCCTTTATGTATGTACTCTTTTCTTTTAGTTATATGGTTGTAGAGAATAGAAGAATATATAAGAAAATTCAGCCATCCATCTCTCTCTTGTGTCTTGCACTCTCTCTTGTATGTGTATCTTTGCTTGAAAGAAACTCAAGCTTTCGCTCTCCCCCGCATTCTCTTTAGAAACTAGTCCTCAAGGGGCTCTTAATTTTTCTTTTAGAATATCATTTCTTTGGTAACACCAAGTTAATTTAAGGTCTCAAAAAATAACAAAGGCAAAAATATGCCCACTACCATTTAAGGAAGGGTCTTGATTTTAATTGGGTTATAAAAAGGAGATAGTTTTGTTGATGGAACTATATTTATAACTGAAGGCAAAACCATCCCCACTACCATTCAAGAAAGGGTCTTAATTTTAAATTGGTTTAAATAAATGAGATAGTTTTGTTGATGGAACTGTCTATAGCCCTTTGAAGTGGACTCTTAATTTTGGTTTTGAATATGTCACAATCCCTTTGATAGCACTAAACTCAATTTTATTTAGGCATGACACAAGTGTTAGAAATTTGGTAGTATATCATCGGAGGTCATACAGTTATGCCATGGGAACTTTTGTCCCATTGGGTTTTTCCCCATGGCCATCTAGGTGTGAATGGGTACCTTTGGGTTAGCTAGTATACAAGCAACCTCATTTATAGTTTAAGGTTAGCTAGTATATAAGCAACCTCATTATAACAATTTAGGGTTACTTGCTCATTTTTGTACTTTCTCTTTGTGCTCGTCTCCTGTGAGCTTGCTAGTCTCTCTCACACTCTACACCCTTGCGTACTTGTCATTGAGCATTGTCTATGTGCGAGTCTCGCTCTCCATTCTATGAGATCCAATCATGGTATTGAGAAATTTTCTAGTTTTCTTCTTCACTATATGCAAGCTTCCATAGCTTGTGTGTTCAAGCTTTCAATAGCTTGTTTCAATTAGTGTTTATTAGTTGGTTTCAGTTCAAGTTGACGCATTCAACTTTGGTACACAAGCTTCCATAGCTTGTGTGTTCAAGCTTTCAATAGCTTGTTTCAATTAGTGTTTATTAGTTGGTTTCAGTTCAAGTTGAAGCATTCAACTTTGGTATTCGAGTTTTTCATTGAAGCTCTCTGTGTGTGTGTAATCATTGAAGGAGGCTCTTCACACCTTGAGTCATCACTTCTACTTCAAGAACTAGCTCTGTACAACAAGGATTCAAGCCATATCTAAGCGACTCGACAAGTTGTAGGTTTCAATTTTTTCACAGTTATTCAAATTGTTCGTCAAACGATTTGAGCCCATTTTTCGTTTCTTCACTAGGTGACACATGGTGGAAATAATCGCTTGATTCTTGGATTGTTTTCATCTTGGATCGCTCACAGGTTTTGCAGCGGCTGATTTAACTCTTGAATCATTGATTTCTTGGATTGCCGATTCCACTCTTTGATTAACAATTCCACTTTCTACAATTGCTTCGATTCCTAGTTCTCGAGCAATCCTACTCTAGTGATTCTTCTTTGGCGATTCCACTTTCCAGTGGTCCTACCTTTTCTCACCGATTCAACTTTTCAGTGATTCTACCTTGGGCAATCCTACTTTAATGATTCCACTTCTTGAATCGACCATTTCTATCTTTTTGGAATCGTCCAATTTTACTTTTTGGGATCGACCATTTTCACTCTCGACTCTACTTTCTTAGTTCGTCTGATTCTGCTTACTTGGATCGTTCGATTCTAATGCTAATTTTCAAGAGTTTATAGATTGTTCATCAACACCAACTTACATTAGTTCAAGCTTTATTTTCTCAAATTCTCCAACAGTACTCAGGTATGGCCAACCACTCTATAATGATTTGTTTGGTATTCTTTCAAAAGAAGATAAATTAGATAGGTCAAACAACTCCCTATGGAGTCTTATGGTTAGAAATGTCATAGTTTTGCAAAAGGTTTTGAGGTCATGTCAATGGTGACAACCCTCGCACTAGCATAATTGCACGCTCCTCAAAGGGGTCAAGGCCAATAGATCTAACAACAAGTTTCTTAAATTATTGTTGAACAAAAAGGATGGGATTCACATGACACTCAAGCTTTGGTATTGATTGTCAAACAAAAGGTCTATTATTCTACACATTCACTCTCATAAAACATTCATTCTTTTGCTTAGAATACTCTAAAAATTTTGTATTAAGTTAAAAATGATGAAAGGATTGCCTTTCTCAGAAGGTAACTTAAAAATGAAAATATGCAAGAAAAGGGGTTGATGAATGAACATTTAACAAAATTGCAGGATTTGAGAGAGAGCAACTTCTTAATATTGATGAAGTTATTGCTAAAAAGGGCATGAATAACACATCACCCTTAACTATAACCTAAATCTTATCTGTGTTTCAAATACTTTCCTTTGTCTTTCTTTGAGAGGCAATACATTTCCTGAATCTTATCTGGGTTTTAATACTTTCCTCCATCTTTGTTTAAGAGGCAATGCAACCCCTCTTTATTCAGCCTCTTAACTATTCCTAAAAAGGATATGATTAAAAATCACCCTTAATTCAATCTTATTTGGGTTTCAATACTTCCCTTTGTTTTTCTTTGAGAGGCAATGTAGCCTGTCTTACCTATCAGGAGCTTGTTAGCTTACTATTATAGGAGGAACAATCCAAAACAATGTTTTTGAGACTTCTAGTATAGTGATCAGGCTCTAGCAAAGCCAACAAGGATAAGGGTAAGAAATTTCAGCAGAACACCAATTCTAACAAAACTTTTGAGGCTAAGGATGATTTTGAATAACTAAAGAAGGTTACTTGCCGATATTACAAGGATCTTGGCCATGTAATTAAAATTTCCTTCAAACTTTGAAATAAGAAAAAGAAGAAAAAGGATTCCAACAAGGGTTCAAAAAGAGGACTCTGCTGTTGTTGTCTATGAAGACTTCTCACTAATAGCAATTTGCAGTTATAATCCTGTATAGGACTCTATTAATGTTGTTGTTTATGAAGACTACTCACTAATAACTATTTGTAGTTATAGTCTTGTATAAGATGCATGTATTAGTGCAACTATCTGTGACAGTTGGTTTCTTGACAATGAGGTGCTTCTAAGCACATAACTTCTCAAAGAAGTTTAGTCAAACATATGGAGACTACGAAAGGTGGTCAAATTGTTATGTGTGCCAACAATGCCTCTTACCTTGTCATCAATCAGATTGGTGAGATAGTTCTCACTACTATTACTGGTGAGGCTCTTTATCTTTAAAATCTAAATTTTGTTTCAAGAATTCATAAAAATTTGCTTTCTGTGTCCACTCTAGCAAGGGAGATTCTTAACGTTGAATTTGCAGAAGATAAATGCATTGTCCGTGAGATAGAGAACATGATAAAAAAATTGTTCATAATAGAGAACATGACAAACAAATTATTCTTACTAGATCTTGAACCACTTGTGGTTTATATAAAATTGGACATGTATGGGATGCTGTATGCATTGTCCGTTCTAGATAACATGATAAATAAATTGTTCTTATTGGATCTTTAAACCATGGCTTGTATAAATTGGACATGTATGATAAGTGTGATGTTTCTTGTCTGTTAGACACTTCTAATGCAGTGAAAGATACCCAATTGTGGCATGCTAGGTTTGGCCACACTTTTATTGGTGGTTTGATACTTTTACAGAAACATGGAATGTTAAAGGATCTTCCTCAACTTGAACCACCATCGAGATGTGTTTATGAAGGATACATCCTTGGCAAACTTTCTCGCTAACCTTTCCCAAAGACAACAACAAATAGAGCTTATCACAAATTACGGCTCCTACATGGTGATGTGTGTGGTCCAATGATGACTACTTCTCTGGGAGGAAACATAAACTTTGTTACATTCATTGATGATTATAGCATGTATGGCTGGTATTACTCTATGAAGGAAAATTTAGAGATATTTTCTCATTTTCAACACTTTGTTACTATGGTTGAAAATGAAACTGGCTTTAAAATTCAGACTCTCCATTGAGACAGAGGGGAGGAATATATGTCCAATGCATTCAAAGATTTTTTGTACATAAAAAGGCATTAAGCATTCAGAGATTTTTTGGCACAAAAAGGCATTAGGCATCAGTGTACACCTCCGTATACACCACAAAAAATGGTGTTGCTAAGGGACGAAATATGACTCTCATGGAGATGGTTAGATGCATGGTTAAAGGTTAGCATCTTCCACACAAGTTTTAGATGGAAGTAGTTCTTTGTGCTACCTACGTGCTGACTAGATGTCCCACTAAAGCTTTGAAGACTATCACTCCTTATGAAGGCTTGGTTCAATCGAAAACCTAAGGTTGAACATATGTGTGTTTTTGCTCATTAGCATAAAGTAGAACTAAGCTTGATGATAAGGTAGTGAAATGCATTTTTATTGGTTATAGTTCTAAAAGAAAAGATTATCATGTCTATAATCCTCTCACTAAGAAGGGAAAGGTTTATTTTTGATAAAATACTTTAAAAGCATTGGAATATGGTTCAATTTTGTAAAAGCCAAATTTTGGAAACGCTATGCTATTTATGGCCCAAGGGCTAAATTTATGAAATATGATGGAAATACCGCGTGTAGAGAGGAGCCACACACGTCAGGGGGATGATTGAACCCAATCTTGTGTTCTTGGATTTTATACTCTTTATTTATGCTATGGTGTCTTTGGTTTATTTTCTTTACTAATCAATTTGTGGAATATTCAAATCTCCGTACCAAAGGTCATGTAACAGTGGTATTAGAGCATAACAAATTTAAGTATTGAATTTAGGTCATGGAGACTTGAAGAAAAATCAAGAAATTGATTTTTTCTCAAAGGTTATTATCGGATAAAGTTTGAAGTCTTTTCTACAAATTCAAAATATTTGCACGAGAAGAGGAGAATCTGCAAAAAGCCTGCAAGGGTACAAGGGCATTGGACAAAGGCGTGATTCATTAAAAAATCCAAAGGGCAAAGGAGGAAAAAGCAAAGAGACCTTTGGGCAAAGATTCAATGGTTTATGGGAAATTTTTGGGCCGTCAGATCAAGATTTGGATCAAGGGTTGGGGTTTAAAGCCACCTTTATGCATAAAACCACTTTTCATGAAGTGAAACCACCTTCTTCTCCCAAAACCACCTTCATGAATTCTAATCCTCTCTATAATCCATCTGTATGGATGAAATCATCTCATTGAGGAGATCATTGGCCTACTATCATAGGCAATTTTGTGCTAGTTTATGCTTAAGTTTAAGCTCAACAAAGCTTAGCCTAAGCCTTGGCTACCTACCTAAGCTATAAGCTATCATAAATAGCTTCTTTTTAAAGCTTTACCACTAAGCTTTTAACCTTTCAACCCTTCTAAATTCAAGCTTCAAAACCATGCATTCTCAAGTGAAATAAAGGCTACAAAAACCACTTGTTGCTGAAATTTTACATTCTACACCAATTACAAAGAGCTTAAAAAATTTAAAATTTTCTTTGTTGGAGATAGAGGGAGTTTCCATGCCATAAATGTTTCTTCGTCCTTGACTCTCTAGTTTCTGAATTTTGGTACAAAAAAAACACCGGAGTTAGATAAGCTTATTATTTTTTCTATTTTACTTCCACACTTCCATATTATTTTGCTTGGTTCTTCTATTATAATGGCAAGTTATCCTCTACCGCCAACTAGCCAAGATCAATTAAATGCACTTTAAGCTGAACTTGGCAGTGAGCGTAATCAAAGAGAAGAACTTGAGAGAAGAATTTCACGTAAGAAAATAACATCGTCTCCCAAATTTGATTCTTCATATTTTGAGGGGCATCGCATACACAAAAGACAATATAGGCTACTCTCTTCAAGCACATGAAATGAAGAATGAAACCAAGATTAGCCGCGCAAAGCTTTCACTTTTCAAAATTTTCATGGGGTAAGAAGGAAACAAATATCATATTATCATGGCTTAGTCAACTTGACAAATATTTTTTTGGGGAAGAATTTTTTGAGAAGGACAAAGTCAAATATGCTACCAACCATTTGGTTCAAAATGCTACCTTCAAAGTCAAATATGCTACCAACCATTTGGTTCAAAGTCAAATATGCTACCAACCATTTGGTTCAAAATGCATCTTTATGGTGGAACGCCATCAAGTAAGGAGGACTGGATAGACCAAGGACTTGGAAGGAATTTCAAAAGCTCATCAAACAAGATTTTCTTCCACCTCAATACAAATCTAGGGCGTTTTAACCATGGGATATGTTAAGCCAACTTGATAAAGAAACTGTGCAGATGTATGTGAATAAATTTTGGCAAACACCTATCCAACTTCAAGACATCGAGAGAGTACAATTGAAGGACCAAAAGCAAAAATTCATAGCAGGATTTAAGTTAGTCATTTTTAGAGAAGAAGCGAACATGTTCCATCCTCATTCTCTTAGCAATGCCATTTCAACAAACTATGAGAAGAAAAACAGATTCCTGGAGTCACTACAGTGGCGGATTCTCACATTCCCTCTTTCCAAACATTATGAGAAATTTCAACGTAAAGTTGGAAGTAGCGAAGGAGAATGCTTCACAAGAGAATGGAAAGAAGACCAAACTAACAAATGTAGCAATTACATGCTACATATGTGACAAAGAAGGACATTATATATACGAGTGCCTAGAGAAGACCAAACTAACAAATAAGAATAATAATGGAGATCAAAAGCCTCATGTGCAATTACATGCTACATATGTGACAAAGAAGGACATTATATATACGAGTGCCTAGAGAAGACAAAGAATCGAGTTGCAGCCGTGTGAATATGATTGAAGACGAAGACAACGGCGACCAACCAAATAAAGAGGGTTCTCCAAATCATGACTTCTAACGACTAGCAAGGTAAGCTTAAAACTCATTCTTATACATTGTTCAATATGAAAAGAAACTTAGAGTCCATAGGTGACCTTTTTGCCAAGCAAGAGGGGAATACAAAAATTCTTCTAGGCTATGTTTATAGATTTCCAAAATAGTCAAAGAATAGTGCTTACTTAAATTCAAATTATTTGTTATAATAGTTTCAATGATTGATATGTACTTTCCAAATGCGGAAGAAAATATATATTAGACCATTCACTACTTTAGTGAACTAACAATGATGCAAATATGTTTTTCGATTGATCATCAAAGGATATATGTCACTTATTGCCATTTCACATTAAGCTCATAGATTTTATTATGCATAAAATTTTATTATGCATAAAATTTGTGAGGCCCCTGCCCCTTAGCCGCGGTGCCCTGCCGGCAGCAGCAGCGGAAGCGGCATTGGCCTCCCATGCGGGGCGGGGGTCCACACTCGAGGCCTCGTGCGCGGATGTCCGGGACGAGAGGCTAGCCTGAGCGCGGTCCCTCCGAGAACAAGCTCGGAAGACTCCCCTCGCCCAGAAGGCACAGGCGATTCCACCATGGGAAAAATCTTCTAACAGGGAATTACTCTAACGAGTCAAAGTCTTAACTAATTAAACTGATCTGACTGAACCTGAAGTCACATAGTCAGATCAAGAAGAGACTTGCACTTGGTCCATGGAATCATCGTTTTTTTCCTCATTTACGAGGCACAGCCGCCGCTGATCCCCTCCCACAGAACAAGGTCTTCTCAGGATTTAAACTAATTAACGTAACTAATCGTATCTAGTTGTTTCTCAGGAATCCTCCAATCCAGCCTAGGCCCATGGGTTAGCCAACCACCCGGCCACTATATTGGTGGGATTCCTTTATAAAGATTTGGTTGTGTTTTTACCCAGGTATTGAGGAAAAGAGTTCCCAGGCCCCCTAGTTGGCAATTCATGCAAAAATTAAGCTAGGCATACCACGTACACACCCAATATGAAATTACCATTTATAACGAATTCCAGTGGCTTTAAAACAATCCTTCAATAGAAATCATAATATTTCTGATCATCATTTTCTGAAATTCCGAGTCCATTGTATTACAATAATATCCTCTGGACTCTCCGTTGAAGACCAGCTGGCCAACCAACGAGATCCAGTATCAAAATTTGGTTCCCAAAAATCTTTCCTTTTAGTCCATCCGAAATCTTCTTCGACATACGCATGGGTGTCTTAGCAAACCACGAGCCCGTGCATCGCCTGGTCAGAACCCTCTAGGATCCTCCTTAGGTGTCCTAGCACTTCACTTAGGGATCGCTTCGTTGGTCCTCGCCCATCGAATCGGAAGCGCACCATTTTAACCGTACCGAGGCCTCAGCAGGCTTTGCCGTGAGTGACGTCCCTTGACGACTCCCTGCCAACCACAGCAGCGAACCTCCTCTTAGAAAAACATAAGCCAAATGCTTTCTCCAGCATTCTGGCATAAAACAGTCCTTTGAATAAAAAACAGAGGTTCCAATGCAAGTAAAATTCCAATTTCAGATTGGTTCCAAAAACCCTTTTTCCATAATTCCCAGTTTCATGAGGATCCTTGATCTCTCATCAGGGTAATCTATCCATCATTCAGTCTGATTGTCCAACTAGATTCTGCGAGTTTGGTCAGGAAAAACTAGTTTAGTTTCGGAAGTCTATTCTTTGTATTTAGGAACTGGAATTGGTCACCTCGTTTTTGTCTGATTCAGATCGAGAGAAGGACAATTAGGTTTACTATTTGTCCCTCGCGTAGTCTAACCAAATTCATTCGGTTTAGATCTACAAGGAATCCCTTCAGATAAACATTTAGTTTTAAGTAAATATCAATTTAGTGATTTTACCAATTAAAATATCCAGATATTCCTTCTCCCACATAATTTCTCCACCTTAATTCATTAGGTAGAATTATGGTGGAAATTTGTCTTTTGACACTAAAATTTAATTCAACTCCATCTTTTCTTAAATATCATAAAAATTCTTCTTTTAACTAAAATATCAATACCTATTTTTTTGAATAAACTTGAAATCCTTCTTTTTCTCATTTCAATGAGTGTAATCCAATTATCATGGGAATTCCTCTTTTACCATAAATCAAATCTATCTAAAATTCTTCTTAAAAATTACATAAAAATATCCATTAATTCCATTAAGCTAAAAATTCCACTTTTCTCATTTAAACATTTGAATTCCAATACGGTGGAAATTCCTCTTTCATCATTTTAACTTATCTATGCAAAAAGATAAATTTAACTAAATTTTCTCTTAAAATTTAAATAAAAACCTCCATTAATTTCTTCACACTAGGAATTACACTTTCCTCATTTAAATATTTGAATTCCAATATGGTGGGAATTTCTCTTTCATCATTTAAATTTATCTATGCAAAAAGAAAAATTTAACTAAATTTTCTCTTAAAATTTAAATAAAAATCTCCATTAATTCCTTTACACTAGGAATTACACTTTCCTCATTTAAATATTTGAATTCCAATATGGTGGGAATTCCTCTTTCATAATTTAAATTTATCTATGCAAAAAGATAAATTTAACTAAATTTTCTCTTAAAATTTAAATAAAAATCTCCATTAATTCCTTTACACTAGGAATTACACTTTCCTCATTTAAATATTTGAATTCCAATATGGTGGGAATTCCTCTTTCATCATTTAAATTTATCTATGCAAAAAGATAAATTTAACTAAATTTTCTCTTAAAATTTAAATAAAAATCTCCATTAATTCCTTTACACTAGGAATTACACTTTCCTCATTTAAATATTTAAATTCCAATATGGCGGGAATTCCTCTTTCATCATTTAAACTTATCTATAAAAAATAAGATAAATTTAACTAAATTTTCTCTTAAAATTTAAATAAAATATAGATTATTTTAGCATCACAATTTTTCTCTTACTTCATTAGAATACATGGATTTCCGTTGTCATGGGGATTACTCTTTTAACATTAAAATGGATTACTAGAAATTCCTATTTTTTCTAATTAAATATTTATGCATAAATATAAAAATTAAATTTTCATGATTATAATGAGAATCATTCAATTAATCTAGGATGATTAATCCTGGAATATGGTAGGAAGTCCTCTTTTCATATTATGAATGAAAATGATTTATGTGTTGATTTTTCCAAAAATTTTACCATAGCTCCGTGATATTACTGATAATTCTCAAGTAACTTGAAAGCATAAAGTTTAGTAATATCCCTATGATTAGAATAACCATTAATTGGATCAATATTCAATTATGGGCTTGATTCTTAATTTTCTTATAAATTAAATAGCATAAAAGCATTAAAAAGCCACTTAATTGGCCTCAATTTGACAAGGATAGAAATTACTTTAGATTAGAGAATTGCTTCTTGAGAAGCTTCATTTGAATATAGAATAGGTCATAGGAATGACCATTCTTTGGGGAAGGGAGAGACATGCTTGAAAAAAAACATGATAATTTAAGCATAAATGGAAATTTATGTGTTTTATCATTACAATTCATTAAAAAACTTCAATTGTATTCAAAAGCCATTCAAATAAATTCTTCTCAAGCTTGAGAGGGGTTGAGAAGAGAGAAACATTTGGAGATTAAAGAAAAAAGACCATAAATCACATTTTACCTCCTAGATTGCTTGATTTTTTGATCAACGTAGAGGCCCCTAACCAATCAATTGGTTTGGTATGTTGATGAAGTCTCCAAGGAAGATTGAAGAGAGAGAGAAGCTCCAATCTCTTCAATTTGTAGAGGGTTTTTAGTAGAGGATAATAGAAAATAAGTTTATCTTAGAGTAATACCGACATAGTTTAGTTCACAGATGAGAATACAAAAGAATGAGGGTCTATTTATAGGTGAGGGAGGCCACTAACTAAGTCCAACTGAGTTCTAGAAATTTTCAGCTTCAGTTTGGCTGAATTTGGACAAGTTTTGGATCAGTTTGGCTCCCTTTTTTATTTGGTTTGATCTAGGAGAGAGGAGAGATAAAAATATCCTATTATTTTTGAGTTTAAAACTCATCCACACATGTGAAATAGGCGCCTCCTTGAAGGGCTCCCTTCTCCTTACCACAATGTGTCAAAAATGAATGATTACTCCAAAATATCTCATTTTTTTAATCAATACTTCATAATTTTTAACTAATAAATCTAGTACTTAGTCAACTCTTCATCTTATGTGGGCATTTACTCATTTTTGGGTATTTTCTTTTATTCTTGGATTTATCTTATCCCAACACTTGGATTAATCTTATTGGTCCAAAGGAACCTTAATTCAAAATTTTCAAAAAATCTTGACCCTTAGGCTAAGGTCTTCTAAATCATTTTTAATTAATTCCAGTTGCACCTTGGAAAATATAAACATTTTTTTGATATCTGTAGAATTTATTTATCCAAAAATATCCCAATATTGATTTACCACTCTCTAGAAATTTTTATCTCACTAGGTCAAACAAGAAAAAATAATATTTTCTTGTATTCAGAAACATAGAATGATTACAAGGGATTGAAGTAGAGGCTTATTTGTTATTCAGGCTGCTCAGGAGGAATCTTACATCCTCTACCACTTGAAAAACGCGAGATGTCCTCATCTCGCAAAGTGGGGGTAATCCTTCACCAACTCTTCTTCTTTCTCCCAGGTGGCGTCTTCTAGAGGGAAGAACTTCTACTTTACTAAGAATTCTCTGAGGACTCTGCTCCTGAGAATCTTCTCCTGAACGTCAAGGATTTCCTTAGGTTCGAGAACCATCAATTGTTCATCATCAAGCATGTGACTCGGGCTAGGTACATACTTCTTAAGCAAACTGACATGGAATACATCATGTACCTTGAGATGGGGAGGCAAAAGAAGTTTGTAGGCTAGATCGCCCACTTTCTTTATGACAGCATACGGCCCACAGCATCGGGGAGGAGAGAGCTTCTTGGACTTCCCTAAGGATAAGAAACTTCTTTTTGGTCGTACTCGAATGAAGACCATATCTGACTCTTCAAACTCTCTCTCTGACCTCTTTTTATCTGCATAATGCTTTTGTCTGTCTTGGACTGCCTTTACATCTTTACGGATTGATTGCATCTGCTGGTCCATGTCATCAAGCATTTGTCTGGACATTTCGACTCTGATCAATGGGTGAGACCAAGTCAACGGTGTAAGGCAATCTTGTCCATATAAAGCTTTGAAAGGACTCATCCCAATGCTTCGATAAGAAGCATTGTAAGCAAATTCGACCAGATGCAGATGACTTAACCACTTCTTGGGTTCCCTGTCGGCAGCATGACCGAAGGATATCTTCTATTACCTGCTTCACCCTTTCCGTCTGGCCATTTGTTTCGGGGTGATAGGCTGTGGTGAGATCCAAGAAAGTTACTGCTTCTTCAAAGAACACAGTCCAGAATTTTGATGTGATTTTGGAATCTCTGTCAATTACTATCCTCCTAGGTAAACCATGCAATCTGAAGATCTCCTTAAGGAAAACTCTGGCAACATCCACTGCAGAGTATGTTTCTTTCACTGGAATCAGATGGGCAACTTTGGTTAGCCTGTCAACTACCACAAAAATGGAGTTGTAACCTGATTGCACTGAAGGTAATCTAGTGCAAAGTCCATACTGATGCATTCCCACTTCATCTGTGGATTGTCTAGAGGTTGCAGTTTCCCTGGCAACTCTGCCTTGACTCTTTGGCACATTAAGCATTTCGGCACATGATCAAGTACATCCTTTTTGAGTCCTGGCCAGAAGAAGCTTTTCTTCACAAACATATAGGTTTTTATAAACCCTGGATGTCCAGCTAATAGGCTATCATGGGCCTCTCTCAGAATTCTTCCCTTTATTCTCTTATCATTGGGATACATAGTCGATTATTATAATACATGCATCCTTCATCTAGTTCGTATCTAAGAACTCGAGTCATTTCCTGAGGAGTCTTGCTTTCCTGCATCAGAAGGGTAGCAATAGGGGCAAAGATTTTGTCCTGCAAGATTTTTCTTGAGTATACCAAGATATCATCAAAGAAGACAAGAACAAAATCATCCAAGTATTCTATGAGAATATATTGCATAAGATGATTGAATGTTTCCGGGACATTAGTCAATCCAAACGGCATGACTGTGAACTCATAATGCCCATAGCGAGTATTGATGAATGCTGTCTTTGGGATGTCCTGCTCCTTGATTCTAATCTGGTAGTACTACCCGGATTTGAGATCTATCTTTGTGAACATTTGGGTTCCACTTAACCGATCGAGAAGTTCATTAATCCTAGGAATAGGATACTTATTCTTGACTGTTAATTGATTCAGTCCTCTGTAGTCAATACAGAGTCTTAATGTTCCATCTTTCTTCTTTTGAAAGAGAATGGGTGCACCCGAAAAGGTGAGACACTGGGTCTGACGAATCCATGTTCTAACAGTTGTCTTAACTGTTCCTTAAGTTCTATGGCTTCAGGGACTGGCATTTTGTATGCATGCTGGGCTACTGGTTGAGCTCCGGGGGTTACTTTGATCTCATGATCTACTTCACGAGATGGAGGCATCTCAGTCAGCTCTTCAGGAAACACATCTGCATACTCACTTAACCACTCTGGTTCTTTAGCCTTGCATTTTATGTCTACTGGATTCATTTTAACGACATACACAGCTTGCCTCTTTCTGAGCCCTTTTAATAATTTGGAAGCCTTGACTAATTGTAGCACAAGGGATCCGGAAATTCCAATTCCTTGAACTTTACTCCCGTGAAGGTCAAGGAAAGAGATGATTCCTTTGTGAAAATGAATGTTAGCCTCATTCTTTTGGATCCAATCCATTCCAAGGATTCCATCATATATTCCCACGGGTGGTAGGACTCTAAATCGCACTCTGTTATGTTCCCATCTAGGCTAAACTGAATAAGGTCAGTCTCAAGATGAGTGGAAGAATCTTCCCACTGGCTAATTCCACTTGCATAGGTTTCCCTGATTTTTGATTTAGGAGTAATTTACGCAGACATCCTGGGGAAATAAAAGAATGAGTACTGCTTGAATCAATCAAAAGCTTGAATTGCTTACCTTGGTACTCTACTGGAGTCTGGAGGACTGAGAATTGATGGTTATTCTCCTGATGCTCTATTGCTGCATAGATCTGTCCTTTCTCTTCCTCTACCTCCTCAGCTATGGTGACTGCTCTCGCTGCTGTAGTCTGAGGTGGAACTCTCTCTCTTTGGTTATTCCAATTCTGGGAGGGAGTTCAGAAACTGCTTTGCATGGAGTTTGTAGGCTGAGTTGGCACTCTTCTTGGGTTACCCTGATTCTGGCGCGCGTGACCCTGATTGGACTGATAAGAAGGAGTCTGTCTCTGAACTCTGGGACCCTGGCTTCCTTGGCCCACTAAAAGATACGGGCAATCCTTGAGTTGGTGTGCAAATCCCTGACATCCAAAGCATTTGTTCTCACTTCGAAGCTCTTCCCTTTGCATTCTAGAGAGAGCCGGAGTTCCTAAGAATGTACTTTGGGGGAAAGGTCTTCCTTCATTTCTGAAGCTTCCCGTCTCCACATTCTGGTTAGGACCTTGGTGTCTCTTTGGAGGCGAAAAGTTGGAAGAACTTCCCGATGTCTGAAATCTTTGCCGGGACTTTTACGATGAAGGCTTTGGCAAAGTCCTTCGCCATTCTGACAGCTTCAGACACTGGCTTGGCATTTTTGACCTGTGTGTCCAAGGGTTCGTTCATTCCCCGAATGCACTGGCCATGAGTTGCTCTTCATCTAGAGGTGGTGAATATTTGAGTAGAAGAGCGAAGGCCTGGTGATATTCCTCGATGGTTTTGCTCCCCTGCTTTAGCTCTAATAATTCGTGCATTTTGGTTTCGAAAAACCTAGGGAGGGGGGACAAAATCTCTTCCTCAAAATAGGTTTTAAGGTCATTCCAGGACTGAGTATTCGTGTACAGACGATTGGTGTCACAATGGTTCCTCCATGCTACCCTGGCTATTTCCACTATGTTCAGCCTAGCACAAGAGCCATTTTGCTCCGCTCATTATAGCCTGTGACGTCAAAATATTCTTCCATAGCTTCTACCCATTTCTCCATAGCCTCGCCCAGGTTCTCTCCTTCTCCTGAAGGGTCCTGGCTGAGTTCTATGAAGAGCCTTGCAAACGTCGGGGTCAAGCTCATCATCTTCAGAGAGAGGGTCTAGCTGATGGCCACGGTTTCCTCGTCTCATGATTCTGCCAAAAATGATATATTAATAAATTTTTATGTTGATATCATCCACGAGATCCTAAGACTTAAGGGATTCGAAAAACAATTTCTTAAACAAGATAAATGATCTTATTAGAGATCTATGACATATGTCCGGTAACAGGTTTTTCTTTATTAGTTCGTCCATAAACAATCACTTTACAACAGGGAATTTTCCTCCAGAAAACAGTTCTTTATTTATATAAAAGTTGCAATATGTACATAGAGCAGCTCGGCTCCAGAAATGAAAATCTCCTCAGCATAAGAAGGCGGCGGTACTGATGCCCTTGGCATATAGGTTTTTATAAACCCTGGTGGATGTCCAGCTAATAGGCTATCATGGGCTTGTCTCATAATTCTTTCCTTTATTCCCTTATCATTGGGGATACATACTCGATTATTATAATACATTCATCCTTCATCTAGTTTGTATCCAAGAACTCGACTCATTTCCTGAGGACTCTTGCTTTCCTACATCAGAAGGGTAGCAATAGGGGCAAAGAATTTGTCCTGCAAGATTTTTTCCTTTGCTTCATTGATCAATGGATTTGACACCACTGTTATTGCAAGCAAGGAGACTTTTCTGCTGAGCGCATCTGCAATCACATTTTCTTTCCCCGGCCGATACTTTATTTCAAAATCAAATTCTTGCAGGGTTTGCATCCATCTCCTTTGACGTATGTTGAGATCCCTTTGGGTGAAGATCCACTTCAGACTTTGATGATCTGTCATCAAGGTGAACCTTTGTCCCAAAAGATAATGTCTCCATAACTTTAGAGCATACACTACTATTGAAAGTAACTCCAAGTCATGGACGACATAATTCCTCTCATGTGTTCTGAGTTTTTTGGATCCATAGGCCACTGCATGACCTTCCTGCACATTAGAGCACCGCCTAAGGCACTTGCATCAGTAATAACTACCTCAAAGGGTTTGGTAAAATCTGGCAATTTAAGGATAGGGTTGGTTTACTAAGGCTATCTTTAGCTTGTCAAAGGCACTCTGACACATTGCAGTCCACTCAAAAAGTGTACTCTTCTTGAGAAGGTTAGTTAAGGGGGATGCTATCTGAGCATACCTAGGTATAAAGATCCTATACCATCTGGTTAACCCTAGGAATCATTAGACTTCCTTTACTGATTGGGTTTTCTGGCCATTCTACGAATGCTTGGATCTTTGGGGGGTCAGAAGAAATCCCATCCTTTGACACTATGAATCCCAAGTATTCCACCTGGTCAACAGAGAAAGAACATTTGCTCTTCTTTTTGCAAAGAGTTGGTGTTTCCTTAGGATTTCCAGGACCTTGCGCACATGATCTTCATGGTCCGTAGCATTTCTTGAGTATACCAAGATATCATCAAAGAAGACAAGAACAAAATCATCCAAGTATTCTCTGAGAATATCTTGCATAAGACGATTGAATGTTGCCGGGGCATTAGTAAATCCAAACGGCATGACTCTGAACTCATAATGTCCATAGCGAGTATTGAATGCTGTCTTTGGGATGTCCTGCTCCTTGATTCTGATCTGTTAGTACCCGGATTTGAGATCCATCTTTGTGAACATTTGGGTTCCACTTAACCGATCGAGAAGTTCATCAATCCTAGGAATAGGATACTTATTCTTGATTGTTAATTGATTCAGTCCTCTGTAGTCAATACAGAGTCTTAACGTTCCATCTTTCTTCTTTTGAAAGAGAACGGGTGCACCCCAAGGTGAGACACTGGGTCTGACGAATCCATGTTCTAACAGTTGTCTTAATTGTTCCTTAAGTTCTATGGCTTCAGGGATTGGCATTTTGTATGCACGCTGGGATACTGGCTGAGCTCCCGGGGTTAATTTGATCTCATGATCTACTTCACGAGATGGAGGCATCTCAGTCACAGCTCTTTAGGAAACACATCTGCATACTCACTTAACCACTTTGGTTCTTCAGCCTTGCATTTTATGTCTACTGGATTCATTTTAATGACATACACAGCTTGCCTCTTTCCGAGCCCTTTTAATAATTTGGAAGCCTTGACTAATTGTAGCACTGGGGATCCAGAAATTCCAATTCCTTGAACTTTACTCCCGTGAAGGTCAAGGAAAGAGATGGTTCCTTTGTGAAAATGAATGTCAGCCTCATTCTTTTGGAGCCAATCCATTCCAAGGATTCCATCATAAATTCCCAAGGGTAGGACTCTGAACTGGCACTCTGTTATGTTCCCATCTAGGATAAACTGAATAAGGTCAGTCTCAAGGTGAGTGAAAAGAATCTTCCCACTGGCTAATTCCACTTGTGTAGGTTTCCCTAATTTTTGATTTAGGACTAATTTACGCAGACATCCTGAGGAAATAAAAGAATGAGTACTGCCTGAATCAATCAAAAGCTTGAATTGCTTACCCTGGTACTATATTACGTAGACATCCTGAGGAAATAAAAGAAAGAGTACTGCCTGAATCAATCAAAAGCTTGAATTGCTTACCCTGGTACTCTGCTGGACTCTGGAGGACTGAGAATTGACGGTTATTACCCTGATGCTCTATTACTGCATAGATCTGTCCTTTCTCTTCCTCTACTTCCTTAGCTATGGCGACTGCTCTGGCTGCTGCAGTCTGAGGTGGTACTCTCTCTCTTTGGTTATTCCAATTATGGGAGGGAGTTCGAAAATTGCTTTGCATGGAGGCTGAGCTAGCACTCTTCTTGGGTTACCCTGACTGGCGCGGGGGACCCTGATTGGACTGATAAGAAGGAGATGGGCAATCCTTGAGCTGGTGCCCAAATCCCTGACATCCAAAGCATTTATTCTCGCTTCAAAGCTCTCCCTTTGCATTCTGGAGAGAGCCGGAGTTCCTGAGAATGTACTTCGGGGGAAAGGTCTTCCTTCATTTCTGAAGCTTCCCGTCTCCACATTCTGGTTAGGACCTTGGTGTCTCTTTGGAGGCGGAAAGTTGGAAGAACTTCCCGGTGTCTCAAATCTTTTAAAGGATGAGGGAGCTGGCTTTGGCGCGAGACTTTCACGATGAAGGCTTTGGCAAAGTCCTTCACCATTCTGACAGCTTCAGCCATGGACACTGGCTTGGCATTTTTGACCAGTGTGTCCAAGGGTTCGTTCATTCTACGAATGAACCTGGCCATGAGTTGCTCTTCATCTGGTGAATATTTGAGCAGAAGAGCAAAGGCCTTGTGATATTCCTTGATGGTTTTGCTCCCCTGCTTTAGCTCTAAGAATTCGTTCATTTTGGTTTCCAAAAACCTAGGGGGACAAAATCTCTTCCTCAAATAGGTTTTAAGGTCGTTCCAGATGACTGAGTATTCCTGTCCAGACGGTTGGTGGTGTCACAATGGTTCCTCCATGCTACCCTAGCTGTTTCCACTATTCTCAGCCTGGCAAGAGCCATTTTGCTCCGCTCATTGTAGCCTGTGACGTCAAAATATTCTTCCATAGCTTCCACCCATTTCTCCACGGCCTCACCCTCTGGTTCTCCCCTTCTCCTTTGAAGGGTCCTGGCTGAGTTCTATGAAGAGCCTTGCGAACGTCGGGGTTAAGCTCATCATCTTCAAAGAGAGGGTGTGGCTGACGGCCACGGTTTCCTCGTCTCATGATTCTGCCAAAAATGATATATTATTAAATTTTTATGTTGATATCATCCACGAGATCCTAAGACTTAAGGGATTCGGAAAACAATTTCTTAAACAAGATAAATGATCTTATTGGAGATCTATGACATATGTCTGGTATAACAGATTTTCTTTATTAGTTCATCCATAAACAATCACTTATACAACAGGGAATTTTTCTCGAGAAAATATTTCTTTATTTATATAAAAGTTGTAATATTTACATATGATCAATGGATTTGACACCACTGTTATTGCAAGCAAGGAGGCTTTTCTGCTGAGCGCATCTGCAATCACATTTTCTTTCCCCGACCGATACTTTATTTCAAAATCAAATTCCTGCAGGGTTTGCATCCATATCCTTTGATGCATGTTGAGATCCCTTTGGGTGAAGATTCACTTCAGACTTTGATGATCTGTCTCATCAAGGTGAACCTTTGTCCCAAAAGATAATGTCTTCACCATAACTTCAGAGCATACACTACTGAGAGTAACTCCAAGTCATGGACGGCATAATTCCTCTCATGTGTTTTGAGTTTTCTGGATTCATAGGCTACTGCTTGCATGATCTTCCTGCATCACAGCACCGCCTAAGGCAAACCCACTGGCATCCGTAACTACCTCAAAGGGTTTGGTAAAATCTGGAAATTTAAGGACAGGGTTGGTTTCTAAGGCTGTCTTTAGCTTGTCAAAGGCACTCTGACACATTGCAGTCCACTGAAAAAGTGTACTCTTCTTGAGAAGGTTAGTTAAGGGGGATGCTATCTGAGCATACCTCGATATAAAGATCCTATACCATCCGGTTAACCCTAGGAATCCTCTGACTTCCTTTACTGACTTGGGTTCTGGCCATTCTACGAATGCTTGGATCTTTGTGGGGTCAGGAGAAATCCCATCCTTTGACACTACGAATCCCAAGTATTCCACCTGGTCAATAGAGAAAGAACATTTGCTCTTCTTTGCAAAGAGTTGGTGTTTCCTTAGGATTTCCAGGACCCTGCGCACATGATCTGCATGGTCTGTAGCATTTCTTGAGTATACCAAGATATCTCATCAAAGAAGACAAGAACAAAATCATCCAAGTATTCTCTGAGAATATCTTGCATAAGACGACTGAATGTTACCGGGGCATTAGTAAATCCAAACGACATGACTGTGAACTCATAATGCCCATAGCGAGTATTGAATGCTGTATTTGGGATGTCTTGCTCGTTGATTCTGATCTGGTAGTACCTGGATTTAAGATCTATCTTTGTGAACATTTGGGTTCCACTTAACCGATCCAAAAGTTCATTAATCCTAGGAATAGGATACTTATTCTTGATTGTTAATTGATTCAGTCGTCCTCTGTAGTCAATAACAGAGTCTTAACATTCCATCTTTCTTCTTTTAAAAGAGAACGGGTGCACCCCAAGGTGAGATACTGGGTCTGACGAATCCCTGTTCTAACAGTTGTCTTAAGTGTTTCTTAAGTTCTATGGCTTCAGGGACTGGCCTTTTGTACACGCTGGCCTACTGGCTGAGCTTCGAGGGTTAACTCGATCTCATGATCTACTTCACGAGATGGAGGCATCTCAGTCAGCTCTTCAGGAAACACATCTGCATACTCACTTAACCACTCTGGGCCTTTAGCCTTGCATTTTATGTCTACTGGATTCATTTTAACGACATACACAGCTTGCCTCTTTCTGAGCCCTTTTAATAATTTGGAAGCCTTGACTATTTGTAGCACTGGGGATCCGGAAATTCCAATTCCTTGAACTTTACTCCTGTGAAGGTCAAGGAAAGAGATGGTTCCTTTGTGACTATGAATGTCAGCCTGATTCTTTTGGAGCCAATCCATTCCAAGGATTCCATCATATATTCCCAGGGGTAGGACCCTGGAACTGGCACTGTGTTATGTTCCCATCTAGGCTAAACTGAATAAGGTCAGTCTCAAGGTGAGTGAAAAGAATCTTCCCACTGGGCTAATTCCACTTGCATAGGTTTCCCTGATTTTTGATTTAGGACTAATTAACGCAGACATCCTGGGGAAATAAAAGAATGAGTACTATCTGAATCAATCAAAAGCTTGAATTGCTTACCAATCAAAAGCTTGAATTGCTTACCTTGGTACTCTGCTGGAGTCTGGAGGACTGAGAATTGACGATTATTCCCTTGATGCTCTATTGCTGCATAGATCTATCCTTTCTCTTCCTCTACTTCCTTAGCTATGGTGACTACTCTGGCTACTGCAGTTTGAGGTGGAACTCTCTCTCTTTGGTTATTCCAATTCTGGGAGGGAGTTCAAAAACTGCTTTGCATGGAGGTTGCAGGGCTGAGCTGGCACTCTTCTTGGGTTACCCTGATTCTGGCTCAAGGGACCCTGAACTCTGATAAGAAGGAGTTGGTCTCTGAACTCTGATAAGAAGGAGTTGGTCTTTGAACTCTGGGACCCTGGCTTCCTTGGCCCACTCGCCCAATTGAAGGAGATGGGCAATCCTTGAGTTGGTGCCCAAATCCCTGACATCCAAAGCATTTGTTCTCGCTTTGAAGCTCTTCCCTTTGCATTTTGGAGAGAGCCGGAGTTCCTGAGAATGTACTTTGGGGGAAAGGTCTTTCTGCATTTTTGAAGCTTCCCGTCTCCACATTCTGGTTAGGACCTTGGTGTCTCTTTGTGGAGGCAGAAAGTTGGAAGAACTTCCCGGTGTCTGAAATCTTTTAAAGGATGAGGGAGATGGCTTTGGCACGGGACTTTCACGATGAAGGCTTTGGCAAAGTCCTTCGCCATTCTGATAGCTTTAGCCATGGACACTGGCTTGGCATTTTTGACCAGTATGTCCAAGGGTTCGTTCATTCCCCGAATGAATCTCGCCATGAGTTTCTCTTCATCTAGAGGTGGTGAATATTTGAGCAAAAGAGCGAAGGCCTCGTGATATTCCTCGATGGTTTTGCTCCCCTGCTTTAGCTCTAAGAATTCGTTCATTTTGGTTTTCAAAAACCTAGGGGGACAAAATCTCTTCCTCAAATAGGTTTTAAGGTCGTTCCAGGATGACTGAGTATTCCTATCCAGACGGTTAGTGTCACAATGGTTCCTCCATGCTACCCTGGCTGTTTCCAGTATTTTCAACCTGGCAAGAGCCATTTTGCTCTGCTCATTGTAGCCTGTGACGTCAAAATATTCTTCCATAGCTTCCACCCATTTCTCCACAGCCTCGCCCAGGTTCTCCCTTTCTCCTTTGAAGGGTCCTGGCTGAGTTCTATAAAGAGTCTTGCGAACGTCGGGGTCAAGCTCATCATCTTCAGAGAGAGGGTCTGACTGGCTGTTTCCTTGTCTCATGATTCTGCCAAAAATGATATATTATTAAATTTTTATGTTGATATCATCCACGAGATCCTAAGACTTAAGGGATTCGGAAAACAATTTCTTAAACAAGATAAATGACCTTATTGGAGATCTATGACATATGTCCGGTAATAGATTTTTCTTTATTAGTTCATCCATAAACAATCACTTATACAACAGGGAATTTTTCTCGAGAAAACATTTCTTTATTTATATAAAAGTTGCAATATGTACATAGAGCAGCTCGCCTCTTGAAATCAAAATCTTGCATAAGACAACGGTACTAGGCCATAGCCATGCCTTGATACAAACGTTCACTTATTGCCAAGGGAGCTATTATCTTCTCCTTTTTAGGAATAAAGCGACTAAGGAGTCTGTAGATTTGGCATGAAAGTCTGAAATTCCAAGGTGTTAAATGATATAGAATGACACCATGTACCACTTTCAGCTTTATCAGAATCATGGCCAATGAGAGGTTCTGCCTCAGTGTTGCATGCGGTCGCAAGAGGCATGGACATACTGCCTTGCAAAAAACCACTCATGCTGTCGTCTCTTCGCTGGGTCAGGAAAATATAAATCCTCAAAATGGCATGCGAGTCGCACTTGGCTTGTTCGAGTTGCAGCGGAAGAGATGAGATGCTCGAAGAGGCGAACGTAGTCATGTCTTCTAACTGGGTGAGGATGGGAATACCAGATAAGTATGGAACTTCCATCTAAAAATAATAATTTCTTTGATTAAATAATTGCTTTTTCTGAGTTTTTTATTATCAAATTCTGATAAGAATTCGTTTATCCTTATTAGCTTTCAACAATGCTCTGATACCAGCTATGAGGCCCTTGCCCCCTAGCCACGGTGCTCGACGGCGGAAGCGGCGTCGGCCTTCCGTGCGGGGCAGGGTCCACACTCACAGGGCCTCGTCCACGGATGTTCGCTGGGACGAGAGGCTAGCCCGGGCAGTCCCCCCTCTAAGACCGGGCCTAGAAGACTCCCCTTGCCTGGAAGGCACGGGCGATTCTGTCGCCATGGGAAAAATCTTCTATAACAGGGAATTACTCTAACGAGTCAAAGTCTTAACTAATTAAACTGATTTGACCAAACCTGAAGTCACATGGTCAGATCAAGAAGAGACTTGCACTTGGTCCATGGAATTGCCTTTTTTTCTCATTTACGAGCCACAGCTCGCTGATCCCCTCCCACAGAACAAGGTCTTCTCAGGATTTAAACTAATTAACGTAACTAATCGTATCTAGTTGTTTCTCAGGAATCCTCCGATCCAGCCTACCCCATCCGGCCCATGGGTTAGCCAACCACCCGACCACTATATTGGTGGGATTCCTTTATGAAAATTTGGTTGTGTTTTTGCCTGAGTATCGAGGAAAAGAGTTCCCAGGCCCTCTAGCTGGTGATTCATGCAAAAATTAAGGTAGGCATACCATGTACACACCCAATATGAAATTACCATTTATAACAGATTCGATTGACTTTAAAACAATCCTTCAATAGAAATCATGATATTTTTGATCATCATTTTTCAAAATTCCGAGTCCATTGTATTACAATAATATCCTCTTGACTCTCTGTTGAAGACCAGTTGGCCAACCAACGAGATCCAGTATCAAAATTTGGTTCCCAAAAATCTTTCCTTTTAGTCCATCCGAAATCTTCCTCGATGTACGCATGGGTGTCCTAGCAACCGCGAGCCCGTGCATTGCCTGGTCAGAACCCTCTAGGATCCTCCTTAGGTGTACTCACCAAGAATCTAGTTGGATAATTAGACTGAATGATGGGTAGATTACCCTGATGAGAGATCAAGGAACCTCATTATGAAACTGGGAATTATGGAAAAAGGGTTTTTGGAACCAATATCAAATTGGAATTTTACTTGCATTGGAACCTCTGTTTTTTATTCAAAGGACTATTTTACGCCAGAATGCTGGAGGAAGAATTCGGCTTATAATTTTTTAAGAGGAGATTCGTTTTGGAACAGTTCGCGGGGAACGTCGCTTGCGGCAAAACCTGCGGAGGTCTTGACCTCCTGTCTCAGTACGACGCGGTTAAAATGGTGCACTTCTGGTATGATGGGCAAGGACCGACGAAGCGGTCCCTTAGTTGAGTTCTGGTAGTCTATTCTTTGTATTTAAGAACTAGAATTGGTCACGTCGTTTTTGTCTAGTTCAAATGATTGAGAGAAGGACAATTAGGTTTACTGTCCATCCCTCACGTAGTCTAACCAAATTCATTCGGTTTAGTTCTACAAGGATTCCCTTCTTCAGATAAACATCTAGTTTTGGGTAAATATCAATTTAGTGATTTTACCAATTAAAATATCCAAAGATATTCCTTCTCCCACATAACTTCTCCACCTTAATTCATTAGGTAGAATTATGGTGGAAATTCATCTTTTGACACTAAAATTTAATTCAAATCCATCCTTTCTTAAATATCATAAAAATTCTTCTTTTAACTAAAATATCAATACCTACTTTTTTGAATAAACTTGAAATCCTTCTTTTTCTCATTTCAATGAGTGTAATCCAATCATCATGGAAATTCCTCTTTTACCATAAATCAAATCTATCTAAAATGCTTCTTAAAAATTACATAAAAATATCCATTAATTCCATTAAGCTAAAAATTCCACTTTTCTCATTTAAACATTTGAATTCCACTATGGTGGAAATTCCTCTTTCATCATTTTAACTTATCTATGCAAAAAGATAAATTTAACTAAATTTTCTCTTAAAATTTAAATAAAAAATCTCTATTAATTCCTTTACACTAGGAATTACACTTTCCTCATTTAAATATTTGAATTCCAATATGGTGGGAATTCCTCTTTCATCATTTAAATTTATCTATGCAAAAAGAAAAATTTAACTAAATTTTCTCTTAAAATTTAAATAAAAATCTCCATTAATTCCTTTACACTAGGAATTACACTTTCTCATTTAAATATTTGAATTCCAATATGGTGGGAATTCCTCTTTCATCATTTAAATTTATCTATGCAAAAAGATAAATTTAACTAAATTTTCTCTTAAAATTTAAATAAAAATCTCCATTAATTCCTTTACACTAGGAATTACACTTTCCTCATTTAAATATTTGAATTCCAATATGGTGGAAATTTATCTTTCATCATTTAAACTTATCTATAAAAAATAAGATAAATTTAACTAAATTTTCTCTTAAAATTTAAATAAAATATACATTATTATAGCATCACAATTTTTCTCTTACTTCATTGGAATACATGGATTTCCATTGTCATGGGGATTACTCTTTTCACATTAAAATGGATTACTAGAAATTCCTCTTTTTCCTAATTAACTATTTATGCATAAGCATAAAAATTAATTTTCCATGATTATAATGACAATCATTCAATTAATCTAGGATGATTAATCCTAGAATATGGTAGGAAGTCCTCTTTTCATATTATGAATGAGAATGATTTATGTGTTAATTTTTCCAAAAATTTTACCATAGCTCCGCTGCTGCTATTACTGATAATTCTCAAGTAACTTGAAAGCATAAAGTTTAGTAATATCCCTATGATTAGAATAACCATTAATTGGATCAATATCCAATTATGGGCTTGATTCTTAATTTTCTTATAAATTAAATAGCATAAAAGCATTAAAAAGCCACTTAATTGGCCTCAATTTGACAAGCATAGAAATTACTTTTAGATTAGAGAATTGCTTCTTGAGAAGCTTCATTTGAATATAGAATAGGTCATAGGAATGACCATTCTTTGGGGGAGAGAGAGACATGCTTAAAAAAAACATGATAATTTAAGCATAAATGGAAATTTATGTGTTTTATCATTACAATTCATTAAAGAACTTCAATTGTATTCAAAAGCCATTCAATTAAATGCTTCTCAAGCCTGAGAGGGGTTGAGAAGAGAGAAACATTTGGAGATTAAAGAAAAAAGAACATAAACCAGATTTTACCTCCTACATTCCTTGATTCTTTGATCAACGTAGGGGCCCCCAATCAATCAATTGGTTTGGTATGTTGATGAAGTCTCCAAGGAAGATTGAAGAGAGAGAGAAGCTCCAATCTCTTCAATTTGCAGAGGGATAATAGAAAATAAGCTTATCTTAGAGTAATACCGGCATAGTTTAGTTCACATATGAGAATACAAAAGAATGAGGGTCTATTTATAGGTGAGGGAGGCCACTAACTGAGTCCAACTGAGCTCTAAAATTTTCCAGCTTCAGTTTGGCTGAATTTGGACAAGTTTTGGACCAGTTTGGCTCCCTTTTTGATTTGGTTTGATCTAGGAGAGAGGAGAGATAAAAATATCCTTTTTTTTTAAGTTTAAAACTCATCCACACATGTGAAATAAGTGCCTCCTTGAAGGGCCCCCTTCTCCTTACCACAATGTGTCAAAAATGAATGATTACTCTAAAATATCTCATTTTTTATTAATACTTCGTTATTTTTAACTAATAAATCTAGTACTTAGTCAACTCTTCATCTTATGTGGGAATTTACTCATTTTTGGGTATTTTCTTTTATTCTTTGGATTTATCTTATCCTAACACTTGGATTAATCTTATTGGTCCAAAGGAACCTTAATCCAAAATTTTCAAAAAATCTTGACCCTTAGGCTAAGGTCTTCTAAATCAATTTTAATTAATTCTAGTTGCACCTTGGAAAATCTATTTTGATTTTCTGCTTCAGGGAAACATTTTTTTTGATATTTGTAGAATTTATTTATCCAAAAATATCCCAATATTGATTTACCACTCTCTAGAAATTTTTATCTCACTAGGTCAAACAAGGAAAATACTATTTTCTTGTATTCAGAAACATAGAATGATTACAAGGGATTGAATTAGAGGCTTATTTGTTATTTAGGCTGAGGAGGAATCTTACATCCTCTCCCACTTGAAAAATGCGAGATGTCCTCATCTTGCAAAGTGGGGGTAATCCTTCACCAACTCTTCTTCTTTCTCCCAGGTGGCGTCTTCTAGAGGGAAGAACTTCTACTTTACTAAGAATTCTCTGAGGACTCTGCTCCTGAGAATCTTCTCCTGAACGTCAAGGATTTCCTTAGGTTCGCGAACCATCTAGCCTTGAGTCGGAGAGATCAATTGTTCATCATCAAGCATGTGACTCGGGCTAGGTACATACTTCTTAAGCAAACTGACATGGAATACATCATGTACCTTGAGATGGGGAGGCAAAAGAAGTTTGTAGGCTAGATCACCCACTTTCTTTATGACAGCATACGGCCCACAATATCGGGGGAGGAGAGAGCTTCTTGGACTTCCCTAAGGATAAGAAACTTCTTTTTGGTCGTACTGGAATGAAGACCATATTTGACTCTTCAAACTCTCTCTCTGACCTCTTTTTATCTGCATAATGCTTTTGTCTGTCTTGGGCTGCCTTTATATCTTTATGGATTGATTGCATCTGCTGGTCCATGTCATCAACGAGCATTTGTTTGGACATTTCGACTCTGATCAATGGGTCAGACCAAGTCAACGGTGTAAGGCAATCTTGTCCATACAAAGCTTTGAAAGGACTCATCCCAATTCTCCGATGATAAGAAGCATTGTAAGCAAATTCAACCAGATGCAGATGACGTAACCACTTCTTGGGTTCCTTGTCGCAGCATGTCCGAAGGATATCTTCTATTACCTGATTCACCCTTTTCGTCTGGCCATCTGTTTTCGGGGTGATAGGCTGTGCTCAGATCCAAGAAGGTTCCTACTGCTTTAAAGAACGCAGTCCAAAATTTCGATGTAAATTTGGGATCTCTGTCACTTACTATCCTCCTGGTGGGTAAACCATGCAATTTGAAGATCTCCTTAAGGAAAACTCTGGCAACATCCACTGCAGAGTATGTTTCTTTCTCTGGAATCAGATGGGCAACTTTGGTTAGCCTATCAACTACCACAAAAATGGAGTTGTAACCTGATTGCATTGAAGGTAATCCAGTGACAAAGTCCATACTGATGCATTCCCACTTCATCTCTGGAATGTCTAGAGGCTGCAGTTTCACTGGCATCTTGACTCTCTCTGCCTTGACTCTTTGGCACATTAAGCATTTTTGCACATGATGATCAAGTACATCCTTTTTGAGTCCTGGCCAAAAGAAGCTTTTCTTCACAGACATATAGGTTTTTATAAACCCTGGATGTCCAACTAATAGACTATCATGCGCTTCTCTCATAATTCTTCCCTTTATTCCCTTATCATTGGGGATACATAGCCGATTATTATAATACATGCATCCTTCATCTAGTTTGTATCTAAGAACTTGACTCATTTCCTATGGAGTCTTGCTTTCTTGCATCAGAAGGGTAGCAATAGGGGCAAAGAATTTATCCTGCAAGATTTTCTCCTTTGCTTCATTGATCAATGGATTTGACAACCCTGTTATTGCAAGTACGGAGGCTTTTCTGCTAAGGGCATCTGCAACCACATTTTCTTTCCCTAGTCAATACTTTATTTCAAAATCAATTTCCTATAGGGTTTGCATCCTTTGACGCATGTTGAGATCCCTTTGGGTGAAGATCCACTTCAGACTTTGATGAGATCCCTTTGGGTGAAGATCCACTTTAGACTTTGATGATATGTCATCAAGGTGAGCCTTTGTCCCAAAAGATAATGTCTCCACAACTTCAGAGCATACACTACTGAGAGTAACTCCAAGTCATGGGATGGTATAATTTCTCTCATGTGTTCTGAGTTTTTTGGATTCATAGGCCACTGCATGACCTTCTTGCATATCAGAGCATCGCCTAAGGCAAACCCACTGGCACTAGTAACTACCTCAAAGGGTTTGGTAAAATTTGGCAATTTAAGGACAGGGTTGGTTTACTAAGGCTGTCTTTAGCTTGTCAAAGGCACTCTGACACATTGCAGTCCACTGAAAAAGTGTACTCTTCTTGAGAATGTTAGTTAAGGGGGATGCTATCTAAGCATACCTAGGTATAAAGATCCTATACCATCTGGTTAACCCTAGGAATCCTCTGACTTCCTTTACTGACTTGGGTTCTGGCCATTCTACGACTGCGTGGATCTTTGGGGGGTCAAAAGAAATCCCATCCTTTGACACTATGAATCCCAAGTATTCCACCTAGTCAACAGCAGCAGAGAAAGAACATTTACTCTTCTTTGCAAAGAGTTGGTGTTTCCTTAGGATTTCCAAGACCTTGCGCACATGATCTTCATGGTCTGGAGCATTTCTTGAGTATACCAAGATATCATCAAAGAAGACAAGAACAAAATCATCCAAGTATTCTCTGAGAATATCTTGCATAAGACGATTGAATGTTGCCGGGGCATTAGTAAATCCAAACGGCATGACTCTGAACTCATAATGTCCATAGCGAGTATTGAATGCTGTCTTTGGGATGTCCTGCTCCTTGATTCTGATCTGTTAGTACCCGGATTTGAGATCCATCTTTGTGAACATTTGGGTTCCACTTAACCGATCGAGAAGTTCATCAATCCTAGGAATAGGATACATATTCTTAATTGTTAATTGATTCAGTCCTCTGTAGTCAATACAGAGTCTTAACGTTCCATCTTTCTTCTTTTGAAAGAGAACGGGTGCACCCCAAGGTGAGACACTGGGTCTGACGAATCCATGTTCTAACAGTTGTCTTAATTGTTCCTTAAGTTCTATGGCTTCAGGGATTGGCATTTTGTATGCACGCTGGGCTACTGGCTGAGCTCCCGGGGTTAATTTTATCTCATGATCTACTTCACGAGATGGAGGCATCTCAGTCATCACAGCTCTTTAGGAAACACATCTGCATACTCACTTAACCACTTTGGTTCTTTAGCCTTGCATTTTATGTCTACTGGATTCATTTTAATGACATACACAGCTTGCCTCTTTCCGAGCCCTTTTAATAATTTGGAAGCCTTGACTAATTGTAGCACTGGGGATCCGAAAATTCCAATTCCTTGAACTTTACTCCCGTGAAGGTCAAGCAAAGAGATGGTTCCTTTGTGAAAATGAATGTCAGCCTCATTCTTTTGGAGCCAATCCATTCCAAGGATTCCATTATATGTTCCCAGGGGTAGGACCCTGAACTGGCACTCTCTTATGTTCCCATCTAGACTAAACTGAATAAGTTGTCTCAAGGTGAGTAAAAAGAATCTTTCCACTAGCTAATTCCACTTGCATAGGTTTCCCTTATTTTTGATTTAGGAGTAATTTACGCAGACATCCTGGGGAAATAAAAGAATGAGTACTGCTTGAATCAATCAAAAGCTTGAATTGCTTACCCTGGTACTCTGCTGGAGTCTGGAGGACTGGGAATTGACGGTTATTCCCCTGATGCTCTATTGCTGCATAGATCTATCCTTTCTCTTCCTCAACTTCCTCCAGCTATGGCTGTTTTGCAGTCTGAGAGGTGGAACTCTCTCTCTCTTTGGTTATTCCAATTTCGGGAGGGAGTTTGGAAACTGCTTTGCATGGAGGCTGCAGGCTGAGCTGGCACTCTTCTTCGGTTACCCCCTGATTCTGGCACGGGGGACCCTGATTGGACTGATAAGAAGGAGTCGGCCTCTGAACTCTTGGACCCTGGCTTTCTTGGTCCACTGAAGGAGATGGGCAATCCTTGAGCTGGTGCCCAAACCCGTGACATCCGAAGCATTTGTTCTCGCTTCGAAGCTCTTCCCTTTGCATTTTGGAGAGAGCCGGAGTTCTTGAGAATGTACTTCGGGGGAAAGGTCTTCCTTCATTTCTGAAGCTTCCCGTCTCCACATTCTGGTTAGGACCTTGGTGTCTCTTTGGAGGCAGAAAGTTGGAAGAACTTCCAAGTGTCTGTTTGGCTTTGGTGGGACTTTCACGATGAAGGCTTTGGCAAAGTCCTTTGCCATTCTGATAGCTTCTACCCATGGACACTGGGTTGGCATTTTTGACCAGTGTGTCCAAGGGTTAGCGTTTTTGACCAGTGTGTCCAAGGGTTCGTTCATTCCCCGAATGAACCAAGCCATGAGTTGCTCTTCATCTAGAGGTGGTGAATATTTGAGTAGAAGAGCGAAGGCCTGGTGATATTTCTCGATGGTTTTGCTCCCCTGCTTTAGCTATATAAGAATTCGTTCATTTTGGTTTCCAAAAACCCAAGGGGATGAAATCTCTTCCTCAAATCGGTTTTAAGGTCGTTCCAAGACTGAGTATTCCTGTCCAGATGGTTGGTGTCACAATGGTTTCCCCAAGCTACCCTAGCTGTTTCCACTATATTCAGCATGGCAAGAGCCATTTTGCTCCGCTCATTGTAGCCTGTGATGTCAAAATATTCTTCCATAGCTTCCACCCATTTTTCCACAGCCTCGCCCAGGTTCTCACTTCTCCTTTGAAGGATTCTGACTGAGTTCTATGAAGAGCCTTGCAAACGTCGAGGTCAAGCTCATCATCTTCAGAGAGGGTCTGGCTGACGGCCACGGTTTCCTTGTCTCATGATTCTACCAAAAATGATATATTATTAAATTTTTATGTTGATATCATCCAGGAGATCCTAAGACTTAAGGGATTCGGAAAACAATTTCTTAAACAAGATAAATGATCTTATTGGAGATCTATGACATATGTCCAGTAACATGTTTTTCTTTATTAGTTTGTCCATAAACAAATCACTTATACAACAGGGAATTTTTCTCGAGAAAACATTTTTTATTTATATAAAAGTTGCAATATGTACATAGAGCAGCTTGGCTCTAGAAATCAAAATCCCTCGGGAGACGCATAAGACGGCGGTAGTGGGCCATAGCCATGCCCTGATATAAACATTCACTTACTGCGAAGGGAGCTATTATCTTCTCCTTAGGAATAAAGCGACTAAGGAGTCTGTAGATTTGGCATGAAAGTCTGAAATTCTGAGGCATTGAATGATATAGAATGACACCATGTACCACTTTTAGCTTTACCAGAATCATGGCCAATGAGAGGTTCTGCTGCCTCAGCATTGCAGGTTGCAAGAGGCATGGACATACTGCCCCTGCAAACCACTTATGCTATCGTCTCTCCGCTAGGTCAGGAAAATATAAATCCTCGAAATGGCATGCGAGTCTCACTCGGCTTGTTCGAGTTGCAACGGAAGAGATGAGATGCTCAAAGGCAAACGCAGTCATGTCTTCTGACTGGGTGAGGTCGGGAATACCAGATAAGTATGGAACTTTCATATATAAAAAATAATTTCTTTGATTAAACAATTGCTTTTTCTAAGTTTTTTATTATCAATTTCTGATAAGAATTTGTTTATCCTTATTAGCTTTCAACAACGCTCTGATACAGCTGCTATGAGGCCCTTGCCCCCTAGCCCACGGTGCCCTGTCGCGGCAGCGGCCTCCCGAGCAGGGCGGGGTCCACACTCGGGGCCTCGCTCGCGGATGTCCGGGATGAGAGGCTAGCCCGGGCGGTCCCTCTGAGACCGGAAGACTCCCCTCGCCCCTGGAAGGCCCGGAAGACTCCCCTCGCCCAGAAGGCACGGGCGATTCCGCCATGGGAAAAATCTTCGAACGGGGAATTACTCTAACGAGTCAAAGTCTTAACTAATTAAACTGATCTGACCAAACCTGAAGTCACATAGTCAGATCAAGAAGAGACTTGCACTTGGTCCATGGAATCATTGCTTTTTTCCTCATTTACGAGGCACAGCTGCGTTGATCCCCTTCCATAGAACAAGGTCTTTTCAGGATTTAAACTAATTAACATAACTAATCGTATCTAGTAGTTTCTCAGGAATCCTCCGATCCAGCCTAACCCCATCTGGCCCATGGGTTAGCCAACCACCCGACCATTATATTGGTGGGATTCCTTTATAAAGATTTGGTTGTGTTTTTGCCCGGGTACTGAGGAAAAGAGTTCCCAGGCCCCCTAGCCAGTGATTCATGCAAAAATTAAGGTAGGCATACCACGTACACACCCAATATGAAATTACCATTTATAACAGATTTGACTGGCTTTAAAACAATCCTTCAATAGAAATCACAATATTTTTGATCATCATTTTCCAAAATTTCGAGTCCATTGTTACAATAATATCCTCTGGACACTTCGTTGACCAGTTGGCCAACCAACGAGATCTAGTATCAAAATTTGGTTCCCAAAAATCTTTCCTTTTAGTCCATCCGCTCAACATACGCATGGGTGTCCTAGTAGCAACCGCGAGCCCATGCATCGCCTGGTCAGAAGCCTCTAGGATCCTCCTTAGGTGTCATAGCACTTCACTCAAGGACCGCTTCGTCGGTCCTCGCCCATTGTACCGGAAGCACACCATTTTAACCGTACCGAGGCTGGTCAAGACCTCGACAGGCTTTGCCCGCGGACGACTCCCCGCCAGCTGTTCCAAAATGAACCTCCTCTCAGAAAAACATAAGCCAAATGCTTCCTCCAACATTCTGGCGTAAAACAGTCCTTTAAGTAAAAAACAGAGGTTCCAACGCAAGTAAAATTCCAATTTGAGATTGGTTCCAAAAACCCTTTTTCCATAATTCCCAGTTTCATAAATGAGGATCCTTGATCTCTCAATCAGGGTAATCTACCCATCATTCAGTCTGATTGTCCAACTAGATTCTGGGTGAGTTCGATCAGGAAAAACTAGTTTAGTTCCGGTAGTCTATTCTTTGTATTTAGGAACTGGAATTGGTCACGTCGTTTTTGTCTGATTCAGATCGAGAGAAGGACAATTAGGTTTACTGTCCGTCCCTCACGTAGTCTAACCAAATTCATTCGGTTTAGTTCTACAAGGATTCCCTTCAGATAAACATCTAGTTTTGGGTAAATATCAATTTAGTGATTTTACCAATTAAAATATCCAAAGATATTCCTTCTCCCACATAATTTCTCCACCTTAAATCATTAGGTAGAATTATGGTGGAAATTCGTCTTTTGACACTAAAATTTAATTCAAATCCATCTTTTCTCAAATATCATAAAAATTCTTCTTTTAACTAAAATATCAATACCTATTTTTTTGAATAAACTTGAAATCCTTCTTTTTCTCATTTCAATGAGTGTAATCCAATTATCATGGAAATTCCTCTTTTACCATAAATCAAATCTATCTAAAATTCTTCTTAAAAATTACATAAAAATATCCATTAATTTCATTAAGCTAAAAATTCCACTTTTCTCATTTAAACATTTGAATTCCAATATGGTGGAAATTCCTCTTTCATCATTTTAACTTATCTATGCAAAAAGATAAATTTAACTAAATTTTCTCTTAAAATTTAAATAAAAACCTCCATTAATTTCTTTACACTAGGAATTACACTTTCCTCATTTAAATATTTGAATTCCAATATGGTGGGAATTCCTCTTTCATCATTTAAATTTCTCTATGCAAAAAGAAAAATTTAACTAAATTTTCTCTTAAAATTTAAATAAAAATCTCCATTAATTCCTTTACACTAGGAATTACACTTTCCTCATTTAAATATTTGAATTCCAATATGGTGGGAATTCCTCTTTCATCATTTAAATTTATCTATGCAAAAAGATAAATTTAACTAAATTTTCTCTTAAAATTTAAATAAAAATCTCCATTAATTCCTTTACACTAGGAATTACACTTTCCTCATTTAAATATTTGAATTCCAATATGGTGGGAATTCCTCTTTCATCATTTACACTTATCTATAAAAAAAGATAAATTCAACTAAAATTTCTCCTAAAATTTAAATAAAATATAAATTATTTTAGCATCACAATTTTTCTCTTACTTCATTGGAATACATAGATTTCCATTGTCATGGGGATTACTCTTTAACATAAAAATGGATTACTAGAAATTTCTCTTTTTCCTAATTAACTATTTATGCATAAACATAAAAATAAAATTTTCATGATTATAATGAGAATCATTCAATTAATTTAGGATGATTAATCTTAGAATATGGTAGGAAGTCCTCTTTTCATATTATGAATGAAAATGATTTATGTGTTAATTTTTCAAAAATTTTACCATATCTCCTGTTACTGATAATTCTCAAGTAATTTGAAAGCATAAAGTTTAGTAATATCCCTATGATTAGAATAACCATTAATTGGATCAATATCCAATTATGGGCTTGATTCTTAATTTTTTCATAAATTAAATAGCATAAAAGCATTAAAAAGTCACTTAATTGGCCTCAATATGACAAGCATAGAAACCACTTTTAGATTAGAGAATTGCTTCATGAGAAGCTTCATTTGAAAGACATGCTTAAAAAAAACATGATAATTTAAGCATAAATGGAAATTTATGTGTTTTATCATTACAATTCATTAAAGAACTTCAATTGTATTCAAAAGCCACTCAATTAAATGCTTCTCAAGCTTGAGAGGGGTTGAGAAGAGAGAAACATTTAGAAATTAAAGAAAAAAGACCATAAACCACGTTTCACCTCATAGATTGCTTGATTCTTTGATCAACGTAGAGGCCCCTAACCAGTCAATTGGTTTGGTATGTTGATGAGGTCTCCAAGGAAGATTGAAGAGAGAGAGAAACTCCAATCTCTTCAATTTGTAGAGGGTTTTTAGAGGATAATAGATTTTTTCAGCTTCAGTTTGGCTGAATTTGGACAAGCTTTGGACCAGTTTGGCTCCCTTTTTTATTTGGTTTGATCTAGGAGAGAGGAGAGATAAAAATATCCTATTATTTTTTAGTTTAAAACTCATCCACATATGTGAAATAGGCACCTCCTTGAAGGGCCCCTTCTCCTTACCAATGTGTCAAAAATGAATGATTACTCCAAAATATCTCATTTTTATTATTATTCATACTTCATAATTTTTAACTAATAAATCTAGTACTTAGTCAACTCTTCATCTTATGTGGGAATTTACTCATTTTTGGGTATTTTCTTTTATTCTTTGGATTTATCTTATCCTAACACTTGGATTAATCTTATTGGTCCATAGGAACCTCAATCCAATTTTTTTAGAAAATCTTAACCCTTAGGCTAAGGTCTTCTAAATCATTTTTAATTAATTCCAGTTGTACCTTGGAAAATCTATTTTGATTTTCTGTTTCAGGGAAACATTTTTTTGATATCTCTAGAATTTATTTATCCAAAAATATCCCAATATTGATTTACCACTCTCTAGAAATTTTTATCTCACTAGGTCAAACAAGGAAAAATAATATTTTCTTGTATTCAAAAACATAGAATGATTACAAGGGATTGAAGTAGAGGCTTATTTGTTATTCAGGCTGTGAGGAGGAATCTCACAAAATTACTTCAATTTATTACAATTATCTTCATCTCGATACCAAGAAAAATTAATGGGTTGTTTGTGATCTCGATACTTTGTTGTTTTCCGTGAAGGATACTTTTTTTAATGTCTGTGATGGATACTTTTAATGATGCTTGTCTGTGGATGGATAACTTATCACAATTAAGTTTTAAGAGGAATTCTATCTATGTGACGGATACTCTATCTGACTCTTTTCACTTGGTTAAATTTAAATATGCAGTTGAGGATAATTGCAACCCAAGCAAGTGGTAATTAATTTATTAATTGTTGGGTGACCCAAAAGGTGAAAAGAATATATTGGGCTAAGTTGATTGTGAGTAAATCTGATCAACGGTAACACGTGTGAGACGTGCCCAAGCTAAGTTGATTGTGAGTAAATTTGATCAACGGTAACACGTGTGAGACGTGCCCAAGCTAAGTTGATTGTGAGTAAATCTGATCAATGGTAACACGTGTGAGACGTGCCCAAGCTAAGTTGATTGTGAGTGAGTCTGATAATGAATTTGATAATGTGTGAGATGTGTGGTGTGAGAGAGTGAATCCGATCAACTTTGTGAGATGAACACGTGTGAAGACATTGTGAGTGAATCCAATGTGGAAGTGAATCTAATTAATTATGTGAAGATATTGTGAGTGAATTCAATGTGAGAGTGAATCTGATTAATTATGTGTGATGCATGATAGTTAATCTAGATAATGATTTCCACTTGTTAGTATTATTTTTGTGAGTGATTCCAAAGTAAATGTGATCTAACATTGTGGACTATCTTTGAGTATAGAACAAAGGTGGACATTGGACGGAATTATCTAGCTGTGCACATGTGTGCAAAGTAATTAATTTTGTATGGTTTGGCCCATTGTATATATATTGAGTAAGGTTTATTTTTGATAAGATAATTTAAAATAATTGGACTATGGTTCAATTTTGTAAAAGCTATGCTATTTATGGCTCCAAGGGCTAAATTTATGAAATATGATTTAAATACTGCATATGGGAGAGGAGCCACACATGTCGAGGGGGAGGATTGCACCCAATCTTGTGTTCTTGGATTTTATGCTCTTGAGTTATGCTGTGGTGTTTTTGGTTTATTTTATTTATTAATCAATTTGTGGAATATTCAAATCTCCATGTACCAAAGCTCCTGTAACATGGTACTTAGGATTTAGTAGATCTACCACTTGGCAAGAAAGCTATTGGTACTAAGTGGGTTTTCAAAGTCAAGAGAAAGGTAGATGGATTTGTTGACAGATTCAAGGCTAGACTTGTTGCAAAAGGTTATGCCCAACAACAGGAAAGGGATTGATTAAAACTTTTGCTCCCACTTCTCATATGACCCCATTATCTGATTTGTTATTGCTTTGGAAACCCATCATGGATGAAAGTGCACCAATTATACATCAAAATAACGTTTTTGAATGGTGACTTGAAGGAAGAAGTTTATGTGAGTCAACTAGCTAGATTTTCCTAACTTGGTCAAGAATAAAAGGTATATAAGCTTAATAAAGCATTATATGGTTTGAAAAAAGCTCCCCCAGAGCTTGGTACCAGAAGATTCATGCCTATTTGACTGGACAAGGATTTCGAAATAGTCCCATGAAAAGCAATTTATATGTGAAAAAGGACAAGTAGGATTTTCTTGTTTTGTCATCATGACATGTCAATGTATATTTCATTACAACCTTCTTGCCTCAAATTTTGAGATGTCAAAACTTGGTCTTTTGCACTACTATTTGGATATGCATTTTATAGAGCAAGATGATGGTATAGTCATTAAGCAGTCAAAGTAAATTAAGGCACTAGTCAAGAGGTTCATCATGGAAAGTTGGAAAAATCAATTTCTACACCAATAGAACTTGGTATAAAGCTTAGTCTGTAGGATGCCGGTGAATCATTCGACATAACCACTTATGATAATGCTATTTATGCAACTCACAAACTAGACATCTAGTATGGTGTGCCACAACTTTTAAAATTCATGCATTGCCCATGCATTAAGCATTAGTAGACAATTAAATTTATCTTTAGATACTTGCAAAGCACTCAAGATCTTGGATTGTTTTATGCCAAGGGGGTTGATTTAGAACTGTAGGCCTTTAGTATAATGATAGGCCTTTAAAATGTCAATTGGCTAGGTGATTATGATATACGATAGTCTCCACAACTGGAAATTGTTACTTTCTTGGTAATTCATGCATATCTTGGCTAAGAAAGGCACAACCAACTGTGCCAACATCATCCTGTAAAGCTGAATACAAAGCAGCATTCATTGTGTAATAGTTAAATGTGTGTGGTTAAGAAGATTGATGGAGGATATTTATGTCTCTTCAGAAACTCCTACTCCTATTCTCACTGACAGTCAGAGAGCAATGATAGCTACAAAGAATCTTATCTTTCATTCTATGAATAAGAACATTGACGTGCATTATAACAATGTCATAAAGAGGCTCCATGCAGAAGAGATCAATCTGATTATTTGTAGCACACATGGCAATGTGGCAGATTTTTTCACTAAAGCCTTATCACATGAAAAGTTTGAGGCCTTTTCCAAATCTTTTGGCCTCTTTCCTTTTAGATATTGATTTGCAATCTTTGTAAATCTCACATTTTTACTATAGGGGGGCTTGTTAGATATTTGGTAGTACTTGAAAGTCGCCATGAGGTCATGCAGTTATGCCATGGGCACTTTTGTCCCACTAAAATTTTCCCATGGCCATCCAAGTGTGAACATGCACCTTAGGATTAGCTAGTATATATTTATAGTTTAAGGTTTCTTGCTCATTTGTACTTTCTCTCCTTTAAGATTTCCACTCTCTTTCACACTCTACACCCTTATGTTCTTATCATTGAGCATTGTGTGTGTGCGAGTCTGGCTCTCCATCCCGTAAGATCCAACAATAATTTCTTTAGGGTTAAATGTATCTAACGTTACATGAATTCCATGTGTAGCTCACATGGAAGTGTATTCTCAATTTTGGTTTTGAATGTCACAACCCCTTTAATAGCACTAAACTCAATTTTATTTGGGCATGACACAATTTCTTTGTTTAGTACCCAAATTCATTAGGATTAAACATATTTACACCATGAATTCCATTTGTAGCTTACACATTAAACTTTTTTTCTTACATATATTAAATAGATTGCATTTATGAACCTACTTTAATGAATATTAATAGTTTTGTGAAATTTGTAAGGGAGCATCAATTGACAATTGCATTTTTTTTAAATGTGCACTATGATAAATGCTTATAGATATTTTGTGTAGCAAGGTTTGCAATTGTTTCTATTGTACTAGTGTGAAATTTATATATGCATACATTATTATAAGAGACTATCCTTAGGGCTACTAGGTAGCAAACATATCTTAAAGTGCATAAAAGCTATTGTGAAAATTGTGTAAAATTAGTATTATCAATAATAAATAAGATAGTCAATATTGTTTTGAATGATTGATGCAAAGAGTGTGGTAAATTTACCACTAGATATATTTTCCACCACTAGAGAACATCAAATGATTATAACTGAGATAAAAGACATGATGGGATGACCTACACAATCCTTTATATGAAGCCATTTTCATATTACGTATGAAATTCCAACTACATACACAGTCTTAAAATAATGAGATCATTGCAAAATTTAAGGAATTATGTAATAATATATTATAAATTTATAAACTTTCATCAATAAGATATTACAAATTGATCAACTTTCATCACTAAGATATTACAAATTGATCAACTTTCATCAATAATGCATGAAGTTTGAAAAATTTAATAGAGAAGGTGTATTTGGAGACACAAGATGATTGGATACAATAAGATATAATTAAATCTTGTGTGTGTGGTGGAACGAGTATGGTAGCAATACAAGTATGTAGCACTCATATCTTGTATATGGCAACATCTTTAGGTATTTATGAGAGAAATCGGACTACTTTTGGCTTCCTATATCATAAATAGATAAAGGAACTCTTATGTGACTGCTTTACTTTTATATGTGTGCACTTATTAATGATAGTTGTGTTCATGATAAAGATCCCACATGATTGACTTGTAATGTCATGGTGGCTAATGATAAAGTGACATTCTCCTCTTTTGTGCTATACTCTTTTTTTGAGGCTCACTACTATAGATTACACTATTGGCGGCCAATCAACCCATTTGGTCATTGCCCAGATTGTTGCTCGGATTGACCATTGTGCAAAAAACTGAGCCTTCTTATTTTATAACAAACTTGTTAACAGCTTCTTGAAGAACGGGTTGTTCTCATATATTTGTAAAGGAAAAGGGGGATTAGTTGGATAGGGGGACATAGGGGATAGAGAAGAATGGGTAGTACTCATGTAGTTGTAAAGGAAAAGGGAGATTAGTCGGATAAGGGGACATAAGGGATAGAGAAGACTTGGTCTCCCTGACTGAGATTGTAGGGAGGAGTGCATTTTTTCTTGAATAGTTCGAGAATCATGTCGGGTCTACTTGGCCCAAAGGAGAGGAATAACACTGAATAGGAAGATAGGAGAGTTGAGTGAGTAGTTCATTAGCAGAGCTCTTGCTAAGGCATTGTACTATATTGTTATTACTCTCAAGAATGGCACATGGTTGGTTGTTTCTATTTCATTCTACATATCATTGTCTATTCAGCATTCAATCTTGTGTTAAGTGTAGTCTTGTTTGGATATGGATTCCTGTTCGGATTCAAGACAGACCTAGGAACTAATCTTCTTGCAGTCATGATCAATTTCCCCGCGCTTAGGCAAACGCTTAGGCATACAGATAGCTCAACATCCTAGTGTTGACTTATTGCATTGGGCGCACAGTTGCATTAGTTGCCACTCCTTTGGAGCTGAATAGGTGGTCCAGAACCATGTAAGTGCCGAGGACTAACGACACTTTTGGTGATCTTGCTGGGGCAGTGGTATGCCAGGTAGGGGAGTAGGAAGATAGAGGCTAGTTCTAGGCCAGTCTTGTAAAGTGATTCAGTAGAGCAAAGCCAAATGAGATATATCTAGAAAAGAAGTGCGCACATACTGATGTCAGTAATGTTCACGAGAGAGTCATAGGAGCACGATGGAGTATGCATGGAGAATGAAGGGAGCTCAAATAGAGAAATGAGGCACCACCGTGTAGATAGGACAAAGCTGCAGAACATGAAGGACAATTGCATCATCCAAGAAGACTGTGAGAAGGGATTTTACGCACCAGCTAGAATGACAAATTCAAAACCATTGATGAGAAATCAAGAAGGAGATCACTAGGAGCTACAAAACAGGAGGCAGGAAGCTCAAGAAGAAGAAGAACCGGCAACTGTGGGGGAAGAATGTCTTTCAAGTAACCTAACTTCAAGGGAAAGAGAAAGGAGGATCCACATGCCCACATCTTCACCTTTGAAACCACATTCCTGGCCACTAGAGCTCCGTTGCCGCAAAAGATAGAGTATTTTGAACTTTGGGTGGCAAGGCCACTAGCTGGTATGCACAATAACATCTAGAGCACCACTAGACATTTGAAGATTTGAAGAAAGCCTTCTTGAAAAGATTCAGGAGAGATAAGAACATAACTAATGTACTGGAAAAGCTACAGAGGCTAACTCAAAAAGAACAGGCCAACAGAGGACTATGCAGCTGAATTTTAAGCACTGCATATAATGAGCGTAGATCCTCCCAATTGACCTTCTCCAGCCACACTGAGTCAATGGTTTGTGAGAGGACTGAGGGAAAAGCTCAGCGGCGGTGGCCTCATATGACTTGGATGCCCTCAGCTTCAAACAAGTGGTAGTGGGAGAAACCAGAGTTGAGGGGATCTTGAAGCAAACAAGTAAAGAGCCCAAGAAGAAGAAGAAGAAGGACAAAAGGAAGAGACTTTTGAATTGGATTCCGGAGAAGACTCCTCAAAATCAAAGTCCTACTAGGATTTGGATTTCAAAGAGAGAAAGCCCCAAAAAAAGAAAGGGGGGGAGTTTGCTTCTACTGCAATGGTCTAGGGTGCATAGACAAAATGACTGCCCCCATATTTTAGTGTCATCAACATAAATTACAAGAGGCAAGGTCGCAGAGGGAGGCGAACCCATCAGGAGGTGATGCAGCTATAAACATGGTAAAAGTGGACCATGGGATAGGTAAAGAACAAGAAAAGCCACCATAGGTGATGGTTCTGACAAGAGCACAAGGATTTTTCAAGACCTCGATAGGCAAGAATTCCAAGCCGGAACAAAAGCAGAAGCTAGAACAGTGGGCAAGGCAGCATAGAGAGTCCGTGTGAGAAAATCACCAAGTTGGTGCACAATGCACAAGGGATGGTAAGGACAATGCTTGCTCCTAGGAGATCATTCTGAGAAGAATTCAGACAGGACAAGCTTGGTCAAGAAAAGGGAAGAAATTATAGTAGGCAAGAAATTGGTGTGCAATGGTAGAGCAGCTGGAAAGGATGCCAAGGTTTCAACTAGAGCCAATTACAGCCTAGAGCAGTGGAAGTGTCGCGAGGAAGAAAATGGAAGGGAATCCGGATAGGAAAAATGACAAGGGAAGGTCAGGAAAAGGAAAGGGAAGAAAAGGAGGAAGAATGTATAGAGGCCAAGGTATGGAACAACTCCGTGAAGGAATATCATTAGGGCCAAAAATGAAAAAAAGGGCCGTGCAGCAACTCCGTGAAGGAATATCATTAGGGCCAAAAATGAAAAAAAAGGGCCGTGCAGCAACTCCGTGAAGGAATAGCATTAGGGCCAAAAATGAAAAAAAGGGCCGTGCAGCAACTCCGTGAAGGAATATCATTAGGGCCAAAAATAAAAAAAAGGGCCGTGTAAGGATTAGATTAACTTTCTTAATCAAAGTGATTTAACTAAAATAGGAGAGACAAATAGCTAAATTAAATGCGTCTCTTTTACCTATATTTAGAGGAGAGTGTCTATGATATGCCATCCATCACGTATCTACAGTCTTGAATTCACCTATCCTTTTGCCGGCCCTCTTACCTACTTTAGTACCCGTTCTCTAAAATAAGATAATTTCAAATATTTCAATACATAACATACTTCTCTCTTCCATATAGGGCATGACGCGAGGTTTTCCCTCTCTTTTCTTTCTACTGTCTTTTTTCTCTTCTCTCCATCTCTTGATTTCTCTTTGGATCATTTTTATTGCTATGGTGACTCCAAGGGTTGATCCACACTTAAAAAAAGACATCATATCAACTTGGTATTTGAGAATATTGCATGTGGTACTCATTTAAAAAACTCTACATGATGAGGATGAAGCTCAAAGGTTACGTGCAAAAGGAAAGAAGCATATAGATTTGTGGGTTCAAGGAGGACTCTCTTGACCATCAATTGGTAAGCCTTCATCATTTAGCACCTTGCATGATCTTGTTAGATTCATTGGGGATGGTAGAGAAGGCTTATTTGGATATTTCTCAAAATTGAATAATCAAGCTACTATTTACCATTATCAACACATAAATATGGCTGAAACTATTCTTGGTGTGTACAAGCAATATGTTAAAGGACTAGAAGACATCTCATGATCTCACAAACTCAACGTGTAAATGAGTTAGAAAGGTTACTTCAGTCATCTCAGGAAGAGGTAACAAAGCTTAGACAAACTAACCAAATCGGAGGAACATGCACTCCAAAAAACCCAATTAAAAAGCACTCCTTTTGGGTTAAGAGTGAGATCTAGATAGTTTAAAAGTGTTACATGCCTAGCCACACATGGGGGTACTACGAAGAAACGGATGAGGCTTGCTCAAAGCTACATGAATAGTGTGGGAGGTTTCTTCTTGGATAATCCTCTAGATAGAATTTCTATGATCAAGTCTTCTATAAAAAACAATGACATGATTGAAATGCTCAAGTTCTCGTAGTGTGTAGGGCTTCAAAGGAAGGTAGTTAAGGAAGTTTGCAATGACTTTCGTGACTTGGTCAAGCTTGATGAGGTGGTGGAGGCATGTGACAAGGTTCGAATAAGCAAAAAGGGATACATAGCCATATTAAAGCTAGTCATCCAAGGTATGAAGCCTCATCGTCTTCGTGTGTTCGGCTTACCCCGACCACATACTGTAGCAATGGCATGACACCAACAAAATTTGGCTATTCTAGGGTTCATAGGTGAACACAAACACATTGACGCTTTAATGGCTATAGAGAAGCCAAAAAAAAGAAATCAATATTCAATTATGACATGTATAATAACATATTTACAGATGTAAGAAGGATCCAATCAGCATGGTGAAGTTCTATCAGTGCTGCACAATAGAGGACTGTGAGGGTAATCTTATTTTTGTTATCAAGCTTGATGAGGCACAAATTCTCAAACATAAAAAAATTGGAAAGAATCAATATAGGGCTTATGAAAAAAGCTTTAAATTATGCCCAAGGTAAGGAAGATTGGCCATTACATAGCGCACAATCAGAGGTGGAACTATGGTACATAGGGGCAGCTGCAGTGCAAGATGAGAGTCATGATACTCTCAAATGGTTGTTTTGGCACACAGAAACTCCAAGCATCATTGATGCTCAGAATGAAGGTGAGATTCTTGTGGTGGATGGGGTATGAAACTTTACAATTGAGTGGCACATAAGTGGCGACTTGAAAGCATTCAAGTGCATGTATGGGGTGTGTGGTGGTCCTGGATGTGCAAACCCATGCCTCTCATTAGGAGAAATGTGGGCTCATTTTTGGGCCTTTTAGTTTTAGAGAGAGAGTGGTGCTCAACCAATGAGGAAGAGGCTTTCGTAATAACAGAGAAATTCGGCATTTTAAAGCAAGAATTCAAGTAAATAGAGTAAAATTATGCTCAAAATGCATCTTAAAATAACATTTACTCAACTTAAAATAATAATAAAATAATACTATCAAATCTTTGCACATAAGCTAAAAGATAGTGGTTAGTTAATGATTTGGTAGTATTATTTTATTATTATTTTAAGTTGAGTAAATGTTTCCCCCCAAAACTAGCTTTGATCTTCTTCGTCTCCAACATAGTCGTTCTTTCTTTTTCTAAGTCTCCTCCAAATTAAGCTCTCATCTTCTTCTTCCGTGTGTCTTTTGCTACACAAAATGGCAACCTGTAGAAAGCCTCGTACTAGCATTTTAGCTATTACTGTATTCAATAGTTATAATACAGATGATGGGACATGGATACCATCTAAAATTACAATAGAGAGCTGGGTACTTTTACAGAGAAGGAAGAGGAAGAGGAGAAATGCTAATGAATTTGTGGAGCCATTCAAGGGACAAGTTAAAGAGTTCAAGGTATGTGAATCTAGCAAGAGTGTGACAGAGGTACTAAATACAACATGTATTAAAAGACTAAGGTCATGTAAAAGGGTGGGAGAAGGGTGTGTGTGTGAATGGACTTATGGTCCACTAGCTCACCTATTTAAAGGCAAAACTAGAAGGCATTTGTGTGGGCAAAGGCCAAGTTGTATTATGCATAAGCAACTTAATAAACAAGATTTGTTCTTGTATTTTTTTGGGGTCTTTCTCCTCCACTCAACTTGATCTAGCATAAGCACTCAACTTGATCTAGCATAAGCACCACGTTTTCTTAACATGGTATCTAGAGCTTGGGTAGATTAGGTCACATTTTGTGTAGTGTAGACTAGGTTATCCATAACTCACTACTTGTGAAGATGAACCCCCAACCAGTGGAGGCCTTCTAGCAGCTGCTTTGTGGAGGCCATGTCTTGGCTTGCTTCCAATTAGGAAGATGAAGAACATCATCGGGCGCTCAAGAACGTACAGTCAATTGAAGGTTTTCTCCTCTCTCAGCGACGCCATTGTGTTTCTGAGCAGGCCGGTGCACAGTTCTATAGTGCTGGAGTTCGTACAGCTATGCGCCTGCTGTGTGCAACTATAAGCCACATTAGCTTAGGGATTTTGAAGCTCTAAGACTCAAGGTTCTATAGCCAAGAAATCAGCCTCAATGGCTACTTGTCGTGTGCGCTAGAAGCAAAAGACCAGGCTGCTCCTGTTTTTTCCATGAAAGCTTCTACAAAAGCTTGATAATAGTATTCACACTGATAGTGTTAATTAACACTGATGATGTAACTAATCCAACAAAGGGGAGCCATTTCAGAGTGTTTCTAAACACTAAGAGTGTTCTTACACACTAATGGGTGAATCTAATCACCAATGCAAGTGTCATTAGACGCTAAAAATATGCTCTTAAGCACTAATAGTATTGCTAAACACTAACGATGATATTAATCACCAAAGAAAGTGTTATTTGACACTAATGAAGCTTATCTCCATTAGAATTAGTGGTTGGGCACAAACCCTAAGTGCTAAACCATAAGCTTCATCATCTTAATCTCTTTTTATGTAACATCCTTGACCATTCTCTCTCTACTTAAGCCAAAACATCACAAATTTTCTGGTTTTCTTCTTCATAAATCAGCCCATTACACTCTTGTAATCCCCCTTCAATACCCAATGTCAAAGGAAAACACCTAAATTAAGAAGTTCTCAAGAGAGGGCTTCCACACTTGGCAAGTTCTTGTCAAGTACAAGATGATGTCCAAAGGTTTTTGGCCATTCATCTCTGGCACTAAGGTTATTGATCAAACTAAGGCTGAAGATATTGAAGATGATGAGAGGGCACAAGCCATCATCATGCTCCATCTTGATGAGGCTCTTATTCACCATGTGGACCAGCTTCCAACTGCAAAGGAGAAATGGGATGAGCTTGACAAGCTCTATGGAGCTCGTGGTAAGAATTCCAAGATCTCACTTAAAATTGATTTTTTTTTAGCTTAGAGCTCAAAGAGGGAGATGGCATTCAAGCCTTTATCTCTCATTTGAAGGGCCTTATGGCTCAACTTGCATTAGTGAATGCAAGAATGGATGAAGATGATGCAGTGGCTGTTTTGTTAAAAGCAGTCAAGAAGGTGTACCCCACCTTAGTCACCACCCTGAAGAACATACCTAATCCCACCCTTGAAGGAGTCATTCAATCTTTTCTTGATGAAGAAAAGAGGCCAAAGGGAGGAGCTGAATCTTCAAATGCATCGACTCCATTGAATATCGAACAAGCTTTATCACATCAAGTGAGCAAAGTACGGTGTGTCCATTGCAAAAAAGTGGGTCATTTGGCAAATAATTGTTGGATCAAATATCCCAACAAGATGAAATGTAACAAGTGTAACAAGTGTAAACAAACGGGGCATATCACCTCTAAATGTCCTAAACAAAGAGTTAGAGGCTAACTTTGCATCAGCCTCTAACTCCACTGAGAAATTGTTTTAAATCTCAAATGTAACAACACCTATATTCCTAACCTTGTACGCCTAATGTTATAAAGGCAACCTATGTCCAATACCACCTATTCTAATTTTTTTCATAGTTGGTATTGAGGGGGGGTATTAAAAGACTAAGGTCATATAAAAGGGTAGGAGAAGGGTGTGTGTGTGAATGGACTTATGGTCCACTAACTCACCTATTTAAAGGCAAAGCTAGAAGGCATTTGTGTGGGCAAAGGCTAAGTTGTATGCATAAGCAACTTAATAAACAAGATTTGTTCTTGTATTTTTTTTTTGGGTCTCTCTCCTCCACTCAACTTGATCTAGCATAAGCACCACGTTTTCTTAACAACATGTTTTCTAGCATGTAGACTTGAGGGTGAAAAAATTTCCTCCTGGTCTTCCACGATATCGTCCCAACTGTGAGTGGGTGGTTGCAAGATCAGGGTACCTAGTTTTGTCCACTCAGGCACCCTGTAAACAGTAAAAAAACAGGCATTTGTTTATCTTTAGTGGCTAATCTCTCCTAGTAAATGAAGGAATTTCGTTTCAAGTTCTCTTGTTGGAACATCATATTCAAAGTTAGAAATATAGTTTCATAATTTAATTAAGCATTAGATAGTCAAAAGTCTTCATTTTCTTAGGTACAAAGTCAATGTATGCACCCTGTCCCAAATTTGAACTGATTCCATAAAATGCTAATATCTTTTACATATAAACTCATATGAGATTCCTACTTTATACCTTAGATCTTCACATAATATGGAGCTTAACTTGATTTTTTGAGAAAATTTTAAGATATTTGTCTATTTTCTTTAAATATTTCAAGGTCTTTAAAGTGTTACAATATACGCCACTTTTTGTACCCACAATAGCTACCACTTAAAATCCTCAATATTGTAGATCAAAAGAGTGGGTAGATACTGAGACATTAGTAGAATGTGGTAGTTAGTAAAAACTACAAATCCAATGGTTGGATTTTTAATGATCTCTTTTTCAAAATTCTTCCAGACTATCAGAAGGCCTGCAAATATTAATAATCTAATTAGTAAAATTACATTTTTGATGTGAATCATATAAAACCCTATAGGGACTAGTGTGCTTGTAATGGTGCATCTATGGAAAAATAAATTGGATCACTTTAAGTATGGAAATATCATTTTTTAATCATTTCAGCGTACTTTTGATTAATTTTGATTAATTAGACTAATTTATATTAATTTAAGTTATATTGGATTAATTTAAGGGTAAGCGTATATTCTATTATTTGCTTGATCTCATTTTAAGTACCTTGTCCCCCAAAACTTGCTCTCCAAGCATTGTCCCAGTCCAGCATAAACTGGATAAAACTGGACACCCTGATCTTGCAACAACCCGAGTAGTATCTCAGCCAAAGCTTCTTTTGTTTTAAAGTGTTTAATTGTTGTTATTATGCAGTTGTTTATCCATTCAATCCTATCTCCTTATTATTTTAAAAGTGTCTAATTGTTGTTTTAAAAATGTCTAATCTTTTGGTTTTATGCAGATATTTATCCATCCAATAGGATAGACTGGCAACCAGTGGAGAGTGTAAGTGGGATTTTTGATGCTTTCCATGAATATGTAGGAGAACAAATTTACAAAGGAAGAATTCATAGAGATCTTGCAGACCACGGCATATTTTTCTATGATATGCAGTACTTTGAACCAAACACGTCTTCTGGATAGGGTCGTTTGACTCCATTATCCCTTCCATTATTTGGAAGCAAATATTGGCCATTGCCAAATTCACAAACTAGTGAAAATTATAGGATCAAGTTGTATCACGACATACATAAGTCTCTTAAGGCATCTATTGCAGCAGCAAAGAATGTCAAGCTTATTATTTTTATGCCTATCGGAGTGTTTATTGATTTTTTCTTTGATGAAGAAATAAGAAATACTTCAACAATGTTTATTTGTAATAAGTCAAGTAAGGCACTGGACTTTTTGGAAAATTTTTGGGACATGAGAAAGATAGAAGGCATCATTTCTGTTTTGGAGAAGAAGTCAATAGTTTGCAAGTACATTATTGGCTCTCAAAACTTCATTGCAACTTTTCACTACACTAGATATCATTATGTTAATGGAAACCTTGTTCCATTAGATCAAGATTTGGAGTCAGATCCCGAGAATATGCCTCTAGTAATGGAGATATATTTGGAAGGGAAATTGCTTACAATGCTGAACACACTATCTAAAACATCTCTTTCTCAAATTAGAGAAGACCTTACATACGAGGAGATTGAACAATTGCTAAAAGATTATACATTTACAATGGATACTAAAAAGGTAAACCATTTATATTTACATTCACCATTTAGTATGCTGTGCAGAACATTATGTAGGTAAGATACCACTAATAAAACCCTTTTTTTTACAAGTGCCAAGGCAAAAAGAGAAAATGAATTTTTGCAAAGAATATGTCTCTCATACTATTCACTTGTTAGTCATTGAATGATGACAATCAAAACATTGTAAATCCAAACACAATTTAATATATGAAATATTTTTTCTTACAAAATGTCATGTTTCTTACAAAATTAATTTAATGTTACAAATGTAAATAAAAGTCTAATGATACTGACATTGATCAAAAGACTCTGGGGGGGGGGCAGCACGGAAGCGACACCGTATGATTGAGAACTAGACTGTGCTTGGGACTGAGGTGGCCTTCGATTTTGGTCCTGTTTGCAGGCTTTCCATTTCTTCCCACAGTATTTCTTGTCTTCCCCTCTCCGCCTGCATCTCGATCTGCCTCTCCTAGATTCCACCCATTCATCCACCTTAGCTTGTAGCCTGTCATAATCATTTAGGGTAGCCATATGTGCTTCGAATTGTCTTTGTCGCTCCTTGTCTCGCTGACGTACTCTCTCTATAGCTTCCCTTGCAAATTCGTCTGCCCTCCTGATCTCTTCTTCTGCACAATCATGGACAGCCAAAATAATTCTTTGTACAGCTTTGGTCCTGAAAATGCCTATCAGGAGCTTTGTTCCATAGTACACGATCTAAAGTCTTGGCACTTGACATGTAATATAGACATGGACTCTTTGCATTTGCACCTTTGCTTATGTTATACATGAATTTTAGAGGCTTCAAATCACCTGCCATGTGCCATTCCACTTTATAGTCACCGAACCCAGGCACATGAAGGGCCCTTCCATTTCTTTGCTCACTAATCAGTGATGGAATTGTAGTTTTATGGAACACCCAATGCAAAATTTCAAAGTCTTCTTTATCCACCTGTGTCATTAGGAAGAAGCTCATGTTTAATACAAGTTTCGTGTTTAAATTATTTCAACGTAATACATGATATTTAATGATATAGAAGATACCTCAAAAGATCTAAGAGGCAATATGTTATTCTCCGATTGAACACTAAAATATCTTGCATCATCTTTTGTAATTGATGTGTCTAAGGCCCTATTCATTAGAGTAATAGTAACCCTCTCCATTTTTTTGTTCTTTAAAATCTCACACTCCTCCAGTTTCAAAATAAATTTTAGAACTCCTTCACATTCTTCTTGACTAATCTCAAAGAACTAAACTCTGTACCTTTACAAAGCTTCAAGATCAAAGAAAATATTATTGTGCTGGTTAAAGAGTACCTCTCTGTCTTTATGAATGTTGCTTCAATATGTATACTGGTGAACCAAGCTTCTCAAACACCTCTAAGTTCACATGTTGGCGTGTAGAATTTACTTGCATTTCAATATGTATACTGGTGAACCAAGCTTCTCAAACACCTCTAAGTTCACATGTTGGCGTGTAGAATTTACTTGCATTGGTTTTGGAAGTAACGAACCTTTATGCTTCTTACTTTGACATTTCTCTGCTAGTGCCTTAAACAATATCCTATATGCTTTCTAATGAGAGATGCCAGTCTCATCCAGCATTACTTGCACCTGAGTTGCATCGAGTTGGTTCTTGTTCATAAAAGAAGACACATGCTTTTCATTGATTTTTTGAAACTTCTTTTGATACATCATCTATTCCACTATTCCTTTTGGTACCAAATGACTGTAATGCACTCCAGCTTTTTGGAATGCACCTTGGAATCTAGATGAAGTAAAGATCTAAAAATAGAATAACTTCAAATCTGATTACTTATGTCTAGTGGTGGTAAAGACAAGACCAAGGCTAAAGGGAAATCAAAGACCAGAAGCAAGGGAAAGTCAACAAAAATAGCCGAATTCAAGGGTGAACCATGGATTGTGCCCAAGAATCCCAATTGGCATCCCATACTTCCTATAAAGCTTGAGAGAGTTCACATTTGTAATTTACATGCAGAAATTAGAATACTGGATAAGCTATTAAAGCTTCATCTTGACTATGCTCATTCCATTTTGCCATCAGAGCTATTGGATGCATGTTTAGAGCAATGTGAGATTTTACTCTCTAACATGGGCTTTCATGGTGGACATGTACAACTTAAAAAGGATGACAAGAAATCAAGTACCAGTGGTGATGTTTTGGCAGATGTGTCAATGGGAGGAGCCAAAGCTAGGAGGTTCTTGTCAAACTATGAAAACAAACAAGTTACAACAGTATGGGAATGTTGGAAATCTCTATGCGAGCACACAACTAACCAAGCTAGTGATCCAAGGATGACAAGGCTTCGTATGAGGGTATGGATAGAGCTTCATAATTTTATAAAACTCTTACATAAGCAAATGGCTGAAGGAGATTACGCAAGTCAATTTGAAACAGTAATCAAGACGCTCGTGGAAACAATTGTAGCTACCTGGGGGAACAAGGACATAACCTTCGACCTAGTAAGAGTTTTTGCTTCATATGTAATTCATACATTAACTAATTAATATGATATAAAAGGATTATTAATATGTTTTTTTATTATGTGAAGCATATTTTGTTTGCACATGGCCCATACTTTGTGAGGAAACAAGGGCCTCTTGTTACATGGAATACTCAAGGCATGGAAAAATCACACTATGCCGCACGTATCAACTATTTTTGTGCAACTCGACATGATGGCGGAAAAACAAAAATAAATGCACTACAAGAGCTTTTTAACACATTGTACCAAAGGCAAATGCAATGATACAATGAAATTCTTAAAAATCAGGTTAGTTTATACAACACAAAAACAGTCACAATTATTAACATCAATATATTATTAACACTCATCATGCTAAATAAAGCGTGTCTTTATGCAGGATGGTGATTGAGAAGGAGAAAAAGTCAAAGTGACACAAATTGTAATAAAAAGTGTTCTCAATACAAGTAGGAAAATACTTTTAAAAAAAGTCTTCTTTTTTGCTTCAACTATTTGTCTTCCTCAAAGAGACTCCCCTCCTTTTCGGGGTTTTCTTTGGGTAGTTCTTTGCTCTCAACTTTTACTTTAAAATCTATAGTATCAAAATCCTTGCTCATTCTTTCTTCTTTCTCTTTATCCACAACCATTTCTACATCATGCATTTCTTCTTGATTTTGAATGTCCCCTAGAAATGCTACAGGCTGGACACTAGAACTATCAAGAGATTGCTCTTTTTTGTAAGATTCCTCCCCAGCCTCTCAGGATATCTAGTATCTTCCCCTCTTATCAAATCCCTCTTCATAAATATAAAAGATCTTGTTTCTACCTGTTCTGGCTTCTTAGAGAGAGAAAATATTCTAGAGAGAGGTTATTCAGATTTTGGATATTTTTGGATGGAAAAATATCTCTTCTTATTAAAATAAATTCCCCTGAAATAGAAGTTCAAAAAGATTTTCAGAAGGTGCATTAGAAATCAATTATAATCTGTTTAAAAGGCCTTATCCTGGGGGTCCAGATTTTCAAAAAATTTTAAATTAAGGTTCTGAGGGGCCAATCAAATTCATCCAAATGTATGGAGGAGATAAACAAAGAAATAAAAAAAATATCCCTAAAAATGAGTAAATACTCACATAAGATGAAGAGTTGACTAAGGACAAGGATATTAGTTAAAAAAGAAGAGATATTTAGTGAAATGACACATTTTTGACACCTCAGTGTGGGAGAATTCCCCTCATGGTGGAGGTGCCTATTTCACATGTGTGGTGGAGTTTTAAACTCACAAATAATGAGATATTTTCACTTGTGTGGTGGAGTTTTAAACTCACAAATAATGAGATATTTTCATCTCTCCTCTCTTCTGCTTCAACTAGATTCAAAAAGTAAGCTAAACTGACCTAAAAACGGTCAAAATTTGACTAAACTGATCTAAAAAATTCTAGAATCAGTTTGCTTGGTTAGAGGCTCACTTTTTCCTATATATAGAAGCCTCCCCCTTTGTTAAAGCTTAATAGTGTTTTATGCACTGTTACTATGCCCCACCCCCAGAGCCAAGAACTATGAATTTCTTAATAATTCATTAGTTTTTGACCTTTCCCTCTTCTAAAGAATTGGTGGCCACTCTTGTTGCAAACAAGAGTAGATCCCTCAAACCATCAAGCCAAAGGAAAGCTCTCAGAAATTTATGTAAGTTAGAAATCTTACTTTTTCTTTATTCTTTTAATGGTTTTCTAATTTTTGTTATCTTTAAAATGATAATCTGATGCTATGCCTTGCTGGAAAGGCTTTCCCCCTCTCTCATTCTTAAATTCAGCCCTTCTTTATCCTAGATAAGTAATCTAATTGTTGGAATTGAACTTTTCATATTGTTTCTCTTTTAAAAGTGAAATTTGATTAGTTTAGAGTGCTTAAAACCATTTGGGATAATTTTAAGTAAATTTAAGATAGGAAAAATTGAAAAATGGTTAGCCATACAAAGGAGGTTATGGCAAAATTTTCTAAAAATTGGTGAAGTGAGTTTTATCTTTTATTATTCAAAAAGAGTAATCACCACCATTTGTGTATCCTAAAAGTGTTAATTTTGATTTTATGCATAAATAGATGCATAAAGAATTTATTTTTATTCCAAAAGAGTTATTCTCATCAATTTTGATTTTATGCATAGAAAGGTGCATAAAGAAATTTATTTTTATTCCAAACGAGTTATTCTCATCAATTTTGATTTTATGCATAAATAGATGCATAAAGAATTTATTTTTATTCCAAAAGAGTTATTCTCATCAATTTTGATTTTATGCATAGAAAGGTGCATAAAGAAATTTATTTTTATTCCATAAGAGTTATCCTCATCAATTTTGATTTTATCATAGAAAGGTATATAAAGAAATTTATTTTTATTCCAAAAGAGTTATTCTCATCAATTTTGATTTTATGCATGAATAGATGCATAAAGAATTTATTTTTATTCCAAAAGAGTTATTCTCATCAATTTTGATTTTATGCATAGAAAGGTGCATAAAGAAATTTATTTTTATTCCAAAAGAGTTATTCTCATCAATTTTGATTTTATGCATAGAAAGGTGCCTAAAGAATTTATTTTATTCCAAAAGAGTTATTCTCATCAATTTTGATTTTATGCATAAATAGATTCATAAAGAATTTATTTTTATTCCAAAAGAGTTATTCTCACCAATTTTGATTTTATGCATAGAAAGGTGCATAAAGAAATTTATTTTTATTCCAAAAGAGTTATTGTCACATCAATTTTGATTTTATGCATAGATAGATGCATAAAGAATTTATTTTTATTCCAAAAGAGTTATTCTCATCAATTTTGATTTTATGCATAGAAAGGTGCATAAAGAAATTTATTTTTATTCCAAAAGAGTTATTCTCATGAATTTTGATTTTATGCATAAATAGATGCATAAAGAATTTATTTTTATTCCAAAAGAGTTATTCTCATCAATTTTGATTTTATGCATAGAAAGGTGCATAAAGAATTTTTTTTATTTCAAAAGAGATATTCTCATCAATTTTGATTTTATGCATAGAATGATGCATAAAGAATTTTTTTTATTTCAAAAGAGTTATTCTCATTAAAATTGAATTTATGCATAGAAAGATGCATAAAAGATTTATTTTTATTTCGAAAGTGTTATTCTTCTTAAAATTAAAATTATGCATAAATAGATGTGTAAAGAATCTTTATATAAAAAATAAGGATTCTCTTGCATTCTAATAATGGATGTGATGAGATGGGGTGTGAATCAGATAGATGAGAATGAATAGAGAATAGATGTGATGAAAATTGAAGTAATGAGAATAAGAGGTAGATAGATGTGATGATATGTGATATGAATCAAATAGATGAGAATGAATGGATGGATAGATGTGGTGAGAATAGATGTGATGAGAATGAGAGGTAAATAGATGTGATGAGATGGGATGCGAATCAGATAGATGGGAATGAGTGGATGGATAGATGTGATGAGAATAGGAGTGACAAGAATGTGAGGTAAATAGATGTGATGAGAAGTAATGTGAATCTGATAGATGGGAATGGATGGATGGATGGATGTGGATGTATGTGAAGAATAGAAGTGGATGTGTGTTAAAGAATGGATGTGGATGTATGTGATAAGTATGGATGTAGATGTATGTGAAGGATGGATGTGGATGTATGTGAAGGAATGGATGTGGATGTGTGTATGTGAATGGATAGATGTGGATGTGTATGTGATAAGTATGGATGTGGATGTATATGAAAGGATAGATGTGGATGTATATGTGATAAGTATGGATGTGGATGTATGTGAAAGGATAGATGTGGATATGTATGTGATAAGTATGGATGTGGATGTATGTGGGAGAATATATGTGGATGTAAATGTGATGGATATGAACGAGAATTGAAGCGATGAGATGTGATGTAAATTGGATAGATATGAATGATAAGGGATGTGATGTGAAATGAATGTGATAAGATGCGATGTAAACTGGATAGATGTTAATGTATGTGAAGTGATGAGATATATGGGTAGATGCAAGTGGGTGAGATCTAATGAGGATAAATGAGGAAATAAGTGATGAGATAGAAAAAGATGTGATTAGATGAGAATGGGAATGCTTATGAAATGAAGTGGATTGATGTGTGGATAATGTGGATTGATGTGCATGGATGTTGTGGATTGACGTGTGGATTGATGTGCATGGATGTTTGGATGATGTGGATTGACGTGTGGATTGATGTGGATGGATGTATGGAAGATATGGATGGATGTGTGGTTAATGTGGATTGATGTGGATGATGTGGATGATGTGGATTGGTGTGGATGATGTGGATTGGTGTGTGTATGATGACGAGTGAATGATGTGGATTGGTGTGTGTATGATGAGTGAATGATGTGGATTGATGTGGATGATGTGGATGGATGTATGGATGAGGTAGATTGATGTGTGGATAATGTGGATTGATGTGCATGGATGTTTGAATGATGTGGATTGATGTGGATGGATGTATGGATGATGTGGATTGATGTGCGGATGATGCGATTGAATGTGATTTGATGTAGGAATGATGTGATGTGATAGGGATCGATGATGAAAATAAAATTGTGGTAAGATGAAAAAAAGATGGGGTCTAATGTGAAAGGATGCGGAGTAATGAGAAAATATGGAAATATTGTTGGAACTGTATTTGTTTGTGAAATCTGTTTTTCAATGACTGTTTTATGTCAAGAATATTGGGGAAGCATTTTGACCGTCTTGTGAATAAGGTCGTGGAGACCTATCTGTTAAAGTTGCAACTGTTGAGACGGAGAGTCATCAGAGGACGTCTCGCGTGGCAGCAAGGTCGCGACGGGGCCGAGGTCCTGACCAGCCTTGGTTTGATTAAATGGTGAGCTTCTGGTATAGTGGATGAGGGACCAAGGAAGCGGCCTATGAGTTAAGCGCTAGGTGACCTGCGAAGGATCCTAGAGGATGCTGACCATATGGTGCTCGGGCTCTGGGTCGCAGAAGATACCCACGAGTATGTCGAGGAAGATATTGAAACAAGGAGTAAGAGTTGTTTTCTAAATTCGGGCATGGATCTGGTTGATTGACCTTGCTGGTCCTCAACGGATGAGTCCATGGCTCTTTTATATGGATCTGTTGGTTGATCTTGCTGATCTTCAACGGAGATTCGATCTGGATATTTTTATGTGATTATATTACCGGGTACTATGAGCTAGGAACTATAGAAAAGGCCCCTGAGTGAACAGGTGGTGAGTGTTCTGGTTGCCAATGATGCCATAGGTACACCGATGAAGGATGGAATTAGAAATTAGGATTCAACTGGATAATTAGAGGATTATGATCAGTAACACTATGGTTTCATTAAATGATTATTTTAAAGATTGTTGAATCTGTGAAAAAGGCAAATTCATATTGGGTGTGTAAGTGGTGTGACTAGTTTTATGTTTGCATGAGTATCCGGCTGGGGGGCTTGGGGACTTTTTCCCTAGTACCTGGGACAAAACCTAACCAAATTCCTAATTGGATCCCATCACTATAGTGGTTGGGCGTCGCGGTTGGCTAACCCATGGGACTTGATAGGGTTAGGCTGCTGGACTGATGGATCCATAAATCGTGACTCAATTTCTGTATAGTACGATAGATGAGGTAAATCCTGGATAAAAATTGTTCTATGGAAAAGAATCAATGGCTGTGCCTCTCAACAATGAGGAAAAAAGCGTTGGTCTCTATGATCCAAGTACAGTCTTTTTCCCTGATTTGACTATGGGACTTACGGGTTTGGTCAGATGAGTTCAGTTAGTTAAGGCTTTTGACTAGGTTAGAGAAAAGTTATCCTGGAGGACTCGCCCGTGCTTTCTGGGCAAGGGAAGTTTTTCTGAGTTCGGTTTTGGAAGAACCGATGGATTAGTCTCTTGTCTGGATATCTGTGGGCGAGGCCCCGAGTGTGGGACCTTGCCCCACGCAAGAAGTGTTACTTCCGCTGCTAGCACCCCCAAATTCGTTGCGCAGTGGGGATCTGGGATCTTACAGCTGGTATCAGAGCAAATTGGCTAATGAGGATCAACTGAGAAGCCAAAAATGTCAAAATTTTTTGAAGAAGCAGTAAATGGTCGTAATAATTCATACAAATTAACATTCAAACTAAAATTCATACAAATTAATATTCAAACTGAAATTCATAAATTGGTAGGACCGTGACTACTTGTATATACCGAGGGTATAACTACAGCTCTTTACCAGCAGTATATACAAGTAAATCTAAGACTTGAAATTTTAAGCATTAATACTATCTAGATGAATTCAAATGTGGTTGATATGATTTTAAATTTTGATTGAGAACTGATGAGTTGATTTGGATTCTGATTGAAAAATGAAGATTTCTGAATTCTGGCTGAATTGTAATAACTAAGCAAAACCACAATAAGGATGAATGGGACGAGTCCCTGTGATAATGTTTGTAGCTGGAATGACGTTAATGACTTCAACAAATCACTATGAGATTATTGGATTGTGCTGGCAGATTGCTGCTGTTAACACTTGACCCAGTGGATCAAGTTAAGGGGTGTCAAATTAAAACTCTGTAAAATTGAAAATTTCCATGGTGGACTGTTCAGATAGAAATCTCGGTCTAATGGACCATTATTGTGATAAGGATTGAATGTTACGATCTGAGTGAATTATTATCTGATGATGAGTTTTATATAAGAGATCTTTATCCCAGGATTTTGTTGGGCTCTCCAGACTATAAGGAACCCGGAATCAGTTGGATCTTAAGGAAAAGAATTCTCCTCTAGTTTTGCGAGATGAGGACATCTCGCGTTTTTTAAGTGGGGTAGAATGTAAGATTCCTCCCCAGCCTCTCAGGATGTCCAGTATCTTCCCCTGTAATAATCAAATCCCTCTTCAGAAATATAAAAGATCTTGTTTCTACTATTCTGGCTTCTTAGAGAGAGAAAATATTCTAGAGAGAGGTTATTCAAATTTTGGATATTTTTGGATGGAAAAATATCTCTTCTTATTAAAATAAATTCCCTCGAAATTGAAGTTCAAAAAGATTTTCAGAAGGTGCATTAGAAATCAATTATAATCTGTTCAAAAGGCCTTATCTTGGGGGTCCAGATTTTCAAAAAATTTTAAATTAAGGTTCTGAGGGGCCAATCAGATTCATCCAAATGTATGGAGGAGATAAATGAAGAAATAAAGAAAATCCCCCTAAAAATGAGTAAATACTCACATAAGATGAAGAGTTGACTAAGGACAAGGATATTAGTTAAAAAAGAAGAGATATTTAGTGAAATGATGCATTTTTGACACCTCAGTGTGAGGGAATTCCCCTCATGAAGGAGGCACCTATTTCACATGAACAAGGCACCTATTTCACATGTGTGGTGGAGTTTTAAACTCACAAATAATGAGATATTTTCATCTCTCCTCTCTCCTGCTTCAACTAGATCCAAAAAGTAAGCTAAACTGACCTAAAAATGGTCAAAAATTGACCAAACTGATCTAGAAAATTCTAGAATCAGTTTGCTTGGTTAGAGGCTCACTTTTTCCTATAAATAGAAGCCTCCCCCTTTGTTAAAGCTTTATAGTGTTTTATGCACTGTTACTCTGCTCCACCCCAGAGCCAAGAACTATGAATTTCTTAATAATTCATTAGTTTTTGACCTTTTCCTCTTCAAAAGAATTGGTGGCCACTCTTGTTGCAAACAAGAGTAGATCCCTCAAACCATCAAGCCAAAGGAAAGCACTTAGAAATTTAAGTAAGTTAGAAATCTTACTTTTTTTTAATTCTTTTAATGGTTTTCTAAATTTTGTTATCTTTAAAATGATAATCTGATGCTATGCCTTGTTGGAAAGGCTTTCCCCCTCTCTCATTCTTAAATTCAGTCCTTCTTTATCCTAGATAAGTAATCTAATTGTTGGAATTAAACTTTTCATATTGTTTCTCTTTTAAAAGTGAAATTTGATTAGTTTAGAGTGCTTAAAACCATTTGGGATAATTTTAAGTAATTTTAAGATAGGAAAATTTGAAAAATGGTTAGCCATACAAAGGAGGTTATGGCAAAATTTTCTAAAAATTGGTGAAGTGAGTTTTATCTTTTATTATTCAAAAAGAGTAATCCCCACCATTTGTGTATCCTAAAAGTGTTAATTTTGATTTTATGCATAAATAGATGCATAAAGAATTTATTTTTATTCCAAAAGAGTTATTCTCATCAATTTTGATTTTATGCATAGAAAGGTGCATAAAGAAATTTATTTTTATTCCAAAAGAGTTATTCTCATCAATTTTGATTTTATGCATAAATAGATGCATAAAGAATTTATTTTTATTCCAAAAGAGTTATTCTCATAAATTTTGATTTTATGCATAGAAAGGTGCATAAAGAAATTTATTTTTATTCCAAAAGAGTTATCCTCATCAATTTTGATTTTATCATAGAAAGGTGCATAAAGAAATTTATTTTTATTCCAAAAGAGTTATTCTCATCAATTTTGATTTTATGCATGAATAGATGCATAAAGAATTTATTTTTATTCCAAAAGAGTTATTCTCATCAATTTTGATTTTATGCATAGAAAGGTGCATAAAGAAATTTATTTTTATTCCAAAAGAGTTATTCTCATCAATTTTGATTTTATGCATAGAAAGGTGCATAAAGAATTAATTTTTATTCCAAAAGAGTTATTCTCATCAATTTTATTTTTATGCATAAATAGATTCATAAAGAATTTATTTTTATTCCAAAAGAGTTATTCTCACCAATTTTGATTTTATGCATAGAAAGGTGCATAAAGAAATTTTTTTTAATTCCAAAAGAGTTATTGTCACATCAATTTTGATTTTATGCATAGATAGATGCATAAAGAATTTATTTTATTCCAAAAGAGTTATTCTCATCAATTTTGATTTTATGCATAGAAAGGTGCATAAAGAAATTTATTTTTATTCCAAAAGAGTTATTCTCATGAATTTTAATTTTATGCATAAATAGATGCATAAAGAATTTATTTTTATTCCAAAAGAGTTATTCTCATCAATTTTGATTTTATGCATAGAAAGGTGCATAAAGAATTTTTTTTATTTCAAAAGAGTTATTCTCATCAATTTTGATTTTATGCATAGAATGATGCATAAAGAAATTTATTTTTATTTCAAAAGAGTTATTCTCATTAAAATTGAATTTATGCATAGAAAGATGCATAAAAGATTTATTTTTATTTCGAAAGTGTTATTCTTCTTAAAATTAAAATTATGCATAAATAGATGTGTAAAGAATCTTTATATAAAAAATAAGGATTCTCTTGCATTCTAAGAATGGATGTGATGAGATGGGGTGTGAATCAGATAGATGAGAATGAATAGAGAATGGATGTGATGAGATGGGGTGTGAATCAGATAGATGAGAATGAATAGAGAATAGATGTGATGAAAATTGAAGTAATGAGAATGAGAGGTAGATAGATGTGATGATATGTGATATGAATCAAATAGATGAGAATGAATGGATGGATAGATGTGGTGAGAATAGATGTGATGAGAATGAGAGGTAAATAGATGTGATGAGATGGGATGCGAATCAGATAGATGGGAATGAGTGGATGGATGGATGTGATGAGAATAGGAGTGACAAGAATGTGAGGTAAATAGATGTGATGAGAAGTAATGTGAATCTGATAGATGGGAATGGATGGATGGATGGATGTGGATGTATGTGAAGAATAGAAGTGGATGTGTGTTAAAGAATGGATGTGGATGTATGTGATAAGTATGGATGTAGATGTATGTGAAGGATGGATGTGGATGTATGTGAAGGAATGGATGTGGATGTGTGTATGTGAATGGATAGATGTGGATGTGTATGTGATAAGTATGGATGTGGATGTATATGAAAGGATAGATGTGGATGTATATGTGATAAGTATGGATGTGGATGTATGTGAAAGGATAGATGTGGATATGTATGTGATAAGTATGGATGTGGATGTATGTGGGAGAATATATGTGGATGTAAATGTGATGGATATGAACGAGAATTGAAGCGATGAGATGTGATGTAAATTGGATAGATATGAATGATAAGGGATGTGATGTGAAATGAATGTGATAAGATGCGATGTAAACTGGATAGATGTTAATGTATGTGAAGTGATGAGATATATGGGTAGATGCAAGTGGGTGAGATCTAATGAGGATAAATGAGGAAATAAGTGATGAGATAGAAAAAGATGTGATTAGATGAGAATGGGAATGCTTATGAAATGAAGTGGATTGATGTGTGGATAATGTGGATTGATGTGCATGGATGTTGTGGATTGACGTGTGGATTGATGTGCATGGATGTTTGGATGATGTGGATTGACGTGTGGATTGATGTGGATGGATGTATGGAAGATATGGATGGATGTGTGGTTAATGTGGATTGATGTGGATGATGTGGATTGGTGTGTGTATGATGACGAGTGAATGATGTGGATTGATGTGGATTGGTGTGTGTATGATGAGTGAATGATGTGGATTGATGTGGATGATGTGGATGGATGTATGTATGGATGAGGTGGATTGATGTGTGGATAATGTGGATTGATGTGCATGGATGTTTGAATGATGTGTATTGATGTGGATGGATGTATGGATGATGTGGATTGATGTGTGGATGATGCGATTGAATGTGATTTGATGTAGGAATGATGTGATGTGATAGGGATCGATGATGAAAATAAAATTGTGGTAAGATGAAAAAAAGATGGGGTCTAATGTGAAAGGATGCGGAGTAATGAGAAAATATGGAAATATTGTTGGAACTGTATTTGTTTGTAAAATCTGTTTTTCAATGACTGTTTTATGTCAAGAATATTGGGGAAGCATTTTGACCGTCTTGTGAATAAGGTCGTGGAGACCTATCTGTTAAAGTTGCAACTGTTGAGACGGAGAGTCATCAGAGGACGTCTCGTGTGGTAGCAAGGTCGCGGCGGGGCCGAGGTCCTGACCAGCCTCGGTTTGATTAAATGGTGAGCTTCCGATATAGTGGATGAGGGACCAAGGAAGCGGCCTATGAGTTTAGCGCTAGGTGACCTGCGAAGGATCCTAGAGGATGCTGACCATATGGTGCTCGGGCTCTGGGTCGCAGAAGATACCCACGAGTATGTCGAGGAAGATATTGAAACAAGGAGTAAGAGTTGTTTTCTAAATTCGGGCATGGATCTGGTTGATTGACCTTGCTGGTCCTCAACGGATGAGTCCATGGCTCTTTTATATGGATCTGTTGGTTGATCTTGCTTATCTTCAACGGAGATTCGATCTGGATATTTTTATGTGATTATATTGCCGGTACTATGAGCTAGGAACTATAGAAAAGGCCCCTGAGTGAACAGGTGGTGAGTGTTCTGGTTGCCAATGATGCCATAGGTACACCGATGAAGGATGAAATTAGAAATTAGGATTCAACTGGATAATTAGAGGATTATGATCAGTAACACTATGGTTTCATTAAATGATTATTTTAAAGATTGTTGAATCTGTGAAAAAGGCAAATTCATATTGGGTGTGTAAGTGGTGTGACTAGTTTTATGTTTGCATGAGTATCCGGCTGGGGGGCCTGGGGACTTTTTCCCTAGTACCTCGGACAAAACCTAACCAAATTCCTAATTGGATCCCATCACTATAGTGGTTGGGCGTCGCGGTTGGCTAACCCATGGGACTTGATAGGGTTAGGCTGCTGGACTGATGGATCCATAAATCGTGACTCAATTTCTGTATAGTACGATAGATGAGGTAAATCCTGGATAAAAATTGTTCTATGGAAAAGAATCAACGGCTGTGCCTCTCAACAATGAGGAAAAAAGCGTTGGTCTCTATGATCCAAGTACAGTCTTTTTCCCTGATTTGACTATGGGACTTACGGGTTTGGTCAGATGAGTTCAGTTAGTTAAGGCTTTTGACTAGGCTTTTGACTAGGTTAGAGAAAAGTTATCCTGGAGGACTCGTCCATGCTTTCTGGGCAAGGGAAGTTTTTCTGAGTTCGGTTTTGGAAGAACCGATGGATTAGTCTCTTGTCTGGAAATCCGTGGGCGAGGCCCCGAGTGTGGGACCTTGCCCCACGCAAGAAGTGTTACTTCAGCTGCTAGCACCCCCGAATTCGTTACGCAGTGGGGATCTGGGATCTTACAGCTGGTATCAGAGCAAATTGGCTAATGAGGATCAACTGAGAAGCCAAAAATGTCAAAATTTTTTGAAGAAGCAGTAAATGGTTGTAATAATTCATACAAATTAATATTCAAACTAAAATTCATACAAATTAATATTCAAACTGAAATTCATAAATTGGTAATTGGGTCTTCAGATGGAAGTACCACAATTGTATGGAATCCTTGACTTGCTTGAGGCCTAGACATGATGGTATTTACCTTATAGTTCCAAGGATCGTGACTACCCGTATATACCGAGGGTATAACTACAGCTCTTTACCAGCAGTATATACGAGTAAATCTAAGACTTGAAATTTTAAGCATTAATACTATCTAGATGAATTCAAATGTGGTTGATATGATTTTAAATTTTGATTGAGAACTGATGAGTTGATTTGGATTCTGATTGAAAAATGAAGATTTCTGAATTCTGGCTGAATTGTAATAACTAAGCAAAACCACAATAAGGATGAATGGGACGAGTCCCTGTGATAATGTTTGTAGCTGGAATGACGTTAATGACTTCAATAAATCACTATGAGATTATTGGATTGTGCTGGCAGATTGCTGCTGTTAACACTTGACCCAGTGGATCAAGTTAAGGGGTGTGAAATTAAAACTCTGTAAAATTGAAAATTTCCATGGTGGACTGTTCAGATAGAAATCTCGGTCTAATGGACCATTATTGTGATAAGGATTGAATGTTACGATCTGAGTGAATTATTATCTGATGATGATTTTTATATAAGAGATCTTTATCCCAGGATTTTGTTGGGCTCTCCAGACTATAAGGAACCCGGAATCAGTTGGATCTTGATCTAGAAAATTCTAGAATCAGTTTGCTTGGTTAGAGGCTCACTTTTTCCTATAAATAGAAGCCTCCCCCTTTGTTAAAGCTTAATAGTGTTTTATGCACTGTTACTCTGCTCCACCCCAGAGCCAAGAACTATGAATTTCTTAATAATTCATTAGTTTTTGACCTTTTCCTCTTCAAAAGAATTGGTGGCCACTCTTGTTGCAAACAAGAGTAGATCCCTCAAATCATCAAGCCAAAGGAAAGCACTCAGAAATTTATGTAAGTTAGAAATCTTACTTTTTCTTTATTCTTTTAATGGTTTTCTAAATTTTGTTATCTTTAAAATGATAATCTGATGCTATGCCTTGTTGGAAAGGCTTTCTCCCTCTCTCATTCTTAAATTCAGTCCTTCTTTATCCTAGATAAGTAATCTAATTGTTGGAATTAAACTTTTCATATTGTTTCTCTTTCAAAAGTGAAATTTGATTAGTTTAGAGTGCTTAAAACCATTTAAGAATAATTTTAAGTAAATTTAAGATAGAAAAATTTGAAAAATGGTTAGCCATACAAAGGAGGTTATGGCAAAATTTTCTAAAAATTGGTGAAGTAAGTTTTATCTTTTATTATTCAAAAAGAGTAATCCCCACCATTTGTGTATCCTAAAAGTGTTAATTTTGATTTAATGCATAAATAGATGCATAAAGAATTTATTTTTATTCCAAAAGAGTTATTCTCATCAATTTTGATTTTATGCATAGAAAGGTGCATAAAGAAATTTATTTTTTTTCCAAAAGAGTTATTCTCATCAATTTTGATTTTATGCATAGAAAGGTGCACATGTCATTCTACTTCTCGCTTTGGCTACTTCAACTATTGTACAATCTCGTCTATGCTTCGCGGGCTCCACCTCATCCTCAGCACTAGTGCACTTTGATCAAGGTACCTACAAACAAATTGCCACAATGCGAGATAAGACCTTCAATGTTTTTTTATTTTCCTTTTCGCATTATATTGTGTCCGTTAATTTTATGCACTCCAGTAAATTGTTCTCTCACACATTTTTCTCTGCCCATCATTTGTGATACGTTTATGATTTATTTTATACATTTGTGATACACTTTTGATACATTTGTAATATATTTAATACATTTGTGGGACAATCACTATAGTGCAAAGTAAGTGGCATGATTCGACCTCCTCGCACTGTTTTTATCTTATATTACCATTTGCCACAGAGTGGCAAATATCTGCCACAGAGTGGTAGATATTTGTTTCTTGTGTTTGTTCATTAATTCGTTTGAACTCCTCTATGTGAGAAATGGCTAGGCTGTTACAATTGCATGGTGGTTTTTTCTAAATCTCTCTCTCCCCCCCCATGATGTCAAAAATTAGTACTACATGACAAATCACTACAACGCGAGACAAGGCCTTACAATTGTTTTGAAGATGGTCTTTGCGATGTAGTGAGTCGTTCAAGTTTGTGCATGCGTTATACTTTCTTGATTTTTTTTGTTGATTTATTTAACTTTTGATTAATCATTTTATGGAATAAAGAGCTCTACATGAGAAATCATTACAACATGAGGAGGAGATCAAGATTGTGTCTGATGTCCCCATTTCACGTTATAGTGATTTGGTGTTACTTTTTTGTTTTTTGATATTTTTTGAGAGGACTTGTAACTTGAATGCCTGTTTAAATTTTTAGATGGCACATACAAAACAAAGCGCAAGACAGTCATCAAACGAAGATCCTAAAGTAGGAAAAACAGCTTCAAAAGCTAAGAAGGTTGGTCTTGGGAAGAGTATTTCCTCACTCTTGGTGGGAATGAGGAAATGGAGGTACGAGCAGCATAGACCCTTCCTCCTTGAGCTAAGAAAGGTGTAGAGACAGATGCGAAGTGCCATCTCAAATCTCTATTTCCACTGCCTCTCATAAGATCCATGTACGATAGATTCAATATCAATATATGTTGGCAAGCTTCTGTCCCATAGGTTTCCTACATGAGAATGTGGAGGACTTTTCTTTCAAGATAGTTATGTCCTCGTTGCCCATGCACGCAGAGTCAGTATCAATATGTGTTGGAAGCTTGATGTTGGCTGTACGGTTTTAAGCAAGGTTACATAAAATTATGGGAATGTCAAGTCCGAGATCGATCTTTCTTTTGCCATTGCTTCACTTGGTTTAGATGAGGAACACCTCGTAGCATGATCATCTTCTAGCATGTTGTCATCTAAACGTATTGCTTCTTTGCAACATTGATCGAATGTTTTCGAATTGGATACAATGATCAAGTTGTGTAAGTTGTTATTCTTCAAGCCTATCATGAAACATCTCTTAAATTGAACATCGTTTAATTTTTCCCATGACTCACAATGTGAGTCCAAGAGTTTTATCCTAAGGATAAAATCTCTAATGAATTCATTTGGTTGACACTCAATTGAATAGAGTTCTATTATTGCACTCCACCGATCACCTTGTCTGGAAAAGCCATGTATAAAGGCTAATTTCAAGGTTCTGAAGTTGGCCTTGATTGCCAGCATCAATGTGATGAACCATCGACTAGCTTTTCCCTCTAAGCATAAGTTCCCTCTAAGCATAAGTTCAAAGCATGTACCTTAGTGGGGTAGTTAGGATTTCCAAGGACTTCACATCTCTGTTCAAACATTTGAATGAATTGAACATGGTATGTTGCTCCGTCATATTTTCCCATAATTTTAGAAATTTGTACGGCCGTATTTCTGTATGAGTCACTGAGGCCGTATGTGAGTGCTCTTGTTGGAAGAGACTTAGTGAGTCCTTGCCACCCCCCTTCCTAGACTAGTTAGTATGTCCAAGGTGTGGGCATCCAGGAAAGGGTTGGTACTTAGGATTTGTGGGAATGTTAGGCAAGGGACCAAATCCCGGTGGGATCGAAGTGATAGGGGGTGTAAAACCTGATGAAATGCTTGTTATAGGCAGCATGGCCAATGGCATTGGGAGGTGGATTTGTGGCATGGATCTCAATGGCTCAAAGATGTCAGCCATTGGGTTCAGTCCTTGTGTGATCCCTGGCAATCCCTCTATCCTAGTCATATTAGAGTGTCTAAATCCTCCTTAAAGAGCAAACACAGTTTTTTTTTTTGCTTTTTATATTCTCCCACATCCCATTATTATAGCCTCAAGAGGCTTGGAATACTCTTCGCTGGATCAAATGAGTGTCCGTTTGTCCTAATTAGCTTAGGCGCTATACGCACGTGAACGATATTTTCTAGAAAAAGCGTATGCTAGGAACTTCCCAAATGGAAGAGGAGGTCCTAAAACCTATTTTCCATCACTGTCTCAAGACGGAAATTTTTTTTGAGAATTTTTTCCCTGTTTCGCAAAACATTTTTGAGGATGTTCCAAAAGGAAATTTAAAAAACTCTATATAAGGGAGTTGTAGTATTTTTAGAGTACTACAACTTTGTTTCCCTAAGTCATCCGTGATTTTGTCGTTTAGACCCTCAAAAAGTAGCCCGAATATGGCTCGTCGTCGTTTTCGTGCTAATTTTTACAATTTTTCGTGGTTTTTGGGTTGTTTTTGCCTCGATTTCCAGGTCGAATTTTGAGGTTGCTGGTTGGAGGCCAAAATGGTCGATTTTGACTTCAGACGACGTGTCCAAAGTTGAAGAGCTTGATGTCAGCTTTCCGATGAGCCCTAGAGCACCTTCATCAGATATACGGTTTAGGAGATACGTGCCTCCAAACATGGGTGGTTTCTAGAGTTTTTTTCCCCTTCACGCTGTGAACCGGACTCCACGGAATATTAAATTTGATTTTTTTTTCACGTCTGAACTTTCACGGCCGAAATTCTGTTCAAGGCTGAATTTTTTCCGTTCACGGGCTGAAATTTTTCCGTTCATAGTCGGATTTTCGTTCACAGCCGGAATTCTTCTATTCATGGCTGGATTTCCGATCACGATCGGATTTTCATTCATGGCCGAAATTTTTTCGTTCACGGGTAGATTTCCGTTCACGTCGGATTTTTGTTCATGGTCGGAATTTTTCCGTTCACGACCGGATTTCCGTTCACAAAAACCGAAATTTTTCTGTTTATCCCACGGTCGGATTTTTTTAAATTATTTTTTTCTTGGAGTCTAGTGGGAAATACGAATTTCCCTTTTTGGGGGGGGAAATATTTTTTGAATTTAAAATGAAAGGGGTATGGGCATTTTTCCTAAAAGGTAAGTGGGAATCAAAAAAGTCAACCTTTTAATGACACCTCTTACACCCTTCATAAATGAACCCCAAAATGGACGATTTTGACAACTCATGAGCATCTACTCATTGAATGCTCGTTAGCCTTAATGAGTTATGTAAAAAAGTGATTAAGGATTAATCCAAGATTTATCCTTTCACTAGTCTTTTCCTCTTTTATACTAATCAAAGACTCTAATTAACCACTAATCCTCCCTAATTAATTCACACAATTGAGCACATCATTGGATAGAGCAAGGGAATGCTAATCTTTGTGCATCAATAGTTATGTAAATTAATTTAAAATAGAGGATTAATTAGACTCTTAATTATAATCTTCTCTTTCAAGGCAAAATTAAGCAAAGAGAGTCAAATTTCTCCAACTGATGAAAAAATTGATGTGATTAGGTGTTTTGATGCATCTAGATGCTCTCAAAACACTCAAAAACCCTAATTTCAACTACTCATATGATCCATTTAGACCCCAATTAACACATTTTCTATTTTTTTGGCCTCTTGAACAAGATTAATCACCCTTAATGACAAAAACCAGCCCATTAAGAGAGTTTAGTCAAATTCAAGGATTTTTTATGGTTTTAAGAAATTTTTTGGAAGATTAAGCTACTCTTAATGCTTGCTAACACTGCAATCCAAACAAATTCGACAACAAACACACAATTAAACTAGAATTAATGATCTTAGTTCTATGTTTAACACTAAAGAGAGCTAACCTTCATTAAAAATTGCATTCTCTTGCATTGATGCAATGGATGCAAACTAAGCCTAATTGATGCATGGATGCAAACTAAGCCTAATACAAACTATGTGCAAGCCCTAAAAATATGAAAAACCATAAAAACAACAACAAAATCAACAATTTAATCTAAAAATTAAGCAAAAAGCATTCTTTTTAAAAAACAAAAAAGAGAGCTATTCTACACCAAATCTCACACAAATCACCATCAAATCCACATCTTTTTCATGGAGAACCATTAATCAAGATAATGGGCAATGGATTATACATGGACTAGAGGCAAAACGATGAAAAAAGCCAAGAGATGGCTCACCGCAACTATCGTGATGAGGATCGTTCCAATGGCCGAGCTCGTAACCCTTGAGGTCTTCAATCTCTACAACTCCTTGAGAAGCAATTTCACCGTGTCTCCCGTGAGCGTTGTCACACCGTCACGTTGCACTATGGGTCCTCGTCCGTCCTCTCACCTCACTTCACTCACTCACACTCACTAGCATGCATTAGGGAGAGAGATTAGCAAGAGGATTAGCAAGAACAAGACTCAATTGCAAAATGGGAGAGTATGTTGTATTATAAGAGATATTCACTTATATACATGGCCATAAGTGTTCACACTCACTTAAACTATGGCCGGTCGGGCTAACTTGCTACCACACGCTCTTGAAGCAGGAATCACCAACCACCATAAATACTCCATCACACCATTACGGGCGCTCGTCCAAGTTGTAGCTTTGGACACTATTGCTTCATATCCTGAATGCATGACCCTTTGGTGTATCTACCGTGACTCCTTGATGTAAGATAATGGTGGTAGCTCTTGTTAATCCTAGAATTATATTAACACAGGGACTAAATAGCTCTTGTTTCTGTAGATGCAGAGTGCACTAAAGAATACAATTCCAGTCCAGAATTGTTACTGGCTGAGATAAAAGAATTGAACGCATTTCTGGTGGATAAGATGGACGATGATGAGGATAATACCATGGAAGAAATCAAAGTTATAGAGTCAAAGTTGATTTACAAGAAGAGGAAACTAATGGCAACTATGAATAGAGATGAAGAATTAATGCATTATATCATGGACCCTCATTGTGGTTCAGGCTTCTCTGTGAATCTGCAGTGTTGATAAGGAGTTAAGCTTCTTCGTGAAAAAAATATTTTTTTGTATTTAGTCTATTAGACTGTTTTCTCCCCCCTTTTGCCTTAATATAAATTTAAGGTTTAAACATCTTTAAAAAAATGATATTCTAAATGAATCATTTTTGTTTATTAAGATAGAATCACCACAGCGTAAATAGGCCATTTCTCCGAGCATGGAGACAGCCTTATCGTGTTGTGGTGATTCCGATGGAAGCCATTTCTACATGCCTGCAACACTATCAAACCTTATGAAATAAGAAAAATAAATATTTTGAATGAATTATTTTGTGTATTAAGATTTAATCACCACAATGTGAATAGACCAATTTAATGTGCAGGGAGAGAACCCTAGTCGTGTTGTGGTGATTTGAAAGAAAATAAAGGAATATAACATTTCAAAAACATAACATTTTGAATACAGTATAAGGGTTTAGGGTGCATGCCTTACCGAGAGAGGGGGGGCAAAGCTTTGATAGCAAGAAGAGTGGAGACGAAGGAGGGCAAGCGCACTCTGAGAGAGGGGAACAAAATGTTACATCGAGGGAGTGAAGAAAAAGTGTACGCATTGCCAAACATGGGGTATAAATAAACAAATCTACACATAAATAATGTTGTATGCCTGCATGACAAATAGTAGTATTGTGTCACATCGATGATAAATTTACGCATGATAGAGGCGAGAGAAATATGACATGGACAAGTTTCTGCACGTGTGACATAGACATGGCAGTGGTGCATTAAATGCTCATGTATATGTGACAGATATGTGGCAGTGGTGCCTTCTCATGATGTGGTGATTCTGGATAAGTTATTTATGTGTAATAAGGTAGAATCACCACAATGTGCAGTGGCCTATTTTTGCATGTAGAGACATAGCCTTCTCACATTGTGGTGATTTTGAAAAAAAAAGTTGTCATTAGGAGAAATTTGGACTCTCAAATGGGTCCTCTAACTAAATATTAAACAAAGAAAGGATGAACCAATGAGAGTGCAAGGATGCAAGATTCATGTAACTAAATTTGTAATTATTTTGAAATACGTAAGTTCATTACAAGGCAAACGTTGTGCATACATTAAAAATATAGACGATGACAAATATGGAAGGAAGACTGGCTAAGCATGGATTAAGATATGCAAGATGGAGAGCATTCTTCTATCATAGATGTAGTAATTCATTGGTAGGGTCATGAGCCAATATCATCAACGTAGAGAGCCATTGGCCAATGAGTTTCCTTAGATAAGATATTCAAATGATGTGTAATGATCCCCCTTAAATTTTCTACTTTAAGTTAGATGGTAGAAAGGTTAGAACTAGATTGTAATTGCAGCTCTTTGAATACAAGAAGAAAATATTACAATCGCAAAAAGATTAGCTATAATTGATGGAAAAAGATGGAAAAATGTCTCAATAATGTTTAACAATAGTTGCCAAAAAGATGACTGTATTGAGAATGTATTACAATGAAAAAGATTGACATTAACTTTTAGAAGTTTAAATACTATTGCGTTCCTTTGTAGCATCATTGTTGTCAAGATTAATCCTTTTTGAAGGTTGATCATCTACATTTCCCTCGAGTTACTTCCTTTAATCAAACCTTTGCCTTCCATTTCTAAGCAACTCTTGCTTTCGATAATCCATTAGCACCTTGGGATCCTTGACACCGGCCGATAGTGCATACACTGCATATGACAAGTATTACGAACTTCTTAGTGCATGGGTGGTTAGTCCTTAGCCAAAGATTCGCAGAGTTGTTTGCTTCTCCAAAAACATTACTCTGTCACTATTCCACCTAATTGGATAGCCTCCAAGCTATTTGACAAGGTCTTGATTGCAAACACAGGAAAATTTGCCTTGTCTCTGGAGAACTTCTTGTGGAAAATAACAACTTGTGGATACTTGAACCACTTTAAATACTTGGCTAGTGTAAAGTCCTTTCCAAACCCACCGCTACGTTTACGCTTACTATGATGGAGAAAATCATCCTTAAAGATAAACAACTGCAAAAAAAAGGACTTCATGGAGTTTGAGTTTAAATACTCGTCGACGAGTGGAGAGTCCTTTCCAAACCCACCGGTATGTTTACCTTTACTACAATGGAGAAAATCATCCTCAAAGACAAACAAATGCAAAAAAAGGACTTCAGAGAGTTTGAGTTTAAATACTTTGCTGAGTGTAGAGTCCTTTCCAAACCCATCGGTACGTTTACCTTTACTACGATGGAGAAAATCATCTTCAAAGAAAAACAACTGCAAAAAATGACTTCAGAGAGTTTGGAGTCACCTTGAAAGTATATGCAAAAAATTATGTGCTAGGGATAGGGATGATGAACACTCACCTTCTGATTTTTATCACTAGTAACTAGATTATCGTGCCAGAGGAGGTTGATGCACTCATGTGCCAGAGGAGGTTGATGCACTCATGTGCCAGAGTTTGATGCACTTCATGTGCCAGAGTCTGCTAGGGAATGATGAGAGCATGTCTGCACCAGGGTTGCTTTGCTCTTCCCACCCTTCTCCATCTAAAACAAAAGTAGCAAGAAAGAATAAGCCTACTTGCAAAAGATAACACAAACAACGCCCAACTACCTGCAAGAGAGGGGGAATTGGTCATAAGGGTGGACATGCCTCCTTGTGCTATGGTGATTGTGGTGAACGCAAAAAAAAAAAAATGATTGGGATTTGTATGAGTTCAAAACAAAGAGGGAAGTCTATATATATATATATATATATATATATATATATATATAGCCTAGAGGCATGCATGCATGAAATGTATCTGATATGAATGCACCTGTGTATCTATCAAGTTTCTCAAGCATTAAATGTGCATGATTTTATAAATCCTCCTTGCCGCCATATGTCCGAATTGTACATGAGAATGTACTACAGTTCATGATTGAAAATACTAATCATGTGTTGCATTTAATGCTTGCATGCTTACATTGTACATATCGCACTTTTGCCTTCTTGTTTTTCTACTTGCTTACATTTCTCCTTACTTTTGTTCTTCTTACTTGCTTACGTTTCTCCTTGCTTTTGTTCTTCTTGTGAGTTTCAAGGATGGCTTGCACAAAGTTTACTACTCGTAGGATCAACAATCGGCAAGGAATAGAAAATTTGCAAGGGAGCGGTAATTGGCAAGGAGATGATGCAAGCACGGAGATGGGGAGGCTACAGAAGTATACATGTGTCCTCAGAGAGATCAAGTAGGCACAAAAGTAACATCAATTGGCTATGGCAAAATTGTCATTCTAGAGGGTTATGAGACAAATCTGCGAGGACGTTGGCCTAAACATCAAATGGCAGGTGTCGGCACTGGGTCTACAAGACAAACATTTTTGTAGAGTTTTTTCTAGACTGTGCTTACAGGGCAGCACAGTCACACCGTGTGACTATTTTTGGTAGGGTTTTAAGGTCCCTAAGGCAGATTAGGTACACCTATACATTCGGGTTCTTGATATTCTTCCAATTTGAGACCCAAAAATGAGGAGTATATCTTGAGCTGCTGCCTCTTTTGAGAAGGCCTCTTAATGAGGTTACAGTTGAGGAAGTTTTTGAAGGACCCATGCATGGAAGGGACACTCATCTCAATTCTTCTAGGGAAGCGAGCCCCAACAGTCAAGCTGATGAAGTCAGTCCCACAACAGTAGCAGGTCAGGAGGAGGGTGAGAGTGCATGCCAAGCGGAGGCATATTGTAGTGGTTATTCTTGTGGGCCATTATGAGGCTTGTGCAAAGCTACATAGATCTAATTTTTTGGAAATTGCTATTTTTGGCCTCGTTTGGTATGCCACCTTCAATATGTATCAAGATAGGTGGTGGTTCAAGCTTGATGCCTACGACACTATAGTGTTGTTGAATTCTTTGAGCAGGTGAACGATAGCATCATGCTTGCTGTTCTTTGGTAAGTTGGATTTTTTTTTAGTTGTAAGGGATTTTTTTGTTATAGTGTAGGGTGTCAATCTGTATATGTTTTGTTTGTGTAGTAATATTGTAGCTGACTTTGCCATTACCACAATAGAATGAAGTTTATATTGTAGATTCCTATTGTTGAGACACCTCTACTTTCGAACAACTATTCCTACCTAGGCATACTTTAGTGGTTCCTATGGGTGAATTTAGACTTTGCTCAACTCATTATATTGGGTTACAATGAGGGGTAAGTGTTAATTAATAAATACCATATGAGTAATGTAATGCTTTGAGTTTAATGATGGGTCTTAGAGATTCACTCAAACTTAATAAATATCGTACGAGCAATGTAATGCTTCGGGTTTAGTGATGGGTCTTAGAGATTCACTCAAATTTACAGGAGCCATTAGAGTCTCGTGATTGTGGACATGATGCTGAACAAATTCTTGCTAGCCAACTCAACTGAAGCGTGCCATGGAACAATACAAAAGTAAGCATCTGTTTAATTTAGTTCATCTTTAGTATAAACTTGGTAGGTATGTTGACGTTACCTTAATTGCATTTTATATTTAGGTGCCTAGAGAAATTGTCCACAGGACTCGAGGCGCTTACACAGGATGTATTCGTGGATTACAAAATTGAGAAAATTCAAGTGCCCCTAAAACTTGATAGCCACACACATGGATGGAGGGTTTGCTTGAATGCTAAGATACTGGTTCACTGGGGTTACCAGGACATGTATGTGTTCTATAAAGTTGCAATATTCTTACATCATTAAGATACTTTTTATGAATAATTAACTTATGCCTTGTTGATTCTATCTAGGTTCCAAGCCTGGAGGACTATGAACCAGTGAACGTAGAGGAGTTTCGGGTTTAGGCAATCGAGATCCTAATCAACAACATGGCATACATAACCCCCAGTCCCAGCCCCAACGCCACCACCTCCACCTTCACCATTTGATCCGGATGATCTATAGAGTTTGTAATATGGACATGTAGAGTTTGTGGATATGGGCTTATAACTAGGTTTTGATGTAAAGCTATTTTTAGAATTATATATATATAACTATTGTTCCCCAAAAAAAAATGTTCTTGGTTGAAATGATTGAAATACAATGTAATGTGTTTTGTTTTACGTATCTCTGTTCTTAAATTGAACTAAAACTTTAATTTTAACAAAGTAAGTAGGAGATTAATCCCCAACTCATCATGATGTGTACGTGACTCACTACAATGTGAGGAGGCGTGTCAGCACCAAGGGGACACGTGCTCCTCGCGTTGTCGTGAGTTTGGGGTGTGAGTTGGGGGATAAGGATATTGACATTGTATATATTGAAATTTATTATAGATCAAGAAAAGTGAACTAAAAATTTACTATAGATCAAGAAAAGTGAACTAAAAATTTTTATTTTAACAAAGTAGCTACTAGGAGATTAATCCCCGATTCATCACGATGCATGTATGACTCACTATAATGCGAGGATGCATGTTAGTATCAAAGGGGACGCATGCTCCTCACATTGTTGTGAGTCAGGGGTGTGAGTTAGGGGATACATGGAGGGAGTAGGATATTGACATTATATATTAAAGTTCACTGTAGATCAAGAAAAGTGAGCTGTTAGTTAGTGCAAAGAGTCAACTTCTCAGAATCTAGAAATTAATAGTAGTAGTGTATGCCAAGTTTTAAAAATCTATTGGAGTTTTTTTTTAAAACAGAGGGGCGGTTGGAGGAAGATGCCATGATGAGATGAAAGGGACGAAGGAAGGGAGCGACTAAACCTACTATGAATGTATGGAAGCTATTAGCTAGGGTTTCATCAGTTTTTTCTCCCTCTCATCATGCCTAATCTGGTCTGGTTACAAGCTGAGAATCAGGGAGGGGCCTTCCTGTGCCCCAATGGCCGCACGACTAGAGGGGCCTCAATCGGTTCTATTGGGAACCCCAAAACTGAGCGCTAGCTCGAAACCCTCTTCCTCAAGAACCATACCGATGCAAACCAGCGCCATCAGCAAGGAGCAACAAGCCAGTCCCATCAACACCCACTCAGTCAACTATGCATGCACCAGAGCATCACCATCAAGATAATCACATGGAATATGCTACCCCACTCCTTACCCATCATTTGAGGAAGAAAGGTTGCAGCGCTAGATATTGGGATTCTTTTTCCCGCATGTGAACCACGTGGTGGACATGCAAACTGCACCCCTTTTAAACCTCCATCTTAACCCACACATTTTTTGCCTATCTCTTTACATGAGAATAGTCTCTTCTCTCCTCGTCCATACGTGACTGTTGGGCATAACCAACCAACTGCACCATTAAAGCATGTGAAGTGCAATACACAAAGAATGGTATGGAAGAAATGTTGCTAAAGCCAAGGAAAATTTCAAAAAAGAATCAGTCAAATCTAGAAAGAGTGCTTGGAACAAGATGGCCAAGTAAAGGGTTCTAGAGAGCATGAAGAGGATTGAGAATAAGTGCCCTGTTCATAGCCACACATTCCGCTTTGTGAGGTATGATCACGGTCTAATCTGTTATCTAAATCTAATCCTTGAAGATGATGACCACGCGGAGGCACACAAGATGTTGAAGTGAATGTATTTGAAGTTGTGGAGGAGGAAGAAGACTTTCATCAAGGAGCAAAGATTCTTGACTTTGTTGATGAGAGGAATTTAGCTCAGTCCCTTGATGTTGAGCATCTTCGTGGTGATGAGGAGACTTTGATTCTGCCTCAGGAGGACATAACAGTGCTCAAAGATAATAATGGCATTCCTACATTTTCTTTGTTGTGTTTCCCAATCGGAGATCTCTAGTATGTTTTGACATCGGATCGCAATCATTGCACAAAAGCTCGAGGAGGAGGATAATTTTGTAGACACGGAGGAGGTAGACAAGCACCTTACGAGGATTAGGAAAGGACTCCGCCCTTGGAGAATACATAAAATCGTTCAAATTTCCACAATTTGTTATATATCACAAGAAGTTTTCAAACAATGCAAGCTTTCCATTGTTTTCAATCAAGACTTTGTCTAGATATCTTGGGGGATATCCTATCCGATACAATAATGACAAGATAATGCTACTAGAGAAGAAAATGGCTTTACGAGTGTTCGACCAAGGGCCCGGTACTTACGCCTTCAGAGGACCTTACCACTTGACCTACACATCATATGCACTATCATGTAGAATTAAGGATAGCCAATTTCTTAAAGATTTGGAAAAATGGAGCTCCTTAGGCATCAAAAACAAATACCTGCTCCAATCGAAGATCATGTAGCTGATGAGGCAAAAGGAGAAGGATTTAGTGATTTTTCAATGATGATGATGATACTCATCAATATTGTATATTTGTTTATAATTTTAACTAGAAATTTTTGTTCCTCTCATAGAAAGAGTATTACAACTCAAAAGGCATACTATTGTAAATTACCTCGTGTGCTTCATGGAAAAGTTGAAACATATTTTGACTATCTTGCACTGGCTCCATAGGAAACTTAATTACTCTAACCAAATGTGTGTATATGAAAATAGTTGGTTGATCATCCCAAAGGTCATACACGTCATCTCCCATGGATTTATACCAATGCCCCTCCACAAAATAAGTATTTTTATCAATCTTGTTACCCCATACATCCCTTTGATCCTTAGCCAGCCTTTTGACTTCTGTACATTTGATAAGGTAGAAGTCAACAATTTCTTCATTCTCCTCTTGGGGAGGGAATCCAAGGTTATCTCCGACACAAACGGCATCACTTAAGTAGTCATAATGTCCCACATAAGTGGGACCATGAATGTTATCAACACCACATGAGTCGGCATCGTCATCTGATGTATCACCATTATTAGAATCATGATCGGCTACTATGGGGACCAAAGTGTGGTATTGCCACATCTCTACATGCGACCTAATATTGCATCTTCTCCATTTAACCTCCATACAAGGAGGACAAAATCATGATAGTATCCTTGACCGTGCAGTGCAATAATATTAGTTTTAGAATATCCATTTACACAATGCATAGAACATGAACCTTTTACTTCCATTCAATTTCATTTGCGAATTCTATTAATATCACCTTTTCATTGTGGCTTTGTTCGACTTATCTTCTTTCAACCCGAATTCAGAAATCATCATCTTTAAATCAGAATCCAAATTAATTCATCAATTCTCAACCAAAATTTAAAAATCATATCAACTAGCATTCAAATTCATCCTCTGTATAGCATTTTTACTTATAAGATATACCCACGGTGGACATAGAGTCCAACATTTTTTCCTCATCAAGAGGCACAGCCATTGATTCTTTTCCATAGAACAAGGGTTATCCGGGATTTACTTCAACTATCGTAACTTAACAGAATTGAGTCTCATTTTAGGGATCCATTAGTCCCATGGGTTAGCCAATCGCCCAGCCACTATAGTGATAGGATCCATTTAGAAATTTGGTTATGTTTTGCCCCGGGTACCAGGGAAAAGAGTTCCCAGGCCCCCTAGTCGGTGCTTTAAGCAAACTTCAAGATAGTCACACCACTTACACACCCAATATAAAATTGCCTGTTTCACAGATTCAGTTATCTTTAAAACAATCTTTTAATGAAACCATAGTATCACTAATCATAATCCTCCAAAATATCCAGCTTGAATTCTAATTTACAATCATTCCTTCATTGGTGTACCTATGGCATCATTGGCAACCAAAATGCTTACCACCTGTTCACTCAGGGGCCTTTTCAATAGTTCCTAGCTCATAGTACCCAGAAATATATTCACTTAAGAAAATCCAGATGGACTCTCCGTTGAAGATCACCAAAATCAACCAACAGATCCATATAAAAGAGCCATGGACTCATCCGTTGAGGACCAGCAAGGATAATCAACCAGATCCATGCTCGAGTTTGGAAAACAACTTTAACTCCTTGTTCCATTTTCTTCCTCGATGCATGTGTGGGTATCTTCCGCGACCCAGAGCCTGAGCACCGTATGGTCAGCACCCTCTAGGCTCCTTCGCACAGCAAGCACGTCACCTAGCGCTTCACTCATGGGGCCACTTCCTTGGTCCCTCATCCACCATATCGAAAGCTCACCATTTAAATCAAACCAAGGCTGGTCAAGACCTCGGCCGACCGTGCTACGCGAGACGTCCTCCGTTGACTCTCCGTCAGCTGTTGCAACTTTATCACTTAGGTCTCCATACGACCTCATTCACAAGATGGTCAAAATGCTTCTCCAACATTCTTGACATGAAACAATCATTTAAAAATAGGTCATAAATACAGTTTCTAACGAACTCTCATCTTTTCAGATTGTTCCACACCATTTCTCGTTATTCCACATTCTTCTACATCAATTCACATTGCTTATTCCACATCCAGTCATATGTATTCCCATCGTCTTCATCCATTCTCATCCAATCACATCATATTACATCTCATCACATCTATCCACATCTATCCTCATCACATCTATCCACATCTATCCTCATCACATCTCATCCATTCACATCTACCCATATCCACATCACATCTCATCCATTCACATCTACCCATATCCACATCACATCACATCACATCCATTCACATCACATCTCATCCATTCACATCTACCTTGATCTACATCACATCACATCCATTCACATCACATCTCATCCATTCACATCTACCTAGATTCACATCACATCACATTCATCCACCTTACATCTCATCCATCAATTCACATTACATCACATTTATTTATATTCATTCAGATCCACATCTCATCACATCACATCCATCCACATCACATCTCATCCATTCACGTCTCATCACATCATATTCACATCCATTTACATCTCATCATATCATATTCACATCACATCACATCCATTGAGATATCATCACATCACATTCACATCCATTCACATCTCATCGCATCCATTTAGATATCTCACATATATCATCACATCACATTAACATCCATTCACATCTCATCGCATCCATTCAGATATCATCACATCACATTAACATCCATTCACATCTCATCACATCCACTCACATCTCATCACATCCATTCATATCTCATCACATCCATTCACATCTCATTGCATCCATTCACATCTCATCACATCCACTCACATCTCATCACATCCATTCATATCTCATCGCATCCATTCAGATATCTCACAGATATCATCACATCACATTAACATCCATTCACATCTCATCGCATCCATTAACATCCATTCACATCTCATCGCCTCCATTCAGATATCATCACATCACATTAACATCCATTCACATCTCATCATATCCACTCACATCTCATCACATGCATTCATATCTCATCACATCCATTCACATCTCATTGCATCCACTCACATCTCATCACACCCATTCACATCTCATCACACCCATTCACATCCATTACACCCCATCCATCACATTCATTGCATCCACATCTCGTATTACATGGATCTCCATTATCATGGGAATTCCTCTTTTTGCATAAAAATAAAATTATCAAAATTATCTCTTTTCTTAATTACTTATTTATGCATAAACACTAAAAATTAGTTTTCCATGAATGTGATGAAAATCATTCTTTTAGCATAGGATGACCAATCCTAAAATATGGTAGGAAGTCCTCTTTTCACATTATGTACAAAACTAAATTATGTATTAATTTCTTAAAAAAATTACCATAGCTTCACTGCTGTTACTGATAATTTTTAATATTTTTGAAAAGAATAAAACTTTATAATACAATTATGAAAGAATAACTATCATTGGACCTGAATCTAATTTATGGAATTAAATCATAGTTTTACTATAATTTTATTAGCATAAAAAGCCATTTCTTTAACCTCTAGCTTAACTAGCATAGAGTTTGATTTTTGAATTGAGAATTTATCAATGAGAAACATTATTTGAATAGAGAATTGGTCATAGGAAAGACCATTCTTTTGGGGAGAGAGAGATATACATAAAAACATTAAGCATAAAGATAAACTTTTTGTGATTAATCATTAAAATTCTTTAGAAATCTTAATTTGCATTGAAAAACAATCCATTTGAAACTTCTCAAGCTTGAGAGGGGTTGAGAAGTAAACATTGAGAATATTAAAGAAAACCATGAAATTATATCTTACCTCTTGGTTTTCTTGCTTCTTTCTCTTAGAAGGAAGCCCCCAACCAATCAATTGGTTAGTGTGCTCCAAATATGGTTGAAGAGAGAGAGAAGCTCCAATCTCTCCAAAATATAGAGGAGTTTTAAGGGATAATAGAAAATATGCTTATTTTAATGTAATACTGGCATGGTCTAGTTCACAGAGATGAGAATACAAAAGAATGAGGGTCTATTTATAGATGAGGGAGGCCACTAACTGAGTCCAACTAAGTTCTAGAATTTTTCAGCTTCAGTTTGGCTGAATTTGGACAACCCATTTTGATCCAGTTTGATCTAGGAGATAGAGGAGAGATAAAAATATCACAAATTTTTTTATTTAAAAACTTATCCACATGTGTGAAATAGGCACCTACCTTAAAGTCTCTCCCCTCCTTACCAAGGTGTCAAAAATGTATCATTATTCTAAAATATCTCATTTTTGAGGTAATATCTCATAGTTTTTAACTAATAAACCTTGTACTCAGACAACTCTTCATCTTATGTGAGCATTTACTCATTTTTGGGTATTTTCTTTTATTCTTTGGATTTATCTCATCCCCGCACTTGGATTAATCCTATTGGCCCATAGGAACCTTATATGGACCATAATCCAAAATTTTTAAAAAATCTTGACCCTTAGGGTAAGGTCTTTTAAATCATCTTTAATTGATTCTTAATGCACTTTGGAGAATTTATTTTGAACTTCTGTTTCAGGGGAAACCATTTCAAAAACTAGGAGGATTTTCATATCCAAAGATATCTCAATTTTGGATTATCTCTCTCTAGATATTTTCTCTCTCTAGGCCAAAATAGGGTAAAATAAGATCTTTTTTCTATTTCAAAGAGGGGAATAATTTCAAGAACAGAAGGGGAGGTTCTTACACCTTTATATCTCAAAAGCTGGAGGGAGGAATCTTACATCCTACCCCACTTAAGAGAACGCAAGATGGCTTGATTTGAATTAAAACAATCATTTAGAAAACTTCTCAAGCTTGAGAGGGGTTGAGAAGAGAAGTCATTTGAGGAAATTAACAAAAAACCATTCTTACCTCAAGGATTAGCTTGATTCTTTCTCTAGTAGTGAAGCCCCCAACCAATCAATTGGTTAGCAAGAGGAGAAGAGAACTCCAAGAGTTGTTGAAGAGAGAGTGGAAGCTCCAAGCTCCCCAAAAGTAGAGGAAAATTAAGGGATATAAGAAAATATGATTATTTTAATGTAATACTGGCATGGTATAGCTCCCAGATGAGAAAATAAAGGAATGAGGGTCTATTTCTAGGTGAGGGAGGCCACTAACTAAGTCCAATTTGGTTCTAGAATTTTCCAACTTCAGTTTGACTCAGTTTGGACAAGATTTGGACCAGTTTGGATCCCTTTTTTATCCAATTTGATTCAGGAGAGAGGAGAGATAAAAATATCACAATTTTTTGAATTAAAAAACCCTTCCACACATGTGAAAAAGGTGCCTACCTCAAAGGTCTTCCTCTCCTTACCAAGGTGTCAAAAATGTATCATTTCTCCAAAATATCTCATTTTTTAACTAATATCTCTTAATTTTTTACTAATAAACCTTATACTCAGTCAACTCTTCATCTTATGTGAGAATTTACTCATTTTTGGGTATTTTCTTTTATTCCTTGGATTTATCTCATCCCAACACTTGGATTAATAATATTGGCCGATTGGAACCTTAATTGGACCATAATTCAAAAATTTCAGAAAATCTTGACCCTTTGGCTAAGGTCCCTTATGCCATTTTTAATTGATTCCTAATGCACATTGGAGAATTTATTTTAAACTTCTATTTTAGAGAGATATATTTTAGATATTAGGAGAATTTTTATATCCAAAAATATCTGAATATTGAATTACCTCTCTCTAGAAATTTTCTTCTCTCTAGGCAAAAACAAGGAAAAATAATATTTTCTTGCATTCTGAAATAGGGAATGATTACAGGGGATTGAGGTAAAAGCTTATTCATTATTCAAGCTGAGGGAGAATCTTACATCCTCTCCCACTTGAAAAATGTGAGATGTCCTTATCTTGCAAAGTGGGGGTAATCTTTTACCAACTCTTCTTCTTTCTCCCAGGTGGCGTCTTCTAGAGAGAAGAACTTCCACTTGACTAAAAACTCTCTGAGGACTCTGCTTCTGAGAACCTTCTCCCGAACATCAGGGATTTCTTTAGGTTGGAGTACCATCTGGCCTTGAGTTGGAGAAATCAATTGTTCATCTCATTAAGCACGTGACTCTGGCTGGGTACATATTTCTTAAGCGAACTGACATGGAATACATTATGTACCTTGAGATGGGAAGGCAGAGAAGAAGTTTATAAACTAGATCGCCTACTTTCTTTATAACAGCATATGGTCCACACACAGTATCTGGGAGAGAGCTTCTTGTACTTTCCTAAAGATAAGGAACTTCTTTTTGGTCGTACATACTCGAATAAAGACCATATCTGATTCTTCAAACATTCCTCATATATCTTTTTATCTGCATATTGCTTTTGCCTATCTTGGGCTCTGCCTTAATATCTTTACGGATTGATTGTATTTGCTGGTCCATATCATCAAGCATCTGTCTGGACATCTCGACTCTCTCATCATCAATGGGTCGGACCAAGTCAATGGTGTAAGGCAATCTTGTCCATACAGCGCTTTGAAAGGGCTCATCCCAATGCTTCGATGATAAGAAGCATTGTAAGCAAATTCAACCAGGTGCAAATGGCTTAACCACTTCTTGAATTCCCTACCACAGCATGACCGAAGGATATCTTCTATTACTTGATTCACTCCTTTAGTCTGGCCCTCAGTTTCGGGGTAATAGGCTGTACTGAGATCCATGAAAGTTCCTACTGCTTTGAAGAGTGCATTCCAGAATTTTGATGTGAACTTGGGATCTCTGTCACTTACTATCCTTTTAGGTAAGCCATGCAATTTGAAGATCTCTTTAAGGAAAACTCTAGCAACATCCATTGCAGTGTATGTTTCTTTCACTAGAACCATATAGGGAACTTTGGTTAGTCTATCAACTAACCACAAAAAGTTGTAACTTGATTACACTAGAACCATATAGGGAACTTTGGTTAGTCTATCAACTACCACAAAAAGTTGTAACTTGATTGCACTAAAGGTAGTCCAGTGACAAAGTCCATACTTATACATTCCCACTTCATCTGTGGAATGTCTAGAGGTTGTAGTTTTCCTGGCATCTTGAATCTCACTGCCTTGTCTCTTTGACACATTAAGCATTGCCACACATGATCAAGTACATCCTTTTTGAGTTGTAAGATTCCTCCCCCAACCCCCTTTTGATGCCTAGTATCTTCTCCTGTAATCAATCCCTCTTCAGAAATATAAAGACCTTGTTTCTAACTGTTTTAACCTAGAGAGAGAAAATATTCTAGAGAGAGAATATTTAAATTATGAATATTTTTGGATAGAAAAATAACTCATCTTATTAAAATAAGTTCCCCTGAAACAGAAATTCAAAAAGAACTTTCCAATGTGCAATTGGAATTAATTGGAAATGGGTATAAAGGACCTTAGCCTAAGGGTCTAGATTTTCAGAAATTTTTGGATTATGGTCCAATTAAGGTTCCTATGGGCCAATAGCATCAATCCATGTGTAGGGAAGAGATAAATCCAATTTGTAAAAGAAGATACCCAAAAATGAGTAAATGCTCACATAAGATGAAGAGTTGAAAATGTACAAGGTTTATTAGTAAAAAACTATGAGCAATATTAAAAATATGAGATATTTTGAGTATCCAAAAATGAGTAAATGCTCACATAAGATGAAGAGTTGAAAATGTACAAGGTTTATTAGTAAAAAACTATGAGCAATATTAAAATGATTCCATTATGACACATATGTAAGGAAGGGGAGTTCTTTAAAGGAGGTGCATATTTCACATAAGATGAAGAGTTGAAAATGTACAAGGTTTATTAGTAAAAAACTATGAGCAATATTAAAATGATTCCATTATGACACATATGTAAGGAAGGGGAGTTCTTTAAAGGAGGTGCATATTTCACATGCTTGAATGAGTTTTAAACTCATAAAAATTGAGATATTTCATCTCTCCTCTCTCCTCATTCAAGTCTAGTTCCAAAAAGTTAGCTTAACTGACCTAAAAATGGTCAAATATTGACCAAACTGATTTAGAAAATTCTAGAATCAGTTTGTTTGGTTAGGAGCTCAATTTTTCCTATAAATAGAAGCCTCCCCCTTGTTGAAAAATATATAGTGTTTATGCATCGTTACTCTACTCCACCTAAGCCAAGAACTATGAATTCATTAATAATTCACTAGTTTTTGGAGCTTCCCTCTTTCTTCAATCCCCATTGGTGGCTCCATCAACATACTTAACCAATTGATTGGTTGGGGGCCTCTACCGTGAACAAAGAATCAAGCAATTTGTAAGGTAATTAGTGAATATTGATCTTTTCTATAATTTCTCAATGTTCTCTCTTCTCAACCCCTCTCAAGCTTGAGAAGCTTAATTGGTATGGTTTTTTACATGCTATTGAAGTTAATTGGTGAATAGTAGTGAAGAGTTACATAATTTAATAAATGCTATTGAAGTTAATTTCCATTTATGTTTAAATTCTAATGGTTTTTATGTAATTTCTCTCTCACTCAAGAAATGGTCATACTCATGACCCATTCTCAATCCAAATCAAGCTTTTCATAAAGCTTTTCCTCAACCCAAGATTAAGCTATGCTTGAGGCCAAATTAATGGCTTTTTTCTATGCTTTTAGTTTATGTATATTGATGATTCAATCCATTATGGATTAATGATCCAATTAGAGATCATTTTAATTATTTCCTTAATGATAAGCTTTATCCCTTAGAAAAATTGAGATTTATCAGTCATAGCAGCGGAGCTATGGCAAAATTTTTATAAAAATTATGCATAAAATAATTTCATTCAAAGCATAAAAAGAGGACTTCCTACCATATTCTAAGAATTATCATCCTAGATTAATTGAAAGAATTTCATTATAATCATGGAGAAATTAATTTTTAATATCATGCATAAAGGATAAATTTTTATATCAAAAGTGTTATTTTTACCATTTTTATTTCATGCATAGAAGTATGCATAATGGTTAAATTTTTATATCAAAAGTGTTACTTTTACCATTTTTATTTTCATGCATAGAAGTATGCATAATGGATAAATTTTTATATCAAAAGTGTTATTTTTATCAATTTTTATTTTCATGCATAGAAGTATGCATAAAGGATAAATTTTTATATCAAAAGTGTTATTTTTATCATTTTTATTTTCATGCATAGAAGTATGCATAAAGGATAAATTTTTATATCAAAAGTGTTACTTTTATCATTTTTATTTCATGCATAGAAGTATGCATAATGGTTAAATTTTTATATCAAAAGTGTTACTTTTACCATTTTTATTTTCATGCATAGAAGTATGCATAATGGATAAATTTTTATATCAAAAGTGTTATTTTTATCAATTTTTATTTTCATGCATAGAAGTATGCATAAAGGATAAATTTTTATATCAAAAGTGTTACTTTTATCATTTTTATTTCATGCATAGAAGTATGCATAATGGTTAAATTTTTATATCAAAAGTGTTACTTTTACCATTTTTATTTTCATGCATAGAAGTATGCATAATGGATAAATTTTTATATCAAAAGTGTTATTTTTATCAATTTTATTTTCATGCATAGAAGTATGCATAAAGGATAAGTTTTTATATCAAAAGTGTTATTTTTACCATTTTTATTTTCATGCATAGAAGTATGCATAATGGATAAATTTTTATATGAAAAGTGTTATTTTTATCAATTTTATTTTCATGCATAGAAGTATGCATAAAGGATAAGTTTTTATATCAAAAGTGTTATTTTTACCATTTTTATTTTCATGCATTTTTATATCAAAAGTGTTATTTTTATCAATTTTATTTTCATGCATAGAAGTATGCATAAAGGATAAGTTTTTATATCAAAAGTGTTATTTTTACCATTTTTATTTTCATGCATAGAAGTATGCATAATGGATAAATTTTTATATCAAAAGTGTTATTTTTATCAATTTTATTTTCATGCATAGAAGTATGCATAAAGGATAAGTTTTTATATCAAAAGTGTTATTTTTACCATTTTTATTTTCATGCATAGAAGTATGCATAATGGATAAATTTTTATATCAAAAGTGTTATTTTTATCAATTTTATTTTCATGCATAGAAGTATGCATAAAGGATAAGTTTTTATATCAAAAGTGTTACTTTTACCGTTTTTATTTTCATGCATAGAAGTATGCATAATGGATAAATTTTTATATCAAAAGTGTTACTTTTACCATTTTTATTTTCATGCATAGAAGTATGCATAATGGATAAATTTTTATATCAAAAGTGTTACTTTTATCATATTTGAATTTCATGCATAAAGGTATGTATAAAAGTTGATTATTTTATTATAAAAGTGTTACTTTTATCACAATTGAATTTCATGCATAGAAGTATGCATAAGAGATGATTATTTTATTATAAAAGTGTTACTTTTATCATATTTGGATTTCATGCATAGAAGTATGCATAAAAGATATTCTTTTTATACTAAAAGTGTGATTTTCATCATAAATGGATTTTATGCATAACTTAGATGCATAAGAGAAATTCTTTTATTCTAAAAGTGTAATTCCTATTAAATTGAATTTATGCATAGGAAGATGCATAAAAGATTGATTCAAAAGTGTCATTTTCATCTAAATTGAAATTATGCATAGAAGATGCATAAAAGATTGAATTCTAATTCAAAAATGTCATAAATTTATGTATAGGAAGATACATAAAAGATTGATTTTACTTCAAAAGTATTAATCTCCTTAAATGGAATTTATGCATAAATAAATGTGTAAAGAAATCTTATATCAAATATAAGAATTCTCTTGTATTCTATACACAGATATGAGATGTGATGGGATGTGATAAGAAGTGTATAAGATGTGATAAGAGGTGATAAGATGCTTATGAAATAAGTTAGCAGGCGATAAGATGCTTATGAAATAAGTTAGCAGGTGATAAGATGAATTAAGATGTGATAAGAAGTGTATAAGATGTGATAAGAGGTGATAAGATGCTTATGAAATAAGTTAGCAGGCGATAAGATGCTTATGAAATAAGTTAGCAGGTGATAAGATGAATTAAGATGTGATAAGATGTGTATGAGATGAAGTAAGAAGTGTATGTGATAGGATAAGATGTATATGGGTTGTGATAGGACAAGAATGGATGTGATGTAAAAGATTAGATGTGAAGGCATATGGGGTTATATGAATGGGAATGTGAAAATGGATGTATGTAAGTGGATGTGTGGATGTGGAGATGGGAGTGTGGATGTATGAATGTGAAAATGGATGTATGCATGAAGATGTATATGCATAGACGTAGATGTGGATGTATAGATGTGAATGTAGAATGTGGATGTGGATGTATATATGTATGTGGATGTAGATGTGGGTGTATAGATGTGAATGGGAATGTGGATGTGGATGTATGTGAATGTGGATGTAGATATGGATATGGAATGTGAATGTGGATGTATGTATGTATGTGGATGTAGATGTGGATGTATAGATATGAATGGGAATGTGGATGCGGATGTATGTGTGTGGAAGTGGATGTATGAATGAGGACGTGATAGTGGATGTATGCATGTGGATGTGGATGTATGGATGTGAAAATGGATGTGTATGTATGAATGTGGATATGGGATGTGGATGTATAAATGAGGATGTGAAAATGGAGGTAAACATGTAGATGTGGATGTATGGATGTGGATGTGGATGTGGATGTATGGATGTGGATATGGATGTGTATGTATGAATGTGGATATGGGATGTGGATGTATAAATGAGGATGTAAAAAATGGATGTATGCATGTAGATGTGGATGTAGGGATGTGAATGTGAATGTGTATGTGAATTAATGTGTCGCCGATATGAGGAAATGGATGAGAATGAGTACACATTAAATGGAATGTGGAATAAGTAATGTGGACTAAGGAGGGATAATGTGGAAAGACGAGAGTTCGATTTAGAAACTGTATTTTGTGACTGTTTGTAAATGACTGTTTTATGTCATGAATGCTGGGGAAGCATTTTGACCGTCTTGTGGATTAAGGTCATGAAGACCTAACTGTTAAAGTTGCAACTGCTGACGGAGAGTCAATGGACGACGTCTCGCGTAGCAAGGTCGACCGAGGTCTTGACCAGCCTCGGTTCGATTTAAATGGTGAGCTTCCGGTACGGTGGATGAGGGACCAAGGAAGCGGCCTATGAGTGAAGCGCTAGGTCACCTGCGAAGGATCCTAGAGGGTGCTGACCATACGGTGCTCGGGCTCTGGGTCGTCGAAGATACCCACACGTGCGTCGAGGAAGATATTGGAACAAGGAGTAAGAGTTGTTTTTCTGAAACCGGGTATGGATCTGGTTGATTGACCTTGCTGGTCTTCAATGGATGAGTCCATGGCTCTTTTTATGGATCTGTTGGTTGATCTTGCTGATCTTCAACGAGAGTCCATCTTGATTTATATAAGTGATTATATTGCCGAGTATTATGGGCTAGAAACTATTGAATAGGCCCCTATGTGGACAGGTGGTGAGCGTTCTAGTTGCCAATGATGCCGTAGATACTCTGATGAAGGAATGATGGGAAATTATGAATCAACCAGATAAATTGGAAGATTGTGATCAGTGGTACTATGGTTTCATTAAAGGATTGTTTTAAAGTTAGCTGATGCTAAGAAAAAGGCAATTTCATATTGGGTGTGTAAGTGGTGTGGCTAGTTTTATGTTTGCATGAACTTCCGGCTAGGGGGCCTTGGAACTCTTTTCCTTGGTACCCGGGACAAAACCTAACCAAATTCCAAATTGGATCCCATCACTACAGTGGTTGGGCGGTTGGCTAACCCATGGGATCGGATGGGGTTAGGCTGGACTGACGGATCCATAAATCGAGACTCAACTTTTGTTATTACGATAGATAAAGTAAATCCCGGACAGTAATTGTTCTATGGATAGGAATCAACGGCTGTGCCTCTTGAATGGGGAAAAAAGCGTTGATCCCAATGATCCAAGTGCAAGTTTCTTCCTTGATCTGACCAAGTATCTTTATAGGTGCAGTCGGATCAGTTTGATCTTCACTGCTATTACTGATAATTTTTAATTTTCCTAAAAGAATAAAACCTTGTAATGATATGATAGAAGATTTACTTTTAAGCGTAAATCTAAATTGGTTAGCAAGAGGAGAAGAGAAATCGAAGAGTTGTTGAAGAGAGAGAGGAAGCTCCAAGCTCCCCAAAAGTAGAGGAAAATTAAGGGATAATGAAAAATATGATTATTTTAATGTAATACTGGCATGGTATAGCTCCTAGATGAGAATACAAAGGAATGAGGGTCTATTTCTAGGTGAGGGAGGCCACTAACTAAGTCCAATTGGGTTCTAGAATTTTCCAGCTTCAGTTTGACTCAATTTGGACAAGATTTGGACCAGTTTGGCTCCCTTTTTGATCCAGTTTGATCCAGGTCACAATTTTTTGAATTAAAAAATCCTTTCACACATATGAAAAAGGCACCTACCTCAAAGGTCCCCCTGTCCTTACCAAGGTGTCAAAAATGCATCATTTCTCCAAAATATCTCATTTTTTTTACTAATATCTCTTAATTTTTTACTAATAAACCTTATACTCAGTCAACTCTTCATCTTATGTGAGAACTTACTCATTTTTGGGTATTTTCTTTTATTCTTTGGATTTATCCGATCCCAACACTTGGATTAATCCTATTGGCCCATTGGAATCTTAATTGGACCATAATCCAAAAATTTCAAAAAATCTAGACCCTTTGACTCTTATACCATTTTTAATTGATTCTTAATGTACATTGGAGAATTTATTTTGAATTTTTGTTTCAAGGAAATATATTTTAGATATTAGGAGAATTTTTATATCCAAAAATATCTCAATATTGAATTACCTCTCTAGAATTTTTCTTCTCTCTAGGCAAAAACAAGGAAAAACAATATTTTCTTGCATTCTAAAATAGGAAATGATTATAGGGGATTGAGGTAAAAGCTTATTCATTATTCAGGCTGAGGGGGAATCTTAGACTTTTCCATTGGCAAGTTTAAAATCCTACCATTGAGCACAAGTTTCTACTATTTAATTATCTTCCTTATTTTATTTTGTTGAGTTGGGAGTGCACCTGTGCCAAGCTCACCACCAGGAGTGATGATGTCAAGCTCCTCATTGTCATTTGAAGAATCAGAATCCTCCTTGCTTGACAAATTGATGTTTTTATGAGATGGCGTCTCATCTCAAGAGCTTGTAGACATTGAAGTCCTCTTAACTTCTCTCTGTTTCCCTCCTTTCCCATGAGAGTCAAGTGCAGAAGACCTTAGAGCCTCTTGGGGGGTGACCTCTAATTTAGCAACATTAGAGACTGTAGTAGTCAGAGTCAAGAAAGGTCCTAAGCTCACTAATAAATTATCATTTTTTTCCAATGCACAAGTTAGTTGCACACCCACTTGAAGATTATTTTGGCTCACTAGAAACTCTCTAATGTTGTTTGTTATCATTAACAATAAAAGAAACAACATCATCTATCTCTTTCCCTTTATAATCCACCTTTAACACTTTGCCACTAGACTTTTGACCTCTAAGAAGGTTACCCTTACCAGAGTGCCTAGCAATGATGAAAAAAAGACCACCATTGACCCTAGAAAGACTCCACTCATGTTGAAGATAAGTAAGAGTTTTAATTGTTGTATCTGCTAGAGTTGAGGTCTATCTTTTGGTGCATTTATAAAACCATGAATTCTTCTTGGGGGTACATAATAAGTTGTTGTCTTTGTTCTAGCTCTCACTAGAACAGACGTAGGTTCATCCTCCTTCTGATTCTCTTCTTCATCTTCATCAATAGAGGATGGTGATGAAGCTATAAATATCTTTTGGGTGAAGGCTTAATCGTCGTAGTACCTCGAGGAGGAAAAGAGGAAATGGCCCCAAAACCTAGTTGAGTTTGATTTTGTACTTCTTTCTCTGCAATAGTACCTCGAGGAGGAAAAGAGGCAATGGTCCCAAAACCTGGTTGAGTTTGATTTTGTACTTCTTTCTCTGCAATAGCATCCAACATTGTGTTGGTGGGCTTGACACCTGCAACACCATCTCTCTTCTCATGTTGTTGTGAAGCCTCCACTTGTTGGAAGAGGGATCTTTTCCTAGGTAAAGGAGCAGCTTGGGCTTCCTTTGCAGTTTTTCTAGAATGTTCCTTCCTTGCCTTCTTTTTTGTAGCTTGTATTTAAGGAGGTGAGTCAAATTCTGGAGCCTCAATGGCCGGCCTCTTAGAGGACTTCTTCATCTCATCACCCCTACTTTATAGATAAAAAGAAATAGATTTAGCGAAATAATTATTAGTTGGTTCAATCAATGAAATCCAACAAAAATCAATAAGGTGGAGCTAACCATTAAAGTGAGCAACAACAAGGCTATCACAAGCAAATTAAAACAAAAATATGCAGGAAATAGAGAAAAACAAGCTTCTATAAGGAAAGAAAAGAAAATTAGAAGACATTAAAAGTACAACAAAAATTCATTCTACTTCTATATGATCAAAAAAGAAGAATTTAAGAATGAATTATAAATAAACTATTTTTTGTAGCAAAAGGTAACAAGTAGGCGAACATTGAAAGAGGACTTACATTGTTGTAAAGCGGTATGGAAAACCAAAGGGAGAGATGAGAAGGGATGAACTTGTGGGCCTAGATTTTGATGTAGCACATAGATATGGTTGGCAGTTGTGAGATCATTGAGGGAAGAGGAGAAGGAATAAGAATAATTGTCGAGATGCAAGGTAGAGATAAATCCTTTTAGGAGAAGATTGAGTGTAGATTGTTCTCAACCTTCCGTTTATGTGTAAACTTGATGCACTACATCAAGTTCATGGGAAATTGGATGCATTATAATGGAATCAAATAAAGGAAAAACTAAAAAAGTTTGAATGGAGAAGAAGATCTCGCCTTAGATGAAGGTCTCCTTCTCTTCTGTCCACCATATTTGTGTCAACAAATTTCAGTAGTGTGGTATAAAAAACGTATAGAAGCTGCATAGCATATGAAATCAGGCAAAGATATTGCCCTCTGTGTAGAAAAAGGGATAGCAAGAAGATATGCGCAAGTGATAAAGTGCCCAAGGAGAAAGCGATGGTTTTTTCGGGCTGAAGTGCTTTTAGGGTGATTTTACTAGTAAAAAAAGCAACTTCTGAATTATTATATCATGATCACTATTTTTGGCATGCTTATGTGAGCAAAGTTGATGCACCACATCAACTTCTCCACACAAACTCAATGTTGTGCATCGAGTTTGTGGTAAACTCGATGCACAACATCGAGTTTGCGTGGAGACGTTGATTTAGTGTATCAACTTTATGTAAGAAACTATGTTTTTTTTAGGCCTAAAATAATAATTGTCTCACACAGCCACTATGCATGCTTTTTTGGGCTCGTGGTCACTATATAACTACTAATTACATTATCGAGAGGTGGGAAAAACCAGTGAGGTTTTACTATAACGACCCTCGGACCCCTTAAGAAGGGGGCATGCCCCCCCCTCTCACCCCCTGGCTATGCACCCTATCGGGTGCCTACTATAAGTTGTTGGTCTAATTGCACGAGGTGATAGTGCCTCCAGATATAGCTCTTCTATGGCTAGGTTTAGAAATAACTTACCGCCTATACACATAACCTAACTAACATTGTGCTAGCTTAATCAAAAGCCATCTCATATGAATGCCCTAAAAAATAAAGAGTTCTTGCATTGCATCAACTTCTCCAGAAACTTAATGTTGTGCACATCAACTTGATGCAGAACATCAAGTTTGTGTGAAAAAGTTTATACAACTTTGCATAATGTTTTTTAAAGTTGATGCACTACATCAACTTTCGATGTTGTGCATCAACTCGATGCATAACATTAAGTTTGTGTGAAAAAGTTGATACGGTGCATCAACTTTGTTGTTGATCCAATGCACCAACTTTGCATACACAAAAGAGTTTTTAAAAGTGGATGCATGTCATCAAATTTTCCACACCAACTAGATATTGTGTATCAACTTGATGCATAGCATAAAGTCTATGTGGAAAAGTTGATGCAATGCATCCACTTTTAAAAACTTTGTTTGTGTATGCAAAATTGATGCATTTCGTCAACTTTGCCACACAAACTAGATGTTGTGCATCACATTGATGCACAAAATCAAGTTTGTGTGGCAAAGCTGATGGAATGCAACATCTTTGTACACACAAACAAATTTTCTTAAAGTTGATACATTGCATCAACTTTGCTACATAAACTTGATGTTCTGTATCAACTCAATACAAAACATCAAGTTGCGTTGAAAAATTGATACAATGTGTCAACTTTGTATACATTTTTTCTTAACAAAGTTGATGAAATGCATTAACTTTGCATTAAAAAACAAAACTTCTTAAAATTGATGCATTACATCAACTTTGCCAGGTCACCTTAATGTTATGCATCTTCTTAAAGTTGATACATTGCATCAAGTTTGAGAAGCCACCTTGATGTTATGCATCTTCTTAAAGTTGATACATTTCATCAACTTTGCCAAGCCACCTTGATGTTGTGCATTGACTTGATACAAAACATCAACTGTTTATACAGAAACTTGATACAAAACATCAACTGTTTATACAGAAACTTGATACAAAACATCAACTGTTTATACAAAAACTTGATACAAAATAGCAATTGATGCAATGCATTAACTTTTATATAGAAATCAATTTTTTTAAAGTTGATACATTGCATCAACTTTGCATACACAAACAGAGTCAACTTAGTGTTATGTGTATCAACTTGATGCACAACATCAAGATTTTGTGCCAAAGTTGATGTAATGTATCAACTTTGTGTACACAAACAATTTTTTAAAATTGTGTGCTACTCTCCTAATATATAAAAAACACTAAAACTGTGTCCATTCTTTGTGTGACCTTTCTTTTAAGAAAAATAATTTAGAAACTTTATTTATCTTTTAAGATTTATTTTAAACTAGTTGTTGTTATTAAAATTTTGTTCATCGATAGACATAAGTACATTCTATAATAGTTTTTCTAACATCTAAGTTAAAACATCTAAGTTAAAACATCTTATAGGTTCAAACAAATATTAAGAATGTTATGTTACCACAAATAAAGCTTTTAAGTAATAAGAAGAAAAATGAATCTTTCTAACAAATATTAAGAATGTTATGTTACCTCAAATAAAGCTTTTAAGTAATAAGAAGAAAAATGAATCTTTCTAAGAATCAAGATTTTGTGTACCTTGCCATGGTTAGACTTGAAAGTGCGAATTTCTCTTCTTGTTGCTTTGCTTCTTGTGTGTCCAAATTGTGCTTTCTCTCTTTCTTTATATATCTCTCTCTCATAATGTGAGGTGACCAAATGAGCCTCTCAACTTATTATGTAGCCTCATAGTTCCAAAAATACTAGTTATTTAGTGTTTTAATTCTAGGGTTTCTTAATCAAGTGCCACCTTAATTATGTATTAAGTTTAATGACTTTCTATATGATGGCCACATGGGCTATTAGGTTCTCATTTCTCATTTGTTAGCCAAGGAGAAAGACATGAGGAGAGACATTCCATTGGTCATTTCCCCTACACAAGTGGGTGGGAGCTCATCCCCTACCACCGCATCACATTCAAAGGGTCTCTCATTCTCTACCTATTCCTTATCTCCTAGGGTTAAAAAAACTTGAAATAGAGATAGAGAAGTGGACACTCCAAGCTATGGGCACTCACCAGGCTTATCTTTTACATCACATGAAGCTACGAGCATAAGGAGTCCTTACTTTGCTTCTCTAAGTAAAGCCTCCACATCATAACAAGCAACAAATGATGGTAGTGATGATGAACATGATGCCTTGGATACCATTGAGCAATTTACATCATCTCCACTGTATCAAGGTAAGACCTACCATGGGTTGAAGCGAAAAGCATTCTTGTGTGGAGATAGACAATTAAGGGATGCAGTTAAAACAGAATGTCTAGCAAAGTTTGGGTTGCAAAAGTTAAAGGCATTATGAGCACGCTATTTTGACATGAGCAGTGGAGAGCAAGATGCACTTCTTAGTGGTTTGATAATACCTTATTTGCATGGAAAATTTGAATATATCCTTGGCTCTGATTTGGTATGTAGGATAGCCTTTAAGGTTGCTTTGAGTCTTGGAAATGTGCAGCTTGAGAGGGTGAAGTGTAGGACTAAAAAATGGGGTAGCCCAAAGCCATTAGATCCTTTATTATCCATAGGTCCAACAGGGAAAAAATTCTTTAACATGGCTTCATTATTACTTTAAGTATCATGCAAAATGTATGCCGATAAAACAAGAAGGTTTAATTTATCTGACAAATTTACAAGAGCAGAGGTATTCTCATTGTATAGAGATGCTATGACAAAGAATAGAAGTATACAATCTACTCTTATTTTACCAGGCTTTGGAAAACCTTCTTTGCCAACGTGACTATCCCATGAAAAGTTCGAATGGGTGTGTGTAAAGCTAAAAACAAGAAGAAAGGTTACAAGTGATCCAAATGAGCTAAGGATAGTCAAAGATGCTTTTTGAGAATTCATAGGGAAGAGCAAGAAAATGAAAGAAGAAAGGCAATGGACCATAGAGGAAAGTGTTTTGCATCTCCAGAAAAGTATCTTGGGCTAGTTATGATGGAATGGACCAGAAAAAAACTTGCTTGCCTCACTTTGCTAGGCTGCCTAAGGACATTATAGAAGACACACTTGTGCAAATGCATTTGGTTGGTTGCCTTGTATACAATGCTCAAGTTTACCCAAGGATTTTTTTCACATATCCAAATATCCATAATGATCCAAATCTAGCCATCACAATCATTCATCATGTGATATCTAATTGGGAAGGTGAATTGCTAAGCATATTATATTTATAGCTAGATAACACTGCAAGAGAATAAGAATCAAATATTTCTTGGATGTTGAGATATCGAGCTCATTTAGTGAGGCGGTGGACACTGATGACCCGCCTGGGGGATAGGCCCCACACTTACACCACTGGCATGGTTGGTGAGATCATGGGTGATATGCGGCCAGTGGGATGACAGGCTGTGTGACAGCCATTCTAGAGACTGGCATAGTTATAGCGCCAGCTCATTTAGTTGGGTTCACACTATAGAGAACCCTAGTATGTATTTGGTTGAGTACCTTTTCATTGGTGTGTACTTTTATCTTTGTATATGGTGTGTTGAGTGTTGTGTAAAGAAGAAGAAGAAGATTTTCAACCTCTCACCTTGTGTGTTCTCTTTTAGGGTTTTGTGAGTGTGTGTGCTTGCAAGAGCTCAAGCTCTCTTCTCCCCTGCATCTTTTCATGGTATCAGAGCTTGGTTCATGCTAAGGGTGGCTGAGCTACAAGCAAGAGAAGCACAAGAAGCAGTACGAGGGTAAGAGCTTCAACTACTCTTTCTTATTTGTGTTGGTGACTACACCCTTGTCGGGAGCTCTACAGGAGGCACCGACAAATGATCTCTGATTGAGGAGCTTTCTTCGTGGGAGTAAAGCTATAGGGAAAATATAATGTTCTATCGGACAAAATTTTTTGAGGCCGAAAACGTGTTTCGGGAACGTTACGACCTCCGTTTTTTAGAAAGCAAGCGATTTCGAGCACTGCGGCGGTGGTAAGTCATCGATTCTTTGCAAAACTCTATTTTAAGAACTGCAGGAAGAAAGATTGGTTGTGCAGACATTGTGTGTGCTGCAAGGAGGTCAACAGTTTCCATTGGGTGTATGTATGCACATTGAGGTCACTGGTGTGTAGTACAATACCACTGCAGAAAATACAGCAGTTTGTGCAGGACATTGTGCAGGACAAACCAGAGTGCTATTTCTGGTAAATTTGTGTGTCTGGCAAGATGTCAAATGATGGCATAAACCAGATTGTTGCTGAGAAGCTTGATAAGAACAACTTCCATGCTTGGAGGTTCAGAGGCTGACAAATTTCTTGATGGGAAAGGGTTACTGGGACTATATAGAAGGTGAGCATGAAGAGGCACCGAAGATACCGGAGATCAATCCGACTGCTGCAGATGTGAAAGAGTTTAAGGATTGGAACCAAGGAGCCAGAAAAGTTATGTATTGGCTCTCTATCAGTATACAGGACACCATGATTGTTCACATACAGGATGCCAAGTCCCCCAAGGAGGCATGGGACACCTTGGTAAAACTCTATGAAACGAATACCAAGGCACGAAAGATACAGTTGAAGAATGAACTTCATACTATGGAGAAAAAGAGTATGTCTATGAATGACTATGCATTGAAGATCAAGGGTATTATGGAATCCCTTGCATCTATTGGTGTTTTAGTAGATGATGATGATAAGGTGGAAGTCTGTCTACGTGGTCTCGGGCCACAAGACAAGGTGTTCAAGATGTCTATTCAGACTCGAGAAAACATTCCCAATTTCACAGATTTGGTGTCTATGTTGACTATAGAAAAGAAGAGCTTGGGTGAAGACCAACAGCCTTCACAAAACAAAAACAATTTAGAGCAACAGGTCTTCTACATAAGTTCAGGAAGAGGACGAGGTAGAGGAGGCCGTGGATGCGACGAAGGAGGTGGCCGAACAGGTAATCAAAATTATGGCCAACATTAGCAACAACAACAGTCCCAGAATTCACAACAACAATAACACGTAGGTGGAAGAGGCCAATTCAGAGACAGGGGAGTCAAAGAGGTCGTGGAAATTGGAAAAGGCAGTATAATGATACACATGGATGCTTTTATTGTGGTAAGCCTGGACATGTGCAGGCAGATTTTTATAAGAAGCAGGCTGACATGCAAAATGGAAAATTGCAGCAAAACAACTATGTATCCTCGAGTAGCAACAATGAGGATAATGAAAGGTTATTTGTTATGCAGCATGTTGTTAATGCCATGTTTGAAAATGTTGAAGCAGCACATAAAGGTGATGTATGGTACATTGATTCAGGTGCTTCGAACCACATGACAAGTCATGTGGAGTGGTTCAAGGAGATGAAAAACCTTGAAAGACCAGGTTTTGTGGAAACAGGGGATGACACTGCTCATCCAATTTCCCATGTTGGAGATGTGCCATTGTCTATGCAGGATGGCAAAGTGAAGTACCTTGTAGATGTACTTCATGTTCCGAACATAGCAAAGAATATGGTTTCAGTTGGCCAGATGATTGAGCAGGGTTTGCAGGTTCGGTTTAATCCTGATGGGTTGTTATATTGAAGACTTTAAAGACAAGTGTAGGTTGGTTGCAAAAGGCAACAGAGTGGGCAGAATGTTTACATTGAATGTAAACATGCCTAAAGTGAGTGCTGCGATGTTTGCAAATGGTTCAGGAATTGTTCCAGACACAGACATTTGGCATAAAAGAATTGGACATGTGAATGTGAAGAGAATGAAGTCTATGTAGACTAAAGGAATTGTGACAGGGCTGCCAAAGTTTAAAGTTGAAGGTATGCAGAGAATAAGTGAAGCATGCCAATTTGGAAAGCAAACAAAGCACGTATTTTCACGTAACAAAAATGTGAGCAGAAATGCACTAGATGTTGTGCATTCAGATGTATGGGGTCCAAGACATGTCTATGGGAGGCTGCAAGTATTATGTGACATTTATTGATGACCACACAAGCAAAGTGTGGGTATACTTCATGAAGGAGAAGAGTGAGGTGTTCACTTACTTTTAGAATTTCAGAGTCATGGTTGAAAAGCAAACAGGGAAATATGTAAAGTGCCTAAGGTCAGATGGAGGGGGAGAGTACTTCTCCAATGAGTTCTCTGAATTTTTGAAGAAGAATGGTATTCGGAGACAGTTTACCTGCAGATACACTCCACAGCAAAATGGAGTTGCTGAGCAAAAAAACAGGCACATTGCTGAGATTGCATGAGTTTTGATAGGAGAGAAGAATATGCCGCATAGCTATTGGACTAAGGCTGTTTCTACAGCAGTTTACATCATGAACAAGACTCCAACTGCAGCCATACATGATGTAACTCTAGAGGAGAGGTTTACTGGCAGAAAACCTGATTTGTTTCATCTCAAAGTCTTTGGATGCATTGCATATGTGCATGTGCCAGATGAGCTGAGAACGAAGCTGGATCCAAAAGCTAAAAAATGTGTGTTTATTGGGTATTCCCTTGAGCAAAAGGATATGCGCAGACATATGGCAATGATTATGAGGAAACTTTCAGCCGAGTTGCCAAGATGGCAACAGTGAGAGTTGTGATAGCAGTGGCTGCGTCAAAGCAATGGTCTTTACATTAGATGGATGTAAATAATGCATTCTTGCATGGGGATTTGCAAGAAGAGGTGTATATGTTGCAGCCACCTGGTTATGAGGATGTGAGTCACCCCGAGCATGTTTGCAAGCCTTGTATGGCTTAAAACAAGAACCAAGAGCATGGCTTGACAAGATTTCTGAATATCTTGTCACTATTGGCTTTCATGTAGCCAATGTAAATTTCTCGCTGTATGTGAGACACAGTGAAAGAGGGGTTGTGCTTGTTGTCATCTATGTAGCTGACCTGATCATTACGGGGGACCATGATGCAGAGATCTTTGATGTAAAGATCTTGCTTAGACAGAAGTTTGAGATGAAGGATCTAGGGGAGCTCAGATATTTCTTGGGCATTGAGGTGATTAAGTCACCACATGGTATTGGATTACTATAGAGACAGTATGGCTTGGACATGTTGTCCAAGTATGGTATGACAGGCTGTAAGCCTATCTCGGTGCCATTGGATAAGGATGGCAAGTTGAGTGCAGATTCAAGAGAGATTTTGGAGGATCCTACTATGTATAGGTGCATAGTAGGAAGCTTGATTTACATGATGATCACCAAGCCAGATTTGAGCTATGTTGTTGGGTTGGTGAGTCAGTTTATGTAGGTTTCTCGGAAGCCGCATTTGGATGCATTGAGACGCATACTGAGATATGTGAGGTTTGCTTTGCATTGTGGACTATTTTATGAAATTGGGATAGAGATATGTGTACATGGGTACACAGATGCTAATTGGGCTGGTAGTATCTCAGATAGAAGATCTACTAGTGGCTTCATGTTTTCTTTGGGGAGTGCTGTTGTGACTTGGAGCAGCAAGAAGCAGCCTACGGTTGCTCTATCCACAGTACAGAGGCCGAGTACAGGGGTGCTGCTATGAGGTAGCTATGTTGAGAAAGCTACTTACAGATTTGGGTCTATCAGTGGTGGATAGACAAGTTGTAATTTTCTATGACAACATTAGCAGTATACAGTTGGCTAGAAACCCAGTTTTTCATGCTCGCACAAAGCATATAGAGGTCCACTACCATTTTGTCAGAGAGAAGGTTTTGGCAGGAGATGTTGACCTTGTTTATGTCAGCACACAGGATCAAGTCACTGACATCTTCACCAAAGCGTTGGGTACAGAGAAGCTCCGCAGATTCAGGGCTTCACTTGGTGTACATTGAGCTCGAGGGGGAGTGTTGAGATATCGAGCTCATCTAGTGAGGCGGTGGACACTGATGACCCGCCTTGGGGATAGACTCCACACTTACACTACTGGCATGGTTTGTGAGATCATGGGTGATATGCGGCCACTGGGATGATAGGCTGTGTGACAGCCATTCTAGAGACTGGCATAGTTATAGCGCCAGCTCATTTAGTTGGGTTCACACTATAGAGAACCCTAGTATGTATTTGGTTGAGTACCTTTTCATAGGTGTGCACTCTTATCTTTGTATATGGTGTGTTGAGTGTTGTGTGAAGAAGAAGAAGAAGATTTTTAGCCTCTCACCTTGTGTGTTCTCTTTTAGGGTTTTGTGAGTGTGTGTGTGCTTGCAAGAGCTCAAGCTCTCTTCTCCCTTGCATCTTTTCATTGGATACCTAAGCATGTTAGTTTCCTTAGGGGTGTTTAAGAAAGTGAAAGTGAATTTTCTACTTGTGGGTCACACTCATGACCACATTGATGCACGTTTTCAAAAAAATTATCTTGCCACAATGCATTTACTTTGCTTACCATAATGACACTTATAGAGAAAGCTTACACACCAAACACTACAACATGTTGGTGGCACAAGAGCATTTTGGCAATGCTTTTTTTGTCAAGATGTCAGGGATTCTGTTCGCTACTCAGCAGCACTCCAAGCAACGAAATTTCATTGCTCCTCCCCACAGCATTTATAGCAGAAGCAAAATTTTGCTATTATGATGAGCAGCATCGTTAGCAGTAAAATTTTGCTGCTATACTATGATTTCGCTATGAACAGCAAAGATAGCAGCGAAATTACGCTGCTATTTTTGTTGCATGAAATTCAGTGAGTTGTTGGATGCTAAATTCTAAAAATACATATTACATGTACACAAAAAATGATATATAGTCTTAAAAAATCATCCATTAAAACCTTTGAAGCCATGTTTTGAGCAAAGAAAAAAGATAGTTGAAAACTTTTGAGAAGTAAAACAATGTCAAGATCATGAATCTATCCCATCTCATAATAAATCCATATGTGTTGCTTCATCAATGTCTATCAATGAAAAGATGGGGTTGTATATCAATATCAATATCACTATCATGATCCAATGAAGCATTATCATGATTGATAGGTGACTCATCATCTTCGTCCGATTGATGTTCCTCATGCTCTTCATCGGCCCCATCCAAAATGTTTTCATTGTCTTCTTCCAATGAGCTATTTTGAGGTAGTACTTGCACCTCATCTAGAGATTCGCCCCCCACATCTTGATCTTGAAAGATATGTTTTGAATGAGGGAAAACTTGTATAACATACCACTACTTTGGATCAATTCGATTGACGTGAAACACAACCTAATATCAACAAGTAGAGGGAGAGGGAAAAACAGGTAGAGGGAGAGGGAACACACACAAAAGAGAAAACCCTAATGTATTACTCAAACCCTAGCCATAGAGGGAAGCCATGTCCCATCTCACACAATGCATAAAGCCATTATAGAAAAGCTACAACACACTACTTGTGTTGTATCCACACACTACTAACCCTAGCTACTGTCCACACAACTATGACCAGATGGACACGGTCATTTATGTCTCACACATGTTACTACCTAACACGCTAGCACACATAGTGCAGCTGGCACAAGCTGTCATCGAGCTTGAATCTCAACAACCCCTCTCAAGCTCATGTGTACTGCCATAGATTCAAGCTGTCATCGAGCTTGAATCTCAACAACCCCTCTCAAGCTCATGATGTACTGCCATAGATGAAGATGTAGAGGATCTTGGGCTACCAAAGCTCTCAACACTCCCCCTCAAACAAGCTCATCCCATGTACTCCCAACACATAGTACGGAAGTACTCAAACTTCTCCCTGCTAAATGGCTTTGTAAAGATGTCGGCGGCCACCTGCTCTTCAGTCTTCACATACTGCAAATCCACTGTACCATCCAACACTTTCTCTCTAAGAAAATGATAGTGGATCTCTATATGTTTGGTCCGCTCATGAAAGACCGGATTCCTGGCCAACTGTATGCTACTCATGTTGTCACAATGAATGACAACCTTGCCATCAATAGGCTCCCCGAAATCAGCCAAGAGACTCTTTAACCATACTCCTTCACATGCAGCTATGGCTACACCCCTATATTCACTCTCTGTACTGGATAAAGCAATAGTAGGCTGCCTCTTACTGCTCCAACTCACCACTGCACTTCCAAATGTAAAGGCATGACCACTAGTGGACCTCCTGCCATATGAGCTACCTGCCCAATCTGCCTCTGTGTAGCCGTGTATATCCAAACCTTTACCATGCTCATAAAGAAGACCATAATGTGTAGTGGTCTTTACATAGCGCATAATGCATCTCACTGCATCCAAATGAGGTTTTATGGGGCTTTGCATAAATTGGCTTACTAGCCCCATAGCATAACTTAGATCCAGTCATGTGATAGTTATGTAAATAAGATTGCCAACCATCTTTCTATACATAGATGGATCATCCAACTCTTCACCAAAATCAGCCCGCAGCTTCACATTCTACTCCAAAGGTGTACTCATTGGCTTACACCCTGTCATCCCATATCTTGCCAACATATCCAATGCATATTGGCGTTGCACTAACCATGTTGCTGCATGGTCTTTGATCACTTCAATCCTAAGAAAATATCTCAATTCACCCAGTTCTTTCATATCAAACTACCCACTCAATGCATTCTTAACATGCATAATGTAAGATTCCTCCCCAGCCTCTCAAGATATCCAGCATCTTTCCCTGTAATCAATTCCCTCTTCAGAATTATAAGAGATCTCGTCTCTGCTTGTTTTGACATAGAGAGAGAAAATATTTTAGAGAGAGAATATTCAGATTTTTAATATTTTTGGATAGAAAATTATCTCATCTTATTAAAATAAGTTCCCCTGAAATAGAAATTCAAAAAGAACTTTCCAATGTGCAATTGGAATTAATTGGAAATGGGTATAAAGGACCTTAGCCTAAGGGTCTAGATTTTCAGAAATTTTTGGATTATGGTCTAATTAAGGTTCCTATGGGCCAATAGCATCAATCCATGTGTAGGGAGGAGATAAATCCAATTTTGTAAAAGAAGATACCCAAAAATGAGTAAATGCTCACATAAGATGAAGAGTTGATTATGTACAAGGTTTATTAGTAAGAAACTATGAGTAATATAAAAAATATGAGATATTTTGGGTATCCAAAAATGAGTAAATGCTCACATAAGATGAAGAGTTGAAAATGTACAAGGTTTATTAGTAAAAAACTATGAGCAATATTTAAAATATGAGATATTTTGGGCATCAAAAAATGAGTAAATGCTCACATAAGATGAAGAGTTGAAAATGTACAAGGTTTATTAGTAAAAAACTATGAGCAATATTAAAAATATGAGATATTTTGGGTATAATGATTCCATTTTGACACATATATAAGGAAGGGGAGTCCATTAAAAGAGGTGCATATTTCACATGCTTGAATGAGTTTTAAACTCAAAGATAATGTGATATTTTTATCTCTCCTCTCTCTTGAACCAAACCAAATAAAAAAGGAACCAAACCGAATCAAAAAAAGTAACCAAACTAGATCCAAATCTAGTCCAAATTCAACCAAACTGAATCTGGAAAATTCTAGAAAGTTAGCTTTGGTTAGAGCCTCCCTCTCCTATAAATAGAACATGAGTCCTTTGAAAAAAAGGAGGAGAATTTTACTATTCTAAAACTATGCTGAAATAATGCTAATATTTACTATTCTCTAAAATTCTCTCCAATTTGTAAGAAATTGGAGCTTCCCTCTTTCTTCAATCTCCATTGGTGGCTCCATCAATATACTAAACCAATTGATTGGTTGGGGGCCTCTACCGTGAACAAGCAATTTGTAAGGTAAGTGGTGAATTTTGAGCTTTTCTATAATCTCTCAATGTTTCTCTCTTCTCAACCCCTCTCAAGCTTGAGAAGCTTAATTGGAAAGGTTTTTGAATACTATTGAAGTAATTAATGAATGATAGTAAAGAATTACATAAATTTCCATTTATGCTTAATTCTAAAGGTTTTTATGTAATATCTCTCTCTCTCTCACTCAAGAAATGGTCATACTCATGACCTATTCTCAATCCAAATGAAGCTTTTCATAAAGCTTTTCCTTAATCCAAGATTAATCTATGCTTAAGACCAAATTAATAGCTTTCCCTATGCTCTTAGTTTATGTATTTCATGAATATTGATGATTCAATCCATTATGGGTTAATGATCCAATTAGGGATCATTCTAATCATTCCCTTAATGATAAGCTTTATCTTTTTAGATAATTGAGATTTATCAGTCATAGCAGGCGGAGCTATGGCAAATTTTTTATAAAAATTACACATAAGATAATTTCATTCAAAGCATGAAAAGAGGACTTCCTACCATATTCTAGGAATTATCATCCTAGATTAATTTAAAAAAATTTATTGTAATCATGGAGATGTGGATGTATGCATGTAGATGTAGATGTATAGATGTGGATGTGAATGGAGATGTGGATGTATGCATGATGTATAGATGTGGATGTGAATGGAGATGTGGATGTATGCATGTAGATGTAGATGTATAGATGTGGATGTGAATGTGGAGGTGGATGTATGCATGTAGACGTAGATGTATGGATGTGAATGTGAATGTGGATGTGGATGTATGCATGGAGATGTGGATGTATGCATGTAGATGTAGATGTATGGATGTGAGTGTGCATGTGGATGTGGATGTATGCATGGAGATGTGGATGTATACATGTAGATGTAGATGTATAGATGTGGATGTGAATGTGGAGGTGGATGTATGCATGTAGATGTAGATGTATGGATGTGAATGTGAATGTGGATGTGGATGTATGCATGGAGATGTGGATGTATGCATATAGATGTAGATGTATGGATGTGAATGTGAATGTGGATGTGGATGTATTCATGGAGATGTGGATGTATGCATGTAGATGTAGATGTATGGATGTGAATGTGAATGTGGATGTGGATGTATGCATGGAGATGTGGATGTATGCATGTAGATGTAGATGTATGGATGTGAATGTGAATGTGGATGTGGATGTATGCATGGAGTTGTGGATGTATGCATGTAGATATGAATGTATGCATATAGATGTGGATGTATGGATGTGAATGTATGCATATAGATGTGGATGTATGGATGTGAATGTGCATGTAGATGTGGATGTGAAAATGGATGCATGGATGTAGATGTGGATGTATGGATGTGAATGTGGATGTAGATGTGGATATATGTATAGATGTGAATATATGATATGTGATGTGAAGGAATGTGAAGTGAGGAGATGGAAAATGATGTGATTGGATGAGTACATATATAAATGGAATGTGGAATAAGTAATGTGGGTTGATGAGAGATAATGTGGAAAAATGAGAGTTAATATAGAAACTGTATTTGTAAACTGTTTGTAAATGCTGTTTGTAAATGACTATTTTATGTCAAGAATGCTGGGAAAGCATTTTGACCGTCTTGTGATTAAGGTCGTGGAGACCTAACTGATAAAGTTGCAACTGCTGACGGAGAGTCAATGGAGGACGTCTCGCGTAGCAAGGTCGACCGAGGTCTTGACCAGCCTCGGGTCGATTAAAATGGTGAGCTTCCGGTACGGTGGATGAGGGACCAAGGAAGCGGCCTATGAGTGAAGCACTAGGTCACCTGCGAAGGATCCTAGAGGGTGCTGACCATACGGTGCTCGGGCTCTGGGTCGCCTAGGATACCCACGCATGCGTCGAGGAAGATATTGGAACAAGGAGTAAGAGTTGTTTTCTGAAACCGGACATGGATCTGGTTGATTGACCTTGCTGGTCTTCAATGGATGAGTCCATGGCTCTTTATATGGATCTGTTGGTTGATCTTGCTGATCTTCAACGAAGGAGAGTCCATCTTGATTTTTATAAGTGATTATATTGCCGAGTATTATGGGCTAGGAACTATTGAAAAGGCCCCTGAGTGGACAGGTGGTGAGCGTTCTGGTTGCCAATGATGCCATAGATACTCTGATGAAGGAATGATGGGAAATTAAGAATCAACCGGATAATTTGGAAGATGGTGATCAGTGATACTATGGTTTTATTAAAGGATTGTTTTAAAACTGGTTGAATCTGTGAAAAGGCAATTTCATATTGGGTGTGTAAGTGGTGTGACTAGTTTTATTTTTGCATGAACTTCCGGCTAGGGGGCCTTGGAACTCTTTTCCTTGGTACCCGGGACAAAACCTAACCAAATTCTTAATTAGATCCCATCACTACAGTGGTTGGGCGGTTGGCTAACCCATGGGACTGGATGGGGTTAGGCTGGACTGATGGATCCGTAAATCGAGACTCAATTTCTGTTATTACGATAGATAAAGTAAATCCCGAATAGTAATTGTTCTATGGATAGGAATCAACGGCTGTGCCTCTTAAATGGGAAAAAAAGCGTTGATCCCAATGATCCAAGTGCAAGTTTCTTTCTTGATCTGACCGAGTATCTTTATAGATGCAGTCGGATTAGCTTGATCAGTAATGGTCTTGACTACGTTAGAGTAAAAAGTTATCCTGGTGGAATCGCCCGTGCTTTCCAGATAAGGGAAGTTTTTCTGGGTTCGGTTTTGGAAAAACCGACAGATTAGTCTTTTGTCCGGATATCCATGGACGAGGCCCCGAGTGTGGGACCTTGCCTCGCGCAAGAAGTGCTACTTCCACTGCTAGTACCCCGAATCCGTTGCACGCTGGGAACAGGGATCTCACAGTTGGTATCAGAGCGAATTGGCTAATAAAGATCAACTGAGAAGACAAATATGTCAAAAATTTATCAAGAAACACAAAAAGGTTGTAATTGTGTGATATAATTCATACAATTTGATATTCAAACTGAAATTTGTAATTTGGTAATTGGGTCTTCAGATGGAAGTACCGCAATTATATAGAATCCCTGACACTTGCTTGAGGCCTAGACATGATGGTATTTACCTTATAATTCCAAGGGCCGTGACTACCCGTATATACCGAGAGTATAACTGCAGCTCTTTACTGACAGTATATACAAGTAAATCTAAGACTTGAAATTATAAGTATTAATGCTATCCAGATGATGATTTCGAATGTGGTTGATATGATTTTTAATTCTGTTTGAGAATTGATGAATTGATTTGGATTCTGATTGAAAAATGATGATTTCTGAAATTTAGTTGAAATATAATAACCTGAGTGAAACCACAATGAGGATGAGTGGGACGAGTCCCTGTGATGATATTCATAACTAGAATGATGATAATGATTTCAGCAAATCACTATGAGATTAGTGGGTTGTGCTGTCAAATTGTTACTGTTAACACTTGACCGGTAGATCAAGTTAAGGGATGACAAATTGAGAACTTACTTGACTGAAATTCCCGTGGAGGAATGTTCAGAAGGAAATTTTTCGGTCTAATGGACCATTATCATGTTAAAGATATGAATGATATGATCTGAATGAATTGTTATTTAATGATGAGTTCTATATAAGGGATATTTATCCCAGTATTCTGTTGGGTTGACCAGAATATAAGGAACCCCAGAATAAAATTGGATCTTAAGAAAAAGAGTTGTCCTCTACCTTGCGAGATGAGGACATCTCGCATTTTTTTCAGTGGGGTAGAATGTAAGATTCTTCCCCCAGCCTTCGAGGTATACAGGAGTAAGAATCTCCCTTTTTGATCTTATAATTATTCCCTCTCTAAAATAAAAGAAAGATTCTGTTTAAAAAAGGAAGACCCTTTCCCTAGAATACTTCTCAGGAGTCGCGCCTGTTTTAAGGATTCAGAACAATGAGTTCAGAAGTGAAAATCGGTGTTTTGGATACCAAGAAATTGGTTTTCATTCGAGTACGGCCCAAAAGAAGTTCTTTATCTCTTGGGGAGTATAAGAAGTTATCCCCCAGATATTGTGAGCCTTATCTGAATTCAAAGAAAGTAAGTGACTTAGCTTACGAGCTTCTTTTACCTCCTCATCTCAAAGTTCATAATGTATTTCATGTAAGCCTTCTATAGAAATATGTGCCAAACCCAAATCATGGAAAGACGGTAAAACTTCAGTGGCAAGATACCGTTGGCTTCTAGGTTATGCTAGCTCCTTCCTTTATATAAGTCATAACTTTTACTTGTCACTCACAGTAATCTTACTTCCATCGATCCCCTTTCTTTCTTAATCTCCTTCATGGCTTGGCAGTAGGAATTGGTTTTATCCATGATGATTTCTCACCTCCAAGATGCAAGCGAGTCTGTAAAGAAGGATTTTATAGAACTGTATGAGCGCTCACTTTTCCCTCTCTTGGGAACTTCTGTAGCTCAGACCAAATGGCGGACCTATCGAGATATAACTAGGGTAACACCGTGGGGGCGACAGCACTTTCGTAACAATATCCGATTGGCTATGGTTATTAAAGCCTTGGGTTTGGGCCCCCGATACTACTGCATCATGAGATCAAGGCATCTTGGGTTTTCTGAGCGGGTCTTCTTACTGGCGTGTTTTCTTCCTCATCAGAAGATATGCCTTTACCCCGTTTTTGGCTTGCCTCTCAGAGGTCCTTTTGTTAGATCACCTCATACCACTGAGATAGGTGCAGCAATAACCAACAGAATTATTCCCATAGATGAGTTACCTTATACGTGCGCAGTTTGTGAGTGCTGCTTTTGTGATCATATGATGGACGGGCTTATGGAAGTGTAAAGAGTTCTTCTATCTTTAATGTATATGTTCCAAGAATGAATAAAGTTTAAATCTTGTTCTTATCTTGACCCTTACTCTCTTTGAGACTTTTTTATTTGGTGGTTAATCTTAATTAAATTTTTCTCTAAGACTCATATTCGTGCATCTTGTGAAATTACCCCCAATTTGCGAGATGAGTCGCATTTTTCAAGTGGGAGAGAATGTAAGATTCCTCCCCAGCCTCTCAAGATATCCAGCATCTTTCCCTGTAATCAATTCTCTCTTCAGAATTATAAGAGATCTCGTCTCTGCCTGTTTTGACATAGAGAGAGAAAATATTCTAGAGAGAGAATATTCAGATTTTTAATATTTTTGGATAGAAAATTATCTCATCTTATTAAAATAAGTTCCCCTGAAATAGAAATTCAAAAAGAACTTTCCAATGTGCAATTGGAATTAATTGGAAATGGGTATAAAGGACCTTAGCCTAAGGGTCTAGATTTTCAGAAATTTTTGGATTATGGTCCAATTAAGGTTCCTATGGGCCAATAGCATCAATCCATGTGTAGGGAGGAGATAAATCCAATTTTGTAAAAGAAGATACCCAAAAATGAGTAAATGCTCACATAAGATGAAGAGTTGACTATGTACAAGGTTTATTAGTAAGAAACTATGAGTAATATCAAAAATATGAGATATTTTGGGTATCCAAAAATGAGTAAATACTCACATAAGATGAAGAGTTGAAAATATACAAGGTTTATTAGTAAAAAACTATGAGCAATATTAAAAATATGAGATATTTTGGGTATCAAAAAATGAGTAAATGCTCACATAAGATGAAGAGTTGAAAATGTACAAGGTTTATTAGTAAAAAACTATGAGCAATATTAAAAATATGAGATATTTTGGGTATAATGATTCCATTTTGACACATAGATAAGGAAGGGGAGTCCATTAAAAGAGGTGCATATTTCACATGCTTGAATGAGTTTTAAACTCAAAGATAATGTGATATTTTTATCTCTTCTCTCTCTTGAACCAAACCAAATAAAAAAGGAACCAAACCGAATCAAAAAAGTAACCAAACTAGGTCCAAATCTAGTCCAAATTCAACCAAACTGAATCTGGAAAATTCTAGAAATCAGTTAGCCTTTGTTAGAGCCTCCCTCTCCTATAAATAGAACATGGGTCCTTTGAAAAAAAGGAGGAGAATTTTACTATTCTAGAACTATGCTGAAATAATGCTAATATTTACTATTCTCTAAAATTCTCTCCAATTTGTAAGAAATTGGAGCTTCCCTCTTTCTTCAATCTCCATTGGTGGCTCCATCAATATACTAAACCAATTGATTGGTTGGGGGCCTCTATCGTGAACAAGCAATTTGTAAGGTAAGTGGTGAATTTTGAGCTTTTCTATAATCTCTCAATGTTTCTCTCTTGTCAACCCCTCTCAAGCTTGAGAAGCTTAATTGGAAAGGTTTTTGAATACTATTGAAGTAATTAATGAATGATAGTAAAGAATTACGTAAATTTCCATTTATGCTTAATTCTAAAGGTTTTTATGTAATATCTCTCTCTCACTCAAGAAATGGTCATACTCATGACCTATTCTCAATCCAAATGAAGCTTTTCATAAAGCTTTTCCTTAATCCAAGATTAATTTATGCTTAAGACCAAATTAATGGCTTTCCCTATGCTCTTAGTTTATGTATTTCATGAATATTGATGATTCAATCTATTATGGGTTAATGATCCAATTAGGGATCATTCTAATCATTCCCTTAATGATAAGCTTTATCTTTTTAGATAATTGAGATTTATCAGTCATAGCAGTGGAGCTATGGCAAATTTTTTATAAAAATTACACATAAGATAATTTCATTCAAAGCATGAAAAGATAATTTCATTCAAAGCATGAAAAGAGGACTTCCTACCATATTCTAGGAATTATCATCCTAGATTAATTAAAAAAAATTATTGTAATCATGGAGATGTGGATGTATGCATGTAGATGTAGATGTATAGATGTGGATGTGAATGGAGATGTGGATGTATGCATGTAGATGTAGATGTATAGATGTAGATGTATAGATGTAGATGTATAGATGTGGATGTGAATGGAGATATGGATGTATGCATGTAGATGTATAGATGTGGATGTGAATGGAGATGTGGATGTATGCATGTAGATGTAGATGTATAGATGTGGATGTGAATGGAGATGTGGATGTATGCATGTAGATGTAGATGTATAGATGTGGATGTGAATGTGGAGGTGGATGTATGCATGTAGACGTAGATGTATGGATGTGAATGTGAATGTGGATGTGGATGTATACATGCAGATGTGGATGTATGCATGTAGATGTAGATGTATGGATGTGAGTGTGCATGTGGATGTGGATGTATGCATGGAGATGTGGATGTATGCATGTAGATGTAGATGTATAGATGTGGATGTGAATGTGGAGGTGGATGTATGCATGTAGATGTAGATGTATGGATGTGAATGTGAATGTGGATGTGGATGTATGCATGGAGATGTGGATGTATGCATGGAGATGTGGATGTATGCATATAGATGTAGATGTATAGATGTGAATGTGAATGTGGATGTGGATGTATGCATGGAGATGTGGATGTATGCATGTAGATGTAGATGTATGGATGTGAATGTGAATGTGGATGTGGATGTATGCATGGAGTTGTGGATGTATGCATGTAGATATGAATGTATGCATATAGATGTGGATGTATGGATGTGAATGTGCATGTAGATGTGGATGTGAAAATGGATGCATGGATGTAGATGTGGATGTATGGATGTGAATGTGGATGTAGATGTGGATATATGTATAGATGTGAATATATGATATGTGATGTGAAGGAATCTGAAGTGAGGAGATGGAAAATGATGTGATTGGATGAGTACACATATAAATGGAATGTGGAATAAGTAATGTGGGTTGATGAGGGATAATGTGGAAAAATGAGAGTTAATATTTATAGACATTGTATTTGTAAACTGTTTGTAAATGACTGTTTTATGTCAAGAATGCTGGGAAAGCATTTTGACCGTCTTGTGATTAAGGTCGTGGAGACCTAACTGATAAAGTTGCAACTGCTGACGGAGGACGTCTCGCGTAGCAAGGTCGACCGAGGTCTTGACCAGCCTCGGGTCGATTAAAATGGTGAGCTTCCGGTACGGTGGATAAGGGACCAAGGAAGCGGCCTATGAGTGAAGCGCTAGGTCACCTGCGAAGGATCCTAGAGGGTGCTGACCATACGGTGCTCGGGCTCTGGGTCGCCTAGGATACCCACGCGTGCGTCGAGGAAGATATTGGAACAAGGAGTAAGAGTTGTTTTCTGAAACCGGGTATGGATCTGGTTGATTGACCTTGCTGGTCTTCAATGGATGAGTCCATGGCTCTTTATATGGATCTGTTGGTTGATCTTGCTGATCTTCAACGAGAGTCCATCTTGATTTTTATAAGTGATTATATTGCCGAGTATTATGGGCTAGGAACTATTGAAAAGGCCCCTGAGTGGACAGGTGGTGAGCGTTCTGGTTGCCAATGATGCCATAGATACTCTGATGAAGGAATGATGGGAAATTAAGAATCAACCGGATAATTTGGAAGATGGTGATCAGTGATACTATGGTTTTATTAAAGGATTGTTTTAAAACTGGTTGAATCTGTGAAAAAGCAATTTCATATTGGGTGTGTAAGTGGTGTGACTAGTTTTATTTTTGCATGAACTTCCGGCTAGGGGGCCTTGGAACTCTTTTCCTTGGTACCCGGGACAAAACCTAACCAAATTCTTAATTAGATCCCATCACTACAGTGGTTGCTAACCCATGGGACTGGATGGGGTTAGGCTGGACTGATGGATCCTTAAATCGAGACTCAATTTCTGTTATTACGATAGATAAAGTAAATCCCGGATAGTAATTATTCTATGGATAGGAATCAACGGCTGTGCCTCTTGAATGGGGAAAAAAGCGTTGATCCCAATGATCCAAGTGCAAGTTTCTTCCTTGATCTGACCGAGTATGTTTATAGATGCAGTCGGATCAGCTTGATCAGTAATGGTCTTGACTACGTTAGAGTAAAAAGTTATCCTGGTGGAATCGCCCGTGCTTTCCGGGTAAAGGAAGTTTTTTCCGGGTTCGGTTTTGGAACAACCGACGGATTAGTCTCTTGTCCGGATATCCATGGGCGAGGCCCCGAGTGTGAGACCCCTGGCCACGCAAGATGTGCTACTTCCATTGCTAGCATCATAATCGGTCGCGTGCTAGCATCATAATCTACTGAAGAAACTTGAAATCCAATGGAGATAAGATATCGGCTTATCTTATCACTCCAAGCACGAGGTGCTTGCTTCAAACCATATGATGCTTTCTTTAACTTACATACGTGAGTGGGGTACCTTTGGTGTATATATCCTTTTGGCTGTGCCATATAAACTTCCTCTTGTAAATCACCATGTAGAAATGCATTTTCACATCCATTTGATTCATTTCCCAACCAATTGCTGCAGCCATAGCAATGACTGCTCTCACTGTTCCCATCTTTGTAATTGGACTAAATGTTTCATCATAGTCCAAGCCTTGGGTTTGTGCATAACCCTTGGCTATAAGCAACCGCACTTTATGGTGCTCAAAGGAACCATCTGATATGCATTTCACCTTATAAACCCATTTGCAACCAATGACATTCTTGCCTTGTGGTAAGGCAACCAAATCCCAAGTTTCATTATGGACCAATGCGTCCATCTCAACATCCATTGCCTTCTCCCATACATGCTTCCCAATAGCTTTTGCATAGCATGTAGGTTCCACATGCTTCACCAAAGAGGTCATATATGCGTAATGCATAGCAAAGTCACGATATGTCAACCTGTCAAACTAGATACCTGACCCTTTGGGATCTCCGCAATGCATGCGGATCACCCTAAACACTAGTCACTCTAGCATGTGGAGGCACATAACTATCCTGCCTTGCACCTGATGTGCGTAAAACTGGTATGCCAAGTTCCTCATCCAAACTTTCTGAACTTGACGACTCATAACCTGTAATGCCAATTCCTTCAACCTTCTTTTTCCCTTTATCCACAACACTACTCCCAGTGCTTGCACTATCATGTCTCAAACGTCCTGACCATGGACGTATAGTGCTCTCAGACTTTGCTAGCCCCCAGACATAGAAGTAGAACTTGTTTTTGGCAAGTTCACATACACATCAACATCAATGGAATCAATGACACCCTCATTCTTTGCCTTGTACCAACTAGCAAGTTCATCAAACACCACATCTCGTGAAGTAAGAACTTGCCTAGTATGTGGATTGTAACATTTATATGCCTTGCGATCCTGTACATACCCAATAAAAATGCACTTTTCTACCTTAGGATCTAGCTTCTTCCTTCTCTCATCTGGCACATGCACATTAGCTACCAAACACTTTGAGGTGTCCAATGTCTGGCCTAAAACCTATAAGACGCATCTCTCTCTGGCGTACTTCCATGTATGGTAGTTGTGGGTGTCTTATTAAGTACATACACCACGGTGGCACACGGTTCTGCCCAATAAGTCTGGCATGCTCCTTTCATTGAGCATTGCCCTAGCCACATCACCAATGACTCTATTTTTCCTCTCAACAACACCATTTTGCTGAGGTGTGTACCTGCAAGTTAGCTGCCTTCTTATGCCATTATTTCTCAAGAAGTTCTCAAAAGGATGTGAGGTGTATTCACCACCTCACATGTGAGGTGTATTTACCACCTCCATCTGTCCTCAAACATTTTATCCAACAGCCATACTGCTTCTCTGTAAAAGCTTTGAAGTCCATAAACTTTCCCAACACTTCAGTCTTCTCTTTGAGAAAGTAAATCCAAGCCATTCTGCTGAAATCATCAATGAATGTCACATAGTACATACTGCCTTTAATGGATGGGTTTTGTGCAGGACCCCATGCATCACTATGAACAATCTCAAGTGGCCAGCTACTCATGTTGCCTTCTTTAGGAAATGGCAACCTTGCTTGCTTTCCAAACTAGCAAGCATCACATACATGCATACTCCCATCATACTTGAATCCAGGTAGCCCACCAATAATGCCTCTTGCCTGCATGTTCTTTAACTTTTGTATGTTCACATGTCCAATCCTTTTATGCCACATTTCAATGTCTTGTACCACATTTCACCTTTTAGAGAACATAGCCAATTTCAACTGAGGAATCCCAGCATCCCCAATTTGAATAACCTGCCTTCTTTCTTGCCTTTGGCAAAATGACTCTACCATCCATTTTTGAAATTCTCAACAACAAAGCAACCATGCTCGTTGAAACGAACTTGTAAACCTTGCTCAACCATTTGACCAACTGAGGCCAAACTCTTTGTAATAGAAGGCACATATAAGACGTCTAACATAGACTTCATTTCACCATTGTGCATCACCAATGGCACACTCCCAACATGAGTGATATGATGCTGAGAATCATCACCTGTCTCCACATAGCCTTTCACATCCATTGGCTTCATATGTTTAAACCATTTGCCATGACAAGTCATATGGTTTGATGCTCCAGAGTCCATATACCAAGTGTCATCACTGTCATCATGTGTCATCATAGACCCCACGACATGTTTCATGGGCAAACAAGTGATTTGCACTACCATCATGACTTCTTGATGCAAAATTTTCACTATTTGCATAATTTCTACCATGTGCTCCAAAATTTCCACTATTTGCATAATTTCCACCATGTTGTGTGGAGAGACGGAAAACTCTCTCACTTGTAGCAAGAGTAGCATGATCCACGTGTAGCTCAATCCAATGGGATTTGCATCCCTTTCGGAGCTAGGGATTCAACCCGTACCGGTGCACAAAAGCTTATCCACAAATGGAGAGAATGCTAAGAACACCACTACCTTGACATAGACTTAACACACACACAAGCTCAATCTTTCCATGACTCATTCACTCATCATCCCACTCATTCATGCATCCAATACAAGAAGAAAGCTAAGCTAATGCATACACAAGCTCAAAGCATACTTCATTCTCAAGCACTTACTTCCCTAGCATGCACACAAACCTTGAAGCTACCAACAAAGAAACATGCACACTAGAGAATAGACATGAGAAGAGAGACAAACATCATCTTATTGCATTGAATTAAAAAAAGAACATTGCTTATACAATAATGTAGATGGGGAGAGAGAAGAGCTTGCACCTCTATGAAAAAAGAGGGAGAGCTAGTCTCAAGAGAGCTCAAACATGAGTTTAGCCCAATGTGTCCCTAAGCTCTCAAATGAGCCACTTTTTATACAAAAACTCTAAAACTCCCAAAACTTCCCATGTGGGATTATTCTTAAGCCCACTCCCACACTCATCTACAACTTGGAACTCTTTACAAGAGCCCTAAATAAGAATGTCACTTGTTTTCCTGCTTGCATCTTTTCTGTTGCATCCTTGCATTGATCACCACTCCCCCCTTCCTATTTTGCACACGTCCTCGAGTGCGGTAGAAGCAAAAGCTACAAAAAACAATGGATACAAGTAAAGCCTTTTATTGAAAAAAAAACAGCAATGACAATCTCACACGTGAGCATACAAGTGAAAGGCTGATTAGAGTTTTAAAGAGTGCTAAAAGAGGTGAGTAAAGACTAGTCAAAGTGAGACTAAGTGGTAGATAGTGCTATGCAAAGGCAAGTGTGCTTGCACACCACAGGTTATGACCGCAGTCTCAATGTCCTACAAGTATTTAAGTTATTCCTAAGTGGCAAACCTACTCCTAAATATGAGCAATGGTGATTGGATCTTTTTTCTTTCTTTCTTTCTTTCTTTCTTTCTTTTTTAAGTGTGTGTGTTAAAGATGAATAACGAGGAAGGTTCCATCCCAATGAGACCCAAGCAATGGCTAAGAGACCTCCGCCAGGAGAATCTAAAGGCCGCTAAGTATCTCAAGGGCGACAGACCCTTTTCTTTCTTTTTGACATAAGGAGTACCCCATGAAGATGAGGGCATCGGTCTCGAGGACCCATAATGTACCCCAGAGTCCTACCAACATCTATCAAGGCGATAGAGTCCTTGAAGGTGTTTTTCTAAATCTTTTAGATGTCAGTGTTCACCCCATGAAAACCAAGGCATCGGCCCTCAGGTGCTAAGACAACCCAAGGTCCTAGCATTCCACATGGCTGTAGACACGTCATGTCTCAATTCACTTGTATATATTTTTTAGGGCATGATTTTCATAAATTTTTTATGAATCCTAGCACCTAGCCCATACCTAAGAGGTAGCTACCACTAGGGATAACTAATATACTTCGAGAGCATAAGAACTTGGCATACTCCGTTGGTATATATCCTACACCGTCTTCAAATAGAAATACCTTCTACTACGTCCTCTAAGAATCTAGAAATCACTCACCACATTTTAACAACTAATTTAAAACTTAAACCAGCCAACTGTGTGTGAACATGCAAACAATATATCCAAAAGTTAAAAGCACATAAAGAACAAAAGATTATGATTTGAATACACCTTTTGTAGTGCCCGTTGATGTTGTGCAAATTGCTTCTCTTTGCTCTTTGTAGGCATTGCATGTCTCCCCCCTTCCTAATTTGTGTGCACGGTAGGTGGACTATTGGGGCGTGGTTGTATGCTCTTGTTTAGCTGAGATCTCTGCAAAATGTTTATTAACAAACAAGAAAAGAAAAGAAAGGAATAAAATTTGTTATTGGTGCCAATCACCGAATATAGTCGAGGGGAAAAACCCAGTGGGAGAAAAGTGCCCTGGCTTGTTGATCTTATTGTGGAGTCGATGAGCTTACCCTTGTACTGGTGGTGGATCCATGTCCACTTCTGCTGGAAAGATGGTATCAATCACTTCAGGATGCAAGGACAACCTTGTACAAAAACTGGCCTCTGGAGAAGGTGGTAGAGGAAGGAGTGCTTCCTCACTAAAATATGGCATTGGTTCTATGGGAAGGTTAAGCAAACAATTCCAATTTTGGAACTGCTCAATGTAGGTACTCATAGTGATCCAAAATTGACATGTTGAGGCTTGGGGAAGGAGGGCTTGCAAGATAGGTGGTTGCAAGTCATTTATGCATGTATCCCTCCATTGTTGTGCTTGAACCTCCTCAGGTAATCTACGTTGATTTGGTCCTCTCTCTGGTACTCTCACATCAAGAAGGTTATGGCGTTAGGGTGTAATTCCCACAATTTGTTTCATTAAGCCCGTGCCATATCGTCGAAAGTAAGAGCGGCATAGCCAACAAATGTGTGAAGCTTCTCCTAATACGAGTCGTGCACACTCTTGACAATGTGGAAATGGGTGATGCTGTTGATAGAATAAAGTGACAAAGTGATGCCCACAGCAATTTTCACCTAAGGGAGCATAAAAGTACCTAGAATGAGTTTGAAAAGGAGGAGCACCATAACCCTCGCGATGTTCAGGTTGAGTACTATCAGGGTCAATGCATGGTGGACATGTATCTCGCCAAGTATCCATCAGGAGGTATCTGGGCGTAGAACAATGAAATTTAGAAACTTCAAACTTTATACACTCATATCCATCATTACAATCCCAATCAAAAACATTGTAGATAAGATCATCTCAAAAAGAACACAATCCTCTAAAGGCATAAGGAACCACATTAGTAAATGTGAGACTATTCAAACACTGATCTACCAAAGAGCTTCAATTGTAGTGTTAATGCCTTACCTTTGGTTTTGGGTATGTCCTTCTTAAGAGGTGGGAATTTTAGCAATTGTCGAGGAATTTGAGCAAGGTAAGAGGATTTAGGCATTGAAGTGCTAGAATCTATGCTCAAATGAGACTCATGTAAAGTTGGATTTGTCTTAGGTACACAAGTTGATGGTGGAATTGTGTAACAAGGAGAAATTGGGGCAACTGGTGTTTCAATACTTGTTTTGGGCAGGTCAACACAAGGAGATTTGTAGGTGCTATCACAACCACCTATCCTATCTTGAAGAGGTTGTGTGGATCTCTTTTTGCACCCACTGCTATGGAAAACCAAGGGTGGCTTTTGGAATCTTATTGATACACTCTTTTACCTCTAGCAAACCATGGCATTTGGGAAGCCAAAGTGCTGTTGCACCCTCATAATAGCCTTGTGATTTAAGAACATGCTTTGGGACCCAACGAGTAACAATCTGAGGTTTAGGCTTGGAAAAGATGTGATTTTTAGGAGGCTTAACAACTAGGCTAGATGGTACAAGTTTGTACGCATCTTTGGGTAGCCAAATTGATAATTCCTTCTTGCCTGGTTTTCTTTGAGCAGTGACTAAAGTAGTTGGAACATGCCAGCCATGGCCCTCACTTGAGGACTCATCGATTATCCACTTCATTTGTGTTGGAGCTTCAAGAGCAGATTTTGAAAGTGGGTTGTGTAAGGTAGAAACACCACCCTTTTGACATGATAAAGCTCGTGGAGTAGCAGATCCCAATACGCAATCAGAATCAATTTGCAATTTGTATTGTCTATTCTTCCAATCTAATGAACAATTGGTAGCACTTAATCATGATCGACCGAGAATAGCCTCTACCACTGCCTTGGACTTACTTGCCACATAAAAGGGAACTGACATCTGGTGATCCTGAATGGACATCATAATGACACATTTTTCCTCTATAGGGTTATCTTCACCTAAGAAGCTTCGTAAGTCAATAGGAATGTGCACAAGTGTTGGTTGTCCCAAGGCTATCCATGTGTCAAACGAGAGAACATTATAATCTGCACCAGAGTCAATTAAGGCAGAGACAAAGTAGGTAGTCTCATGAAGATGAAGGCACACTTGAATATTGAAAGGATCGACATATGGTTCATCAGTAGCCAACTGTAAGGCCAACATAGAAGCCTTGCGACGCTCCTTGGTTTTTGCAACTCTAGCTTTAGCCTCTTCTTGAGCCTGACATTTAAGTAGGTCATGCGCTTCTTTCCGTGTGTGTGCAGCATGCATTTGTCGACGCATGGCTTCAGTTAATGGTTCATTGTATTTCTTGAGACGACTTCCATTAATGAAGTTAGGCATTTGCTCACCTTCGAGTGTCTCTAAACGCACTGCACCACTTGGAGTAAGCTCATTAATCACAAACGGTCCTAGGCCACGTTTCTTGAGCTTTCTCTTATGCTTCTTAAGTGTGTACAAGAGCACAAGGTCCCCTTTTTTGAATCGGCCAGTTGTTACATTTCTATCATACCATTGCTTTTGTCTCCTCTTCTCGACATACATCCCCATTACCGCCAATGGTCTCATCAAGCTTTTCCAATTCATCAATGCGTTGTGAAATCTCATGACCAGTCCAGTCCAATTGTTTAGCAACTCGTAGAGTAGGTACAAGAAATTCAATGGGAAGAATTGCATCTAGCCCAAAGGCAAGCTCAAATGGGGTTGTGCCCACAAATGTTTTATAGGCTATCCTATATGCCCAAAGAACTGAGTGCAACTTTTGCTCCCAATCAGTCCTATGTCCCTCAACAATCTTTGTGAGTGCTGTGCAGAGAATCTTGTTAGTACTCTCAGCTTGTCCATTGGTCTGGGGATGATAGGGTGCAGAACGCTTGTGAATTACCATAAATTCTTGAAGCAAAAACTCTATGACCTCATTCACAAAGTGCACACCTTGATCACTAAGGATTTCAATAGGTAAGCCATAGCGTGTAAACACGTACTCATACAAGAACTTGGCTGTGGTTCTGGCATCATTTTTAATTGTAGCCTTTGCCTCTACCCATTTGGTCAAATAGTCAGTTTGCGACTATAATATATTCGGCATGCGTGTGACGAGCTGGAGGTTTAATGGGACCGACAAAATCAATACCCCATTTTGCAAAAGCACGTGTGCTTAACATAGGCCGCAATGGCATATTGTCCTTTGTGATGGGAGGTTTGGTCCTTTGATAATCATCACAACGTTTTACATATTCTTCGGCATCCATTTGTAAGGTTGGCCACGAAAGCCCATACCACCTAATCAACTTAGCTGTGGTATTGCCCGAAAAGTGTCCACCCCCAACACCTGCATGTGCATGAGTTAAGATTTTCAAGTAGTCAGCTTCACATACACACATGCGTAAGTTGCCATCCTTGCCCCTCTTGTAGAGTTGGCCCTCTATCAGCATATAGTTTGCCGCTTCAACTTTAATAGCACGTTTTCGATGTTTAGCAATTTTTTGATCAGTATGACCATGCTGAAGATAGTCCACAATATACTTACTCCAACTTGGTGTAGTTGAAATTTGGAATAATGTGACATTATGAATTGGCTATTGAATTTGACATGAAGCACAATTACAAACAAATTTTTCAGCATCCCCATGCATGGTAGGCCACCATTGCCCATCCTAAGATATACGTCGCACACAAGTAGTAGCTGATGCATGGATTCCACCGATACCCGCATGTGCCCATTCCAAGATCTCCTCATATTGGTCAGGGTTAGGTATAAGCCGCAACACTCCATCATTACCCTGACGATATAATCTCCCTGAGATTAACTTGAATGGTCGCCATAGGTCCACATTAGGACCCGCTAGTTGTATCTACCCACTTGTCAAAATTTCTAAGATGGATTCAGACCATTTAGGAGCTGTCTCTACAAGGAAAAGTGTTGAATCTAACATATCATCATCCACACCCCATAGGAGCTTCGCCAGAGGTGATTCGAGACAAATGATCTGCCCTAAGATGAGTTGTTCCTTTTTGGACTGCCACTTCAAAATCAAACTCAAGAAGGATGATAAACCACCTCACAATCCTTCCAGTTGCACAAGGCTTATTCACCAAATATAGCAATGCTTGATGGTCCACAAAAAATATGAATTTGTTTGCCAAAAGGTCGCGAAACTTTTTCACTGCATATATCATGGACAAACCTTCTCTTTTTGTTGTGGTATAATTCTTCTCAGCATTGTTCAACTGTTGACTAGCATATGAGATTGGGAAATCCTTATTATGTTCTCCCGATTGAGCCAAAATACATCCAATTGCAAAGTCTGAAGCATCAATATGGACATGAAAGATTTGGTTCCAATCTGGTGCCCGTAAGATGGATGCAGTCACTAATGCTTGCTTCAACTTTTCAAAGGATTCCTCACACTCATCAGTCCAATTAAACTTTACAAGAAGAGCATATAATGGTCTGGCTAGGACAGCGTACATGTAGATGAATCGATGATAATAGCCACAATGTCCCATGAATCGATGATAATAGCCACAATGTCCCATGAATGTTTGTACCCCTTTAGGGTTGATAGGCCGAGGTAATGAGACAATGACATCAATTTTATCCATATCTGTTGAAATCCCATTGCGAGAAACAATATGGCCCAAAATTTTTCCTTGTCTTACCATGAATTTGCACTTGTCAGGATTCAAGCATATACGATAAACTTGACACTTTTGAAACACAAGTCTGAGGTGTTCTATATGATCATCATGCTCTTGTGAGTGAACACAAGTCTGAGGTGTTCTATATGATCATCATGCTCTTGTGAGTGAACACAAGTCTGAGGTGTTCTATATGATCATCATGCTCTTGTGAGTGATCATCATGCTCTTGTGAGTGAACACATAAATCATCCATGAAGATCTCAAGAAATTGCCTAAGGTAGACATGACTCATTAACCGCTGAAAGGTTGCTGTTGCATTTGTTAGACCAAATGGCATAACACGATAGGCAAAGATGCCATCTTCAGTAGCAAAGGCTGTCTTGTGTTGATCCTTTGGATCAATTGACACTTGATTGTAACCGGAGAATCCATCCAAGAAACTATATGCCTTTTTCCCTGTAACTCATTCCAGAACATGATCCGTGATTGGAAGTGGGTAATGATCACGTATAGTAGCTGCATTTACCTTCTTAAGGTTTACACATACTCGAAGTTTTCCATTTTTCTTGGGCACCACTACAATAGGGGAGACCCATTCAGTGTGTTCAATCTCATAGATAAATTCTGGCTCTAAGAGCTTATCTATTTCTTCTTTTATCTTTTGTGCAAAATTCTCATTGTAAGTATAAGAACGTTCCTTGGAAGGCTTTGCATCCTCTCGCAATGGAATTGTATGCTGACATATGCTTGGATCAACTCCTTTGAGGTCTTTATAACTCCAAGCAAAAACATCACGATACTCCTTTATTGTTTGAATTAATAACTTCTCCTCATCTAAGGACAAGTCTGTGGCAATCCACACATAGCGAGGCTCTTCTCCTGGCTTAGCGATATCAATTTTTTTTGCATCTTCTGGACCATCATATGAAACCCCTGGCATGCTTGGCTTTTGTCGCATGGGCTGTTGAAGAACAATCTTCTGATCTTGAAGAGTGTACTATGTGAAGTTGGGGGGAACATTGAGACCTTGTTCTTGTCCACTTGAGTCATCACTCATTGAAGACCATGCGGTTTTGAGCTTTCCTTTGCAATCTTGCATCAGATTTTTTTGTTCAACCGTTATCTTTGCACTTCCGACATTCTCTTTTGAATCGATTTTAGACTTGAGTTTTGGTTTTTGTTTCTTCGTTTTTTGGTGATTTTTACAGTTTTTAGCTTTTCTCCTGGTTGGAATCCATCTGATCATTTTACTTGGTCTTTGATATTATCTTGTGCTTGGACATAGTATAGATATCCGTTCTTTCCTGAGAAGTGAGGTGGTGGTCGAGAGTGTTCATTCTTAAACTCCTCCTTTTCTTTTTGTAGTCTCTCACGTCGTTCCCTCTCATCTTGTTTACGGATTCTCTTATGGCTCTTACAGCATTTACGTTTAGGTCGGCTTCGAGGGATCTCTACTTGAACCTCCCTTCCTCTCAAGAGTAGGCGTGCCTTTCCTAACTCTTCCTCAGGGATTATCACATCATTATCAAAATCAGAGTCCCATCCATCTTCCTTATCAGCATCATTAGCAGATTTGAGTGTTAAATCCTCCACTGAGACTTCCTCTACATGCAGTGCTGTTGTGGATGCATTCCCATAGTACAAAACATCTAGAAGGTCACGTGGTTGTACCATTCATATAGGAATAATGTCATATCCCTCTGAGTCACAAAATTGAATCGGCTTAGATAAAGCACATGTCGATAATGTTGCAAGGACATGACTCCATTCTAGTGGATCAATTAAATGCTCAGGGAAGGGTTGTGGAATGTATGCCTCATCTGATACACTTCGATTACCCTCCTTAAGTCTCTCAGTGTTGAAATCCCTACATGAGGCTCCACACATCCACAGATCTTCTCGCCCATCTGACAATGTAACTCTTGAGCCCTCAGATGAAGCAGAATCAAACTCATCTATTGGAGACCTTGTTACATCACGATATGAGTGATTCTTTAGGTTGACCCTTGTGATGACAGAATCATGTCGGAGGTACAAATAATTGTATCCCCAATCTTGAATCATTTGAAATTGTCGCATGAATGGTCTACCCAATATCACTTCATAGTTTGGATGTTTTCCAAAATCCACTACTGCAAAGGTGTGCTCATATTCAATCCCACATGTGGTGACCAATATGTTCTCAAGCAACCCAAGGGAATGTTCTAAGCTTCCATCTGCTAGCTGCAAGTGCATCCTGGTACTCCTAATAGCTGGTTTGCCCCATTTTTCCCAAATGGACCTTGTCACAATGCCCACTCCTGCACCACTATCAAGTATTGCAGTTGAAGCTACTTTTTGCACTTCTAATGGGAGGGTAGCATTTCCCTGATCGTCCTCACAAAATTTTCCTACTTTGTTGATAGGAACTGGCATAACATGCTTTGTCTAAGGGTGTATAGTACAATGATGGTGACCCTTTTGTAGCAATACCTGCTCTGACAAACATGTGGCAATATCATTCCACAACTCAGGTCGAAGCTTTATCAAATCAAGCAAAGGTAAGGTACAAGCCACTGGTGCTGACAAAATAGCTTCCACGATACCCATATCCATCTCCTTTGTCAACCTTTTATGCATGGAGGGTATCCTCAAGGTTTGAGAACAGTTCTCATACTCTCCCAAATATGATGGTAAGGTTTTCATTGTATGCTTACTTCTAGGAGAAACAATTGTTTGAACTTCCTCCTGGATGCTTGGGCGTCTAAAGTTGTTTTCTGTGCCCCTGGTAAAATCCACCTCAGAGAATGGAGGTGAAATAATAGAGGACATATTCTCATTAACTTTCTCATGAACTGCTGCCCACATCTCATTTGCCATGTCTTCGTTAGCATCAATAACTTCATCATTGCATGGGAAGGCAAGGCTAGGTGGTGGCAGAATACCTTCTTTCAATGGGGTGGCAACTGGTGCAGACTTCTCGCTATGAGATTGTGAGATGAGCTCACTTTTCATTTACCAACTTGATGACACTTCTGGTATGGTTTCTAATGTTGGCTTAAGAGAGGTTGGGCCCCGACGAGGGATAGGTGGAGGTGGTCCCTCAAGTATTGATTGAGCTTCCCTAATGAGTTGCTGATGTACAGCTAGATTGATCTTCTCCTCACGAGGGTTTGGGTATTCTTGAAGATTCTTGGGTAGCTCAGATAAAGCTGCAATGCGACTTCTATGAGCATCAATGATGGCATCTAGAGTCTCATTCACCTTATCCACAAAAACAAAACCCCCAGAACTATCCTCGGTCGTACTAGCCTCATCTTGTTTAGCACTAGGCCTAGGTTGAGGTTGATGCTCCTCATGCACTTCTTGGGATGTAAAAGTTTGATCCCTCATGTTTTGTTTAGAGGCTTCTTGAGAACTAGTGGATGCACTCTTAGTTCACTTGTTGCGGTTCTTTTTCCTCCTAGTGGTCCTTTTTCTATTGGAATGTAGGGTATTGTCCACTAGATTTGCCTTTGCATCCCTAGTTCGAGGTGTCTCATCAGTCTGCATTTCGGCATTTCGTGTCTGTGATCTAGTCATGACTCTAAGTGGCACGACATCCTCATTCTCAGATGAAGGTGGCGATGGAACTGCCCCTACAAAATTGAGTGAGACCTTTGGTTGAGAGGTGCCTTCCTCATGTGGTTTCAGCAAACAATCCTTTGGGAAGTGTTCTACACAACACCCTAGACAATATCTTTCAATTGGTGGAAACTGTGGTATTGTTGTATTGGATCGAGCTGCTTGCCTTGAGCGATGTGGACAATCACGAGCCCAATGGGGTTCTCCGCACTCATAACAGGGGCCCATTAGTTTGGCTTCTACTTTCCTTTATTGCCATTGACCTGAGTGGCCTGGAGTCCTAGGTTGGTAGCCGCCTAGCAACATCAAAGAATTTTGTTCCCTTGGTTGAGCCTCCAGTGCTTGGCTTGGATATGCAGGACTTTCAAAGAAATTTTCCTTGGATGAATATGATGCATATTCCTCCCTCACATAGCCTGGGTTTACCAAGACTCTACACATATTTGAATTGTCGTAGTCAACAACCCTCATAGGAGCAGTCCCAGGAGCAGTCCCAGGAGCAGGAGGTTGAGCACCAAGAACAGGTCGTGCTTGCTCTTGTGCCATCGGTGGCTTACGTTCAAAATTAGTATACTGTTGATGCATTTGTAGAGTCACTCCACCCCTTTGCTGCTCACGCTCCTGTCTCATTCTGGCAATCCGAGTACATTCCTGTGTGGTGTGGGTAAAGTTCCAAGCACAGGCTTGGCACCACTTCTTTGTGGGTTGGTTTGTGACTAGAGGAGAAAAGGTATTACATTCTTCGGTTTTATGGTTACCACCACATGCTCCACAAAGATGAGGACCTGTAGGTAGTACACTCCTCATTTGCTGCTGCTGTTGTTGTGGCTGCATGGGTGGGTGATAGGTTTGTCCCAATCTCCTTAGTACTAGGTTAGCTATCTGGTCTGGATTTACTAGCGCACTAGACCCTGAACTTTGGTCTCATCATCACCCCACTGATCTCTAGGTTTCACCTCAGGGCCAGTACCATCTTGGTATTTGAAGTTATCTGTGAAATCCATAGCATCATGGCAACATTCATTGAAATTTGTATGCTTCTTTGCGTAGAGATGTGTATGCAGTGTTGAATTTTTGAGTCCTTTTAAGAAGAGAGAAATTAATCGACTCTGGGTGGGCTTCTCATCTTCTGGGCAACGATTAATGTACTGCTTCATCCTATTTACACAATCTCTAACACTCTCAGTCTCGCCTTGCTTGAAAGAGTAGATGTTTGCTACTGTGTCATGTTGAATCCCCATCAAGGAAAAAGCAGCAATGAATCTCTCTTCCAGAACTCGTAAAGAAGATTTGTCTGAAGCCTCTAGTGCCTAAAACCAAGAAAGGGCCTTTCCCTCAAGAGTGAGCCCAAATCCTTCAATTTGAGTATGCTTGTCAGTCACTTGCTCAGCTCGAACTGCTTGCCTAAATGCTGCTACATGGTCATATGGATCTCCCAACCCTTCGTACTTCTTTACCAGTTTCTGAAGAGTTGATGGCCTTACTTGTCTTGAATACTCATCATAGGGCCTATGGCCTCTCACTCTCAGTGGGAATTGTTCCTCTCTTTGGTAAGATGGTCCACATGCATCCCAAATTGGTGTGGGTCCCCTATTACCTGCCTCACCAACCCCCTCCAAAGATCTTGTTACCCGCATTTCAGGAGGTGCATTTATAGGAGACCGAGTTGGCTCCCCTACACTCCGATTGTCATAGTGAGAAAAACGTTGATGTGGTGTGACCTGTGGTCGCACTTTTGGTGTAGGATAATATCTTGGTGCTAGAGTTGGGCTACTTGCTGTGGTCCACTTTGATGTTGAGGGTCCCTCTCTAGTGAACTCTCGTAGGGGAGGAGCAACAGTTTCTCCAAGAAAGGCTGTCTCTCCTGGTTTAGCTATATTTGTTGAGAACACTTCCATGAATAATGGTTGTCCTTTCCACGTGAGCTCCCGAATCTCCTTCCACTCTAAGGTTTGGTATTCATTGGCCCATTTATCAATGATTCGGTTCTTGTATTCTGCAAGCTTCTCAACTACCACCACAAGTGCTAGAGGAAGATCTAGCTCTGGCAATCTAGTTGTGGCATAATATCCTTCTAAAGAGTCCTTATAGACCTCTTGAAGTGGGTCATCCTGTAAGACCTTTGTCACTGGAATTTGTCGTACAAACTCCCATTGGTTCTCAGCCCCCTGATCCATTTTGCTCTTGCCTTTCCTATCCCTTTCCAAATTTAGATCTACAAGAAGTAAATCATCTATGGATGGCTTTGAGGACTAGACATTGGATGGTCCAAGCATGTCCGGCTCAATGAGCCAATCATCTCTAGACTCCCTTGCTCTGGAAAGCTTTGATAAGTCCAAGAACTCGCTTTTAGAGAGCTCCCCTAATTTGTCTACATTCTCTGGATGATAGGTGACTTCGTAGAGCGAACACCATCTCCACCCATGTACATGTTACCGTGGTCATTGACTAGAGGTGCCTCTATCAAGCTCTGAGAAAAAGTCTGCGATCTTAACAAGATACCATTGTTGTGGATCCCTAAAGATCTCAGCTCCTTGAGCATTCGTGTAGACATATTGAAGTCTCACATTGAGTGGTAACCCCATGGTGTCGGCTTCAAATGGATTAAAAGATCTTGTGGGTGTCCTATTTGGGGCTAAGGGATGACTATTTGACGGCCCTAGATTGTTCATGGACAATGAGCTAGTTGTTCTGGAAAGGGTATCAGATTGGGATTCGGAAAAGGTTTCAGCAATATCTGCCAAATTTCCTACCGATTGGGTCCCACTTTCCTGCGTAGGTACTCTAGAAGGTTCCCTAGGCCCTATGGCAGTGTCTATATGACGTTCCGACCGCAAGTGCGTAAGGTCAAAATTTTAAGGTTTGTTGTTTTTTTTAAACAAATATATATATATATATATATATATATATATATATATATATATGTATGTATTTTTTTTCCCTACCTAACCCCTAAATGCAACTAACATGATTATGTGTAACTATCTATCCTATTTTTTTATTTTTTTATTTTTATTTTTATTATTTTTATTTTTTTAACTAATTACACAAAAATACTAATTATGCACAAAATTATAAAAATTTTTAAAAAAATGCAAGTTATACTAATTATGTAAAAAATTACAAAAATTTAAAAAAATAAAAAATTACAGAATATGCAAAGAATATGGACTCCTAAAAAAACACATAATTTACAAAAAAATTTATTTTTTATATTTATTTATTTATTTATTTAAAAATTATTTTTATTTATTTTTATTGTTTTATTGTTTTTCTTTTTTCTTTATTTATTTATTTTTAAAAAAAAATGTTAAAAAAACATGAAAATTAACAAAAATTAAAAATTAAAAAAATTAAAAAAAATACTAACCTTTTTTCTTCCTTCGTGTCCGGATCGTGCGCCGGCTCCGCACGTGCCTCCTCGCGGCCCTTCATAGCTGGCACCTTATCTCCAGTCGCTTCCTCTTGCAGCTGCCTTCTCGCTTCACGTCTCCTCCTTCACCTCCTTGCCAGCCCCACCGCCGGCCACGTCAGATGCAGCCGACCACCACTGCCTTCTTGCGGCCGCCTTACCCCACAGGCGAGGACACATGCCACTTCGCTTCGCCTCCCCACCTTCTCCACAGCCTCCTCTCCTTGGCTCCAAGCACCCTGCCAGCCGCCGCCTTGGCCACTTTCTCTTCCAAGCTCTCACCACCGCCGGCTACTCTCCGTCTCGTCGGCCAGCCCTTCACCGTCTGAGTCACATGGGCCTTGCCTTCTATGGCCAGCCCTTCAGCACCTCGCCTCCCCTCTGCTCTTTCTTCTGCAGAGCCAGCCGCCGCACCTTCACCCTTCTTCGGATGTTGCTCTCCTTCGCCAGCTCTTTCTTCTGCAGCCACCGCTTTCCTCTTGCTACAGCCACCGCCGGCAGCTGACTTCACATCCCCTTAGCCGCCAACTTATCCTTCGTTGGTGCCAGCCACCTGAGACCCGTGCCCATCTCTCTCCACGCGGCCGCCTTCCACAGCTGCAGTCGGCCACGTCAGATTCATTGCTGCTGAGACCAGCCTTTGCAGTCGGCCAGTCAACTTCACACCGGCCTTCGCCTCACGTCAGCCAACAGCCACCTTAGCTTCGCCTGCCTTTTCTGCTTTCAGCCGGCCGCCTTCTATATTCACCTTCTTCACATCTTCTTCACCTCCGCCGACTCCATACTGCAAAAAATACTCAGCAGCATTTTGTTAACCCTTTCTACCTGCTCGTGTGCCCAGCTTGTCAAAATAAAACCCCGGCTTCAACCAAGCATCTACACACCGGGTCCTCTCCTTCACGCCTTAGCTGCAGAGCGGGTAGTGCATTATGCATTATGGAATATTGCCTTAAGCATAAGTTTAATGCACAATAAATAAGCTCACACATAATGCATTGAGCTTAATGTATTATTCAGATTTTCGTTTCTAATCTATGAACAAAAAATGAACACAACGATGAAAACAACCATGGAAAGCATATACATGAATGAGAAAACATTAGCGGGAGTAGATCTCAACCGCACAAGTAAGTACTCATCTATTTTTTTCTCTTCTAATCACTAGCTTTGAGATTCCACACTCATGCTAGCCCTAAACCTAAAAACAAAAAGACATAGTGGTAGTAATGCAAGCTTCTCAATCGGTTTTGAGTCTTCTCCCCGGCAGCGGCGCCAATGGAGAGACGGAAAACTCTCTCACTTGTAGCAAGAGTAGCATGATCCACATGTAGCTCAATCCAATGGGATTTGCATCCCTTTCGGAGCTAGGGATTCAACCCGTACCGGTGCACAAAAGCTTATCCACAAATGGAGAGAATGCTAAGAACACCACTACCTTGACATAGACTTAACACACACACAAGCTCAATCTTGCCATGACTCATTCACTCATCATCCCACTCATTCATGCATCCAATACAAGGAGAAAGCTAAGCTAATGCATACACAAGCTCAAAGCATACTTCATTCTCAAGCACTTCCCTAGCATGCACACAAACCTTGAAGCTACTAACAAAGAAACATGCACACTAGAGAATAGACATGAGAAGAGAGACAAACATCATCTCATTGCATTGAATTAAAAAAAGAACATTGCTCATACAATAATGTAGATGGGGAGAGAGAAGAGCTTGCACCTCTATGAAAAAAGAGGGAGAGCTAGTCTCAAGAGAGCTCAAACATGAGTTTAGCCTAATGTGTCCCTAAGCTCTCAAATGAGCCACTTTTTATACAAAAACTCTAAAACTCCCAAAACTTCCCATGTGGGATTATTCTTAAGCCCACTCCCACACTCATCTACAACTTGGAACTCTTTACAAGAGCCCTAAATAAGAATGTCACTTGTTTTCCTGCTTGCATCTTTTGTGTTGCATCCTTGCATTGATCACCACTCGTCACGCAACATTGTGCTCTACCCCCTCTCAAATCATTTTGTTTGTAGTAACAGTCATGTGCCATATGACCAAACTTTCCACAGTAATGGCATTCCACATTCTGCATAGATGCTTGTTGGCCTTGCCAACATCCTCTTCCATGAGAATTACCTCCACCTCTTTGAGGTGTATATCCACGACCACCTCTAGCACCATATGAAGGCTGAAAATTCTGTTGTGGTGACCTATCTGGCCATCCACGGCCTCGTGATGCAAATCTCCCCCTGCCTCTAAATCCCCTTTATGAATAGAAAGCCTAATTCCTACCATGATCATCATCATCATGGCTAGTAGATGCATCATGAAAAGGGTCAGTGAATTTGATTTCCTCAACAAGCAAGAGGGAAATCAACTCTAAATCCCCTTTGTGAATAGAAAGCCTAATTCCTAGCCATGATCATCATGGCTAGTAGATGCATCATGAAAAGGGTCACTGAGTTTGATTTCCTCAACAAGCAAGAGGGAAATCAACTCATCAAAATCTGGTAAACCTGTACTCCGAACAGAGATATATGTATCAAAAGACTTGTAATCCTTGCCAAGGCCATACAAGGCAATGTCTACCAAATCATCTCATCAGGTATGAGGGTATTGATAGTTGCCAATGCATCTGCATACTTCTTCATCTCTTGTACATAATCATGAATACTCCTTCCTTTCTGCTTCACATTGTGAATCTGTTGTCTCAAGACTTACGAGCATTAGTATCTATATCAAATAGCTTTACCAAAGTATCCCATGCATCCTTGGGATTCTCAGCATCATGTATATGTATGAGTATAGCATCCGCCGAGATGCATATAGACAAGTAATGCAAAACTTTGTATGCTCTCTCTAACCATTGTTTATGAGCTACAACTTGTTGTTGTGTAGGTTGTCGGGGTAGATCCGCCGGCTCTGGCTCTACACCTGTAACAAGGTTCCAAAATCCTTTTCCTTTTAGAAAGCTTTTGATCCTGCACTTCCATGCCTGGAAGTTCTTTCTATCCAACTTCTCACCCACAATTTGTACTGGGTTGTCTGACATATTTTCTCAATGCAAATGCAACTTTTGCACATGTCCATCCTAAAATTGAGCCTTCCTCAGCTCAACCACACTCTAATAAGTGTCCCAGATACTCCAAAGTACTCAACCAACTTCACTATTGATGTAGAAAATCACACTGAGTGCATTCAAATTAAACTAGCATACACAGTCAAAAATACCCTGTTTTGGCACACTTTCCAAGGCTTCCAAATGCTTCAAATTGCAATATAGTGGTTCAATCAAGCGTGGATAACTTGCATTGACACCCAAACAAGCTCAATGTTGCATATTAACCCCAACCAAGGTGCATACATACCAGAAATATCAAATCCCCTTCTTTGTTTTGAGAAAAATAAGTAAAACCAGTAGAAATGCTCTAATTTCTTTAATTCTCAGCCAAATTGAGGGACCAGGCATTCATTAGCTTAGCAATGATGTCTACTAACTCCATGTAAAAGGAATTAGACCAATTGTCAAAATTGAGTGAGTAATTAGTCGATTATTAACGACCCTCTGTTTCACTAATCACAGTTGACAACACTCTTAATCAGCTCATAATTGGCTCTCAAATGCATATTTTCTCCAACAAAACACAAAGCATCCTTCTCCTCTGTGTGTAGCATAGTATTGCTAAGAAATTTGTGCAAGGAATCAATCAACCAAGCCTTAATTCGACCTCAACCAAGTAAAAAAGGTAAAATCTGCTATGTTTTAGCCTCCCAGGCTGCACCGCCTGCAATTAGGGAGAATTGGGGAGTTATGTGTGGCTAATGATGGTATATATCAGATGCCAACACCCCTAGGCATGCACCCAAGCCATCAACCTTGTGATTTTTGCAAAAAACCAGCTCCAATTGCATAAAAAATGAGCATCTATTCACTATTTTTGTGAGGGCTTCAAAACAAAAAATTTCCATCACTTCAACGCATCACTTGCTCCAAAATCACTCTAGGGCTTGCACATGAGTTGCCAACACATTCCCATTTCCAGATACATGAACCTTTGCCAGATTTGTAATCATTTGCAACATACATTCTCACCCACTATCAAGCTTCAATGGAGAGCTTGCAAAACAGAATTTTTATTTGCTTTGGGTAACTCAAATAGGATATTGTTTGTGATTTTGCACCTGCAATCCGCTCAAGGATGTTTAGTTTTCCTTACCCGGTAGGCCAAGCTCTTAGATTTGATGAAAATCGGTGTGCTCCAAGCTTCACAGCTCCAATGGCAAGCTCCACAGCTTCTTCTCCCTCTTCTCTCACTCACTCATAAACCCTAATAAAGAGCATCAAGCTCTAATACCATGATGAAAAATAGGTAGAGGGAGAGGGAACTCACACACAGGAGTAAACCCTAATGTATTACTCAAACCCTAGCCATAGAAGGAAACCATGTCCCATCTCACACAATGCATAAAGCCATTATAGAAACACTACAACACACTACTTGTGTTGTGTCCACACACTACTAACCCTAGCTACTGTCCACACAACTATGACCAGTTGGACGCGGTCATTTATGTCTCACACATGCTACTACCTAACACGCCAGCACATAGTGCAGCTGGCACAAGCTGTCATAGAGCTTGAATCTCAACAAAGGGGTTACACTTTCATTATACTACATCAAGATTTAATTTGGGATTGGTTGGGTTACTAACTTGTTGACAGTGTTGAGGTAGTACGAAGGTATCTTTCTCATCATTCCAAAACTTGGTGGAATCAATTTGGAAGAACCCATTTGGATGTTTCTTCATGGTTGCTTGAGCACCTCTATATATCACGTTGAACCATTTGACTTCAAAGATGAATAGAGTAAATACTCTAAATCCAATCTCAAGAATATCCTGAATAGTTCCCCAATACTCAAGATTGTCCTCTATGACATTGGTATCACGTCTATTGGCTTGACTTTCTTGCTCAAAAGTTTCCATCACACCATAATCAAATGTGTTTCTTTTAGAATCCACACGCTCTGTGCGAAAGTGCCTTCCCTCTGACCATATTACATTATATAGTTTGTACTAGTGCATTAAACAAGGTATATACATGAGATAGAGATGAAGAATGTACTTACTTGAGGGTCACATCCTCTTGCATAATCATGCTCTTCTCTTGTGATCGTATCTCCATTTTGCAATGCTATCAATATTGCCATACAAAGCCATTCTATATTGATCACATTTGGTAGAGGTTCCAAGCTAGGCGGGAATGGCAATGTCTATTTGCTCTTCTGAAAGCTCTTCTCTCATCCTTTCATCTATTGATTGCATCCTTGTATCTCCCAATCCACTTCTCCATGATGGGACTATTTAGAATGTAGAATGTATTCACCTTAATGTATTCACCTTGTGGCGTAATGCTTCATCCAGTCTTTGTTGCCTTTCTTTTCCCTGAGGCACATTAGTGATTAGTCGGTCATCCTTCTCATTGCTCCATAATCATGGCATGGAAGGATCTATGCGAGATAGATGTTTTGAGATATACATAAAAGACTCTTGCATCAACCATCTCTCTGACATGCTTACTTCTGGCCTTGCTCTTTGTCTCACAAAGTCCTTCAAGGTTTTCGTGAACCTTTCAAGGAAAAACATCCATCGAACATGAACAATGCCAACACAATGCCACTTCATCAACCAAATGCACCACAAGATGCAATTGGCTAGTGAGAATTGTTCTCGGAAAGTTGTCCTCAATCATACACACTACCTCAATAGCATTGAGATGAGCCATCTCAATGGATGTAGGATCTATCTCCTTTAAGGATATGTACCTACATACATAGCAATTATGTGTACTATTTACCATTACATAACTTGTGAGCGCATGAGAATTCCAAATAGCAATATAACTTAGTAAATTGAAGAGAAGATTCATGAGGATATGTACCTACATACATAGCAATTATGTGTACTATTTACCATTACATAACTTGTGAGCGCATGAGAATTCCAAATAAGCAATATAACTTAGTAAATTGAAGAGAAGATTCATATCTCACCAAGCTTCCCATTTTGTAAATAGCCTCTCTCACTTTCTTGTCTCCACAACCAACTATAGAAATTGGAAGAATAAATTATGCATAGAAAAAAATGGAAGTTAGTATATGAGCTTACAAATTATGTAAAAAAAGTGAATATTTATATACCTGTAATATCTTATGCCAATCATGTGTCTTGAGGCCATATAATTGTTCCTCTTCTTTCTTTTTGGTCTTTGTGAAGGCACCCTTCAATGAATGCATTACTCCCATTGGTGTACGAAAATAGGCGATCACACTTTTCACCTTATTGTGCTCCCTCTTGGTTAATACCCATGATGCCTTTGGTAGGACTATTTTGCCACTCTCACTTTCAATTGGCCATGCACTTTGAAGGTGTCCAATGTTTTGTAAGTCATGCCTTGCACCCTTTGTATCTATTTTACTAATTAAATGGTCCTAAATATTTGTTGCCACATTCTTGAAGATATGCATGGGATCTAAGAGATGATTGATATTCATGTCACACCAATATGGAAGTCAAAAGAAGATTGAGTGTCTAGACATCCCATTTGGTGGTGGATTGGGAGTGCTTCTTCATGCCTCAAACCAATCTCTACCTCTCATCACAAGTGGTGAGACAACATGTGGCGGGATGTGAAGGGGGGAGAAATAGACGATGTTTGTCATACACCACCTTCTTAAGTCTAGAGGGTCTTTCCGAAACAAGTGATGGTCTGCAAATCGGACATGCATGATCTCCGGAGGTTGCCAAACATATTTTAATTGAGATGATTAAGATAGAGATATAAACTTAAATTTTAACGGCTAAACTCTTATATATAAGGTTCAAGTAGATACCGAGCACTCCGAGAACCCGGGATAGTCATGCATCGTCCAAAGAAAAACTCCCTTAACCTCCACCTCGCGTCTATTTATTGGCCTTGAAACGTCATATACTTTGATACCTAGCCATAGTGTCTCAAGCTCCTTAATCAAAGGCTCGAGGTACACATCCATGTTTGCCACCTTATACTTGCCTGGTACAAGGAGAGCAAGCATGATATGACCTTTCTTTATTGCCACCCCATGGAGGGCGGTTGTAATTCACCAATACAATAGGCCAAGTAGACCATGATGTGGACCTGAAGCCAAATGGGTTAACACCATCCATGCCCAAGCAAAGACGTAAGTGACAAGGCTCATCTTTAAACTTTGGCCATTGATGCTCCACATGTTATGCCAGTGAATCAGCTACGATCCTCATGATGCCATCGGTCGAGCGATGAGTAGCATGCCACATCATGAGTTCTGCAATCCCCTTACATTTAAATATGTGTGTTGGATGCGAGGAATGATAGGTGTAAGATTCCTCCGTCCAGGCTTTGAGGTGTAAAGGTGTAAGAACTTCCCCTTCTGTTCTTGAAATTATTCCTCTCTAAAATAGAAAAAAGATCTTGTTTTACCTTGTTTTGGCCTAGAGAGAGAAAATATCTAGAGAGAGATAATCCAAATTTGAGATATCTTTGGATATAAAAATCCTCCTAGTGTTTGAAATGGTTTCCCTTGAAACAGAAGTTCAAAATAAATCCTCCAAAGTGCATTAGGAAGCAATTAAAAATGATTTAAAAGACCTTAGCCTAAGGGTCAAGATTTTTTAAAAATTTTAGATTATGGCCAATAGGATTAATCCAAGTGTGGGGATGAGATAAATCCAAAGAATAAAAGAAAATACCCAAAAATGAGTAAATGCTTACATAAGATGAAGAGTTGACTGAGTACAAGGTTTATTAGTTAAAAATTATGAGATATTACTAAAAAAAAGAGATATTTTGAAATAATGATACATTTTCAACACCTTGGTAAGGAGGGGGGAGACTTTAAGGTAGGCGCCTATTTCACACATGTGGATGAGTTTTTAAATCAAAAAAATTATGATATTTTTATCTCTCCTCTCTCCTGGATCAAACTGGGAGCTAAACTGGTCCAAATCTTATCCAACTGGATAAGATTTGGACCAGTTTAGCTTCCATTTTGATCAAACTGGATCAAAATGGGAGCTAAACTGGTCCAAATCTTATCCAAATTCAGCCAAACTGAAGCTGAAAATTTCTAGAACTTAGTTGGACTCAATTAGTGCCTCCCTCACCTATAAATAGACCCTCATTCTTTTGTATTCTCATCTATGAACTAGACTATGCTAGTATTACATTAAAATAAGCATATTTTCTATTATCCCTTAAAAATCCTCTACATTTTGGAGATATTGGAGCTTCTCTCTCTCTTCAACCATCCTTGGAGCTTTCCTCTCAACACACTAACCAATTGATTGGTTGGGGGCTTCTTTCTAAGAGAAAGAAGCAAGCAAACCAAGAGGTAAGATATAATTTCATGGTTTTCTTTAATATTCTCAATGTTTTCACTTCTCAACCCCTCTCAAGCTTGAGAAGTTTCAAATGGATTTTTTTTCAATGCAAATTAAGATTTCTAAAGAATTCTAATGATTAATCACAAAAAGTTTATCTTTATGCTTAATTTAGGATGTTTTTATGTATATTTCTCTCTCCCCAAAAGAATGGTCATTCCTATGACCCATTCTCTATTCAAATGACGCTTCTCATTGATAAATTCTCAATTCAAAAATCAAACTCTATGCTAGTTAAGCTAAAGGTTAAAGAAATGGCTTTCTACGCTTTTATGCTAATAAAATTATAGTAAAACTATGATTTAATTCCATAAATTGGATTTGGGTCCAATGATAGTTACTCTATCATAAATTCTTATTCTTTTCAAAAATATTAAAAATTATCAGTAATAGCTGCAGCGAAGCTATGGCAAAATATTTAAGAATTTAATACATAATTCATTTTTATACATAATGTGAAAAGAGGACTTCCTACCATATTTTAGGATTGGTTATCCTATGCTAAAAGAATTATTTTCATCACATTCATGGAAAACTAATTTTTAGTGTTCATGCATAAATAAGTAATTAAGAAAAGAGGTAATTTTGGTAATCTTATTTTTATGCAAAAAGAGGAATTCTCATGATAATGGAGATCCATGTAATTAAATGGAAAAAGAGAAATTTTGGTATATTAAAATAATGAATATTTTTATTTAGAGAGAAATTTTAGATAAATTTATTTTATGCATGAGAAAATTTAAATGATAAAAGAGGAATTCCCATGACATTTGGAATTCAATCATTTAAATGGTAAAAGTGGAATTCTTGGCATAATTAGAATAATGGATATTTTTATTAAAGAAAAGAGGAATTCCCATGACATTTGGAATTCAATCAACTAAATGCAAAAAGAGGAATTCCCATGATATTTGAGATCCAAGAAATTAAATAGAAAAAGAGAAATTTTTAGTATAATTAAAATTATGAGTATTTATCAAAAGTGGAATTTTGAGCATTATTGAAAAATATGGGTAGAATTGATTTTTGTAAATCCCATGAATCTTTTACTCAAAAATAAGAATATTGAATATATTTCACTTGAGAAAATTAAGAAATAATATGAAAATATCCATTGAGAAAAAGAACCTTTACCTAGGCCAAGCAATTGGCAGAAATTTAGAAAAGTCCCATCGGTATCAAAAATAGAAAATGCTACTAAATGTGAATAGATGTGAATGCGATGTGATAAGATGTGAGTGGATGTGATAAGATGTGGTGTGATGTAAATGAATGTGGATGGGATGTGAGGTGATGTAAATGGATGTGTATGTGAATGAAGAGATGAGAATGAGATGTGATGGGATGTAAATGGATGGGGATACGGATGTGATAAGATGTGGTGTGATGTAAATGAATGTGGATGTGATAAGATGTGATAAGATGTGATGTAATGTAAATGGATGTGGATGTGGATGAATGTGATGTGATGTGATGTAAATGGATGTGGATGTAGATGAATGTGATGTGATGTGAATATATGTGGATGTGAATGTGACGAGATGTGGATGAAATGTGATGTGATGTGAATATATGTGGATGTGAAATGTAATGTGATGTGATGTGAATATATGTGGATGTGAAATGTAATGTGATGTGAATATATGTGGATAAGAATGTGAATGTATGAATGGATGTGGATAGACGTGTATGTGAATGACTGGATGGATGTGGATGAATGAGATGGAATGTGTATGGATGTGATGAGATATGGATGTGATGTAATCTGGATAGAATGTATGTGATGGGATGGGAATGCAATGAATGTGATAAATGTGAATAGATACGATGAGATGTGAATGGATGTGAATGTGACATGATGTAAATAGATGTGAATGGATGTGATGTGATGTGAATCAGGATAGATGTGATGTGAATAGATGTGATGTGGATCGGGATAGTTGTGAATGGATGAGATATGATGGTTGATCTTACTGATCTTCAACAGAGAGTCCATCTGGATTTTTATAAGTGAATGTATTTTCGGGTACTATGAGCTAGGAACTATTGAAAAGGCCCCTGAGTGGACAGGTGGTGAGCGTTCTCATTGCCAATGATGCCATAGGTACACCGATGAAAGAATGATTGGAAATTAGAATTCAATTGGATATTTTAGAGGATTATGATCATTGATACTATGGTTTCATTAAAAGATTGTTTTAAAAATAGTTGAATATGTGAAACACGCAATTTTATATTGGGTGTGTAAGTGGTGTGACTATCTTGAAGTTGGCACATGAAGCACCAGCTAGGGGGCCTGGGAACTCTTTTCCCTGGAACCAGAGAGAAAACATAACCAAATTCCTAAATGGATCCTATCACTACAGTGGTTGGGCAGTTGACAAACCCATGGGACTGCTGGATGGGGTTAGACTGGACTGAAGGATCCCTAAAATGAGACTCAATTCTGTTATGTTACGATAGATGATGTAAATCCCAGATAGTCCTTGTTCTATGGAAAAGAATCAACACAGCTGTGCCTCTTGAGACGAGGAAAAAGCGTTGGTCTCTATGATCCAAGTGCAAGTCTCCTCCTTGATTTGACCATGTGACTTACTGGTTCGGTCGGATCAGTTTGGTTACTTAAGGCTCTTGACTACGTTAGAATAAAAATATCTTTGAGGAATCGCCCGTGCTTTCTGGGTGAGGGAAGTTTTTTCGGGTTCGATTTTGGAACAAACAGAGGGAAAGGAACTGAGTGAGAGGCTGTGCCTGCGCAAGAAGTGCTACTTCCGCTGCTAGCACCCCCGAATTCATTGCACGGAGGGGGCAGGGATCTTTCAGCTGGTATCAGAGCGAATTGGCTAAAGTGGATCAACCAAGAAGCAAGAAATGTCAAAAATTTATGAAGTACTAGTAAAAGATTGTAATTGTGTGATGTAATTCATACAAATTGATATTCAAAATAAAAAATTCATAAATTGGTAATTGGGTCTTCAGATGGAAGTACCGCAATTGTATGGAATCCCTGACTTGCTTGAGGCCTAGATATGATGGTATTTACGTTATAACTCCAAGGACCGTGACTACCCGTATATACCATGGGTATAACTGCAGCTCTTTACTGACAATATATATGAGTAAACCTAAGACCTAGAAATTATAAACAAAAATGCTATCCAGATGATGAATTCAAATGCTGGTTGATATGATATTAGAATTCTGGTTGAGAATTGATGAGTTTATTTATTTTGATTGAAAGATAATGATTCCTGAATTCTAGTTGGAAGAAGATAAGTTTAACAAAGCTACAATGAGGATGAATGGGACGAATCCCAGTGATGATGATAGTAACTAGAATGATGATTGTGACTTCAGCAGCAAATCACTACGAGATTAGTGGATTGTGCTGACAGATTGCTACTGTTGACTTTGAGACCCAGTGACTCTAATTAAGAGATGACAAATTGAGAACCTGCATAACTGAAATTACTCAATCCCCTAGAATTCAACTTCAAAAGTTCCACCCTTGAACAAGGAAGTGAAATGCCAAGGATTTGGATATTGCAGTATGGATTGCGCAACTCCTTTTGGATCAAGGTTTTCGGGGCCAGAAAATCAGGGACCAAGATTCCAGACTCCAGCTCCTTCCTTCCAAAGTAATCAGGTTCCTTTTTGCCAAAATTCGGGAAATCCCAGAGGTAGACCCTCTAACCAACCCTCAGTTTCAATCCAAAGTAATGCAAGACCTCCACCTCAGAATAGGGAAAGTCAAAGAGAGATGTTCCCAAATCGGCGGTCCACTTCCAAGGCAGTAATGCTGGAAGTGATTGAAGAAGAAGAAGATGATAGAGATTATACTCCACCTGCGAGATGAGGACATCTCGTGTTTTTTTAAGTGGGGTAGGATGTAAGATTTCTCCCTCCAGCTTTTGAGGTGTAAGAACCTCCCCTTCTGTTCTTGAAATTATTCCCCTCTCTGAAATAGAAAAAAGATCTTGTTTTACCATGTTTTGGCATAGAGAGAGAAAATGTCTAGAGAGAGGTAATCCAAAATTGAGATATCTTTGGATATAAAAATCCTCCTAGTGTCTGAAATGGTTTCCCCTGAAACAAAAGGTCAAAATAAATTCTCCAAAGTGCATTAAGAATCAATTAAAAATGATTTAAAAGACCTTACCCCCTAAGGGTCAAGATTTTCTGAAAATTTTGGATTATGGTCCAATTAAGGTTCCTATGGGCCAATAGGATTAATCCAAGTGTGGGGATGAGATAAATCCAAAGAATTTAAAAAAAACCTAAAAATGAGTAAATGCTCACATAAGATGAAGAGTTGACTGAGTACAAGGTTTATTAGCTAAAAACTATGAGATATTACTAAAAAAATGAGATATTTTAGAATAATGATACATTTTTGACACCTTGGTAAGGAGGGGGAAACTTTAAGGTAGGCGCCTATTTCACACATGTAGATTAGTTTTTAAATAAAAAAAATTATGATATTTTTATCTCTCCTCTCTCCTGGATCAAACTGGATCAAAATGGGAGCTAAACTGGTCCAAATCTTGTCCAAATCTTGTCCAAATTCAACCAAAGTGAAGCTGGAAAATTTTAGAACTTAGTTGGAATCAGTTAGTGGCCTCCCTCACCTATAAATGGACCCTCGCTCTTTTTTCTATTATCCCTTTAAAATCCTCTACATTTTGGAGAGATTTGAGCTTCTCTCTCTCTACAACCATCGTTGGAGCACACTAACCAATTGATTGGTTGGGGGCTTCCTTCCAAGAGAAAGAAGCAAGCAAACCAAGAGGTAAGATATAATTTCATGGTTTTCTTTAATATTCTCAATGTTTTCACTTCTCAACCCCTCTCAAGCTTGAGAAGTTTCAAATGGATTGTTTTTCAATGCAAATTAAGATTTCTAAAGAATTCTAATGATTAATCACAAAAAATTTATCTTTATGCTTAATTTAGGATGTTTTTATGTATATCTCTCTCTCCCCAAAAGAATGGTCATTCCTATGACCAATTCTTTATTCAAATGATGCTTCTCATTGATAAATTCTCAATTCAAAAATCAAACTCTATGCTAGCTAAGCTAGAGGTTAAAGAAATGGCTTTTTATGCCTTTATACTAATAAAATTATAGTAAAACTATGATTTAATTTCATAAATTAGATTTAGATCCAATGATAGTTATTCTATCATAATTGTATTATAAAGTCTTATTCTTTTCAAAAATATTAAAAATTATCAATAATAGCAGCGAAGCTATGGTAATTTTTTAAGAAATTAATACATAATTCAATTTTGTACATAATGTGAAAAGAGGACTTCCTACCATATTTTAGGATTGGTCATCCTATGCTAAAAGAATGATTTTCATCACATTCATGGAAAACTAATTTTTAGTGTTTATGCATAAATAAGTAATTAAGAAAAGAGGTAATTTTGGTAATTTTATTTCTATACAAAAAGAGGAATTCCCATGATAATCGAGATCCATGTAATTAAATGGAAAAAGAGAAATTTTGGTATATTAAAATAATAAATATTTTTATTTAGAGAGGAATTTTAGATAAATTTATTTTATGCATGAGAAAATATAAATCATAAAAGAGGAATTCCCATGACATTTGGAATTCAATCATTTAAATGGTAAAAGTGAAATTCTTGGCATAATTGGAATAATGGATATTTTTATTAAAGAAAAGATTAATTTTAGATAAATTTATTTTATGATAAAAGAGGAATTCCCATAACATTTGGAATTCAATCAGTTAAATGCAAAAAGAGGAATTTCCATGATATTTGAGATTCAAGAAATTAAATAGAAAAAGAAAAATTTTTAGTATAATTCAAATTATGAGTATTTATCAAAAGTGGAATTTTGAGCATTATTGGGAAATATGGATAGAATTAATTTTTGTAAATCCCATGAATCTTTTACTGAAAAAAAAGAATATTAAATATATTTCACTTAAGAAAATTGAGAAAGAATATGAAAATATCCATTGAGAGAAAGACCCTTTACCTAGGCCACGCAATTGGCAGAAATTTAGAAAAGTCCCATCGGTATCAAAAATAAAAAATATTACTAAATGTGAATAGACGTGAATGCGATGTGATAAGATGTGAGTGGATGTGATAAGATGTGGTGTGATGTAAATGAATGTGGATGGGATGTGAGGTGATGTAAATGGATGTGGATGTGAATGAAGAGATGAGAATGAGATGTGAGGATATGTGAAAGGATGTGATGGGATGTAAATGGATGGGGATACGGATGTGGTAAGATGTGGTGTGATGTAAATGAATGTGGATGTGGATGTGGATGTGATAAGATGTGATGTAATGTAAATGGATGTGGATGTGGATGAAATGTGATGTGATGTGAGTATATGTGGATGTGAATGTGATGAGATGTGGATGAAATATGATGTGATGTAAATATATGTGGATGTGAATGTGATGAGATGTGGATGAAATGTGATGTGATGTGAATATATGTGGATATGAAGGTGAATGTATGGATGGATGTGGATAGACGTGCATGTGGATGACTGGATGGATCTGGATAAATGAGATGGAATGTGTATGGATGGATATGGATGTGATGTAATGTGGATAAAATGTATGTGATAGGATGGGAATGCAATGAATGTGAATAGATGCGATGAGATGTGAATGGATGTGAATGTGACGTGAATGTGACGTGATGCGATGAGATGTGAATGGATGCGATAAGATGTGAATGGATGTGAATGTGACGTGATGTAAATAGATGTGAATGGATGTGATGTGATGTGATGTGAATCGGGATAGATGTGAATGGATGAGATGTGATGTGAATGGATGTGATGTGGATCGCGGTAGTTGTTGTGAATGGATGAGATGTGATGTGAATGCATGTGATGTGAAACGGGATAGATGTGAATGGATGTGAGTTGATGTGATGTGGATCGGGGTAATTGTGAATGGATGAAATGCGATGTGAATGGATGTGGATATGGGTAGATGAGAATGGATGAGTTGTGATGAGGATAGATGTGGATAGATGTGATGGGATATAATATAATGTGATTGGATGAGAATATAATATGATTAGATGAGGATATAATATAATGTGATTGGATGAGAATATAATATGATTGGATGAGGATATAATATAATGTGATTGGATGAGAATATAATATGATTGGATGAGAATATAATATGATTGGATGAAGAACGATGGGAATACATATGATTGGATGTGGATTAAGCAAAGTGAATTGATTTTGAAGAATGTGGAATAACGAGAAATGATGTGGAATGATGTGAAAAGAGTTCGTTAGAAACTGTATTTATGACCTGTTTTTAAATGATTATTTTATGTCAAGAATGCTGGTGAAGCATTTTGACCATCTTGTGAATGAGGTCGTGGAGACCTAAGTGATAAAGTTGCAATAGCTGACGGAGAGTCAACGGAGGACGTCTCGCGTAGCAAGGTCGACCGAGGTCATGACTAGCCTCGTTTCGATTTAAAGTGTGAGCTTCCGGTACGGTGGATGAGGGACCAAGGAAGCGGCCTATGAGTGAAGCGCTAGGTGACTTACGAAGGATCCTAAAGGGTGCTGACCATATAGTGCTTGGGCTCTAGGTCACTGAAGATACCCACGCGTGCATCGAGGAAGAAAATGGAACAAGGTGTTAGAGTTGTTTTCTGAACTCGGGCATGGATCTGGTTGATTGACCTTGCTGGTCCTCAACGGATGAGTCCGTGGCTCTTTTATATGGATCAGTTTGATCTTGCAGATCTTCAATGGAGAGTCCATCTGGAATTTTATAACTGAATATATTTCCGGGTACTACGAACTAGGAACTATTGAAAAGTCCCTTGAGTGGATAGGTGGTGAGCGTTCTAGTTGCCAATGATGCCATAGGCACACCGATGAAAGAATGATTGGAAATTAGAATTCAAGTGGATATTTTAGAGGATTATGATCAGTGATACTATGGTTTCATTAAAAGATTGTTTTAAAGACAACTGAATCTGTGAAAAAGGAAATTTCATATTGGGTGTGTAAGTGGTGTGACTATCTTGAAGTTTGCACATGAAGCGCCGGCTAGGGGGCCTGGGAACTCTTTTCCCTGGTACCCGGGACAAAACATAACCAAATTCCTAAATGGATCCTATCACTACAGTGGTTGGATGGTTGGCTAACCCATGGGACTGGATGGGCTGGACTGATGGATCCCTAAAATGAGACTCAATTCTGTTATGTTACGATATATGAAGTAAATCCCAGATAGTCCCTTGTTCTATGGAAAAGAATCAACGGCTGTGCCTCTTGACGAGGAAAAAAGCATTGGTCTCTATGATCCAAGTGGAAGTCTCTTCCTTGATATGACCATGTGACTTACTGGTCTCTGTGGTCTCTATGATCCAAGTGAAAGTCTCTTCCTTGATATGACCATGTGACTTACTGGTTTGGTCGGATCAGTTTGGTTAGTTAATGCTCTTGGTCCGTGCTTTCTGGGCGAGGGAAGTTTTTCCGTGTTCGATTTTGGAACAAACCAATGGATTAGTCTCTTGTCTGGATATCCGTGGGCGAGGCCCTGAGTGAGAGGCTTTGCCGCCCTGCTCAAGAACTGCTACTTTTGCTACTAGCACCCCCCCACTTCGTTGCGCGGAGGGGGCAGGGATCTTTCAGCTGGTATCAGAGCGAATTGGCTAAAGTGGATCAACCAAGAAGCAAGAAATGTCAAAAATTTATGAAGTACCAGCAGTAAAAGATTGTAATTATGTGATGAAATTCATACAAATTAATATTCAAAATAAAAATTCATAAATTGGTAATTGGATCTTCACATGGAAGTACCGCAATTGTATGGAATCCCTGACTTGCTTGAGGCCTAGATATGATGGTATTTAGCCGACTACCCGTATATACCATGGGTATAACTACAGCTCTTTACTGACAATATATATGAGTAAATCTAAGACCTTGATATATAAGCAAAAAAGCTATCCAAATGATGAATTCGAATGCTGGTTAATATGATTTTAGAATTCTGGTTGAGAGAAGATAATGGTTGATTTGGATTTTGATTGAAAGATAATGATTCCTGAATTCTAGTTGAAAGAAGATAAGTTTAACAAAGCCACAATGAGGATGAATGGGATGAATCCCAGCGATGATGATAGTAACTAGAATGATGATTGTTTGTGATTTCAGCAAATCACTACGAGATTAGTGGATTGCGCTGATAGATTGCTACTGTTGACCTTGACCCAGTGACTCTAAAGAGATGACAAATTGAGAACCTGCATAACTGAAATTCCCGTGGAGGAATGTTCAGATGGAATTTTTGGTCTGATGGACCATTATTGTGTTAAGAATATGAATGAATTATTCTCTGATAATGAGTTTTGTATGTTCTTCTATTAGAAGGGGTATTATCCCATGATTCTGTGGGACGCTGACCAATCTAAAGAACCCGAGAATGAGTTTGATCTAAAGTCAGATTTGAATTATAAATAAAGGGACTTAACAAGAATTTTCGTATGGATAGGATCATGGATCGAGGTCCTCATGGTAGGAATGATCCCCAGCTCGATGAGGAAGAGCTCGACTTGGATGTTTGTAAAACTCTTCCTAGATCGCAGCCTAGACCTTTCAAGGGTGAAGGGAAAAACTTGGGCGAGGCTGTGGAGAAGTGGATCGAAGAAATTGAAGAATACTTTGATGTCATCGATACAACAAGAAAAGTAAAATGGCTCTTACAAGGCTAAAGATAGTAGAAACAGCCAAAGTGGCATGGAGAAACCACTACGAGACAAACCGTCTGGATCGGAACACCCAGACATGGAATAATCTCAAAATTTACCTGAGGAAGAGATTCTGTCCTCTCGATTTTTTGGAAACCAAGATGAACGAATTCTTAGAGATAACCCAGGGGAGCAAAACTATTGAAGTGTATCACCAAGCATTCGCTCTCCTCCTCAAATACTCTCGGCACCGCTGGACGAAGAATAGCTGATGGCCAGGTTCATTCGAGGAGACTGAAGGAACCTTTGAATATCCTAGTGATGAATGCCAAGCCAGTTTCCATGGCCAAAGCAGTGCGGATGGCGAAGGTTTTTCCAAGGCCTTTGATGTCAAGGTCTCGCCGAAGCCAGCACCATCATCTTTCAAAAGATTTCTAGCTCTAGAAGGTGATTCTAACCTTCCACCGCATAAGAGACAACAAAGCCAAGCTCAGGATATGGAAAGTTCTAGAATGGAAGAAAGGTCCTTTTCCCGAAACTCAATCCCCTAGAATTCAACTTCAAAAGTTCCACCCTTGAACAAGGAAGTGAAATGCTATAAGTGTCAAGGATTTGGACATCACAGTATAGATTGCGCAACTCCTTTTGGATCAAGGTTTTCGGGGCGAGAAAATCAGGGACCAAGATTCCAGACTCCAGCTCCTTCCTTCCAGAGTAATCAGGTTCCTTTCTGCCAAAATCAGGGAAATCCCAGCGGTAGACCCTCTAACCAACCCTTAGTTTCAATCCAAAGTAATGCAAGACCTCCGCCTCAGAATAAGGAAAGTCAAAGAGAGATGTTTCCAAATCGGCCATCCACTTCCAAAGGCAGTAACACTGGAAGTGATTGAAGAAGAAGAAGATGCAAGAGATTATACTCCACCTACGAGAGAGAGATATATATATATAACAGTTTAATACATATTAGCTTTGTAATCTTGGCTTATCCTAAAATCATTAAAATATATACAATGCTTGGGTATAAAATGTAGAGATAAAAAGGCATATCCATGCATGAAAAAGTAATGTTAATTAATGTGGCTAACATTAACCTCACTATCAAGCTTGTTGCATGCAACCCACCACAAGAAGACAAGTACATCAAAGATGATAGCAACATAAGTGGCTTAAAATATCTCTTCCAATCATCTAAGCAACCACTCGAGGACATCAATGGTAGTCTCCTACACATTAATGTTGCTATATAATTCCCATGGCCACCATTAACACAAGTGATCTAGCACTGTAGATAGTGCCACAAGCTCCATCAATCATGGATTTATTCATAGACACTCAATGAAGCTTCTACACTATAACCAAAGATCTTGTGCTCCCAATAAAATATTCAAGAAAGTAGCCAAAATTTGAAAAAAGTAAAAAATACTGGAGGAAATGAAGAAATTAAAAGACTTGGAGATAAATCATAAAAATTAAACTCCATGCTCACAACAAATCCTTGAGCTCCAATATCCTTGCATCAACTTAGATATTTAATTAGCTATAGACCATGGTAACCTACCATTTATTCATTTTCATCTTGTGTTAATAAATGAATTTCAATGGATAATTCTTCATCTTGGGTGTCATTACCTAAAAAATCCTATGCTTCAATTCACCCAATGGGACAGGCACCATGTATCACAAGTGCATCTTTTGGGCAATCTAATTTACATGCTAACTATAATATGTTCTATTTTAAAATAGCTAGCACTCACACGTTAAGGAGCCTCTTGAGACCATCAAAGCTTCACCATTGGATCCTCTCAACTCTAACTACAAATCAAAGATTCACCATTTGATCCTCACACATTAGCTAGGGATCACACTTTGAGAAGCCTCTTGAATCTACTTACCATCAAAGCTTGACCATTGGATCCTCTTGAGTGTACTTGTCATCAAAGCCTCACCAAAAATTTAAGTAATGAATCCCCTTCTTATTCTACCTTTGTAGCCATAAGTATCAAGAAGCTAGTCATAGGAGCTAGAATGACAAAAGGAGTAAACATGTACATGCCCCTTCTACATATAAAACACCAATTAGAGAGAGCACTAATATAGGACATTGACCTCACATGGAGAAAAACATGTACATGCCCCTTTTACATATAAAACACCAATTAGAGAGAGAACTAGTATAGGACATTGACCTCACATGGAGCAAAATATATAATGATTTTTCTTCAACAACAACCATGGTGAGAAGAAGCCGACCACCAATGTCACAATTTTTTGAAACTAATACAACAATAAAGTAAATAGAGGAGCATGCAATTCACTTAGATGGTTATATCCTTCTCTAAACCCCCCTTTCCAGTTACTTACTAACTCCTATTCAACTAACTCTACATTTTCACCATTTATTCATTCCATTGGATACTAGTGATTAGTGGTTTTATTCTAGTCTATTATACTTAAATTTCTTAAAAGAGCATAGAAAAGAAATAAAAAAAATTTGAGAAAAGAGAAAAAGAAAGAAAAATCAAACAAAGATTTTAATAGGCCCATGTATCAAAGATCATAATTTCAAAGGCATACATATTAAGCTAGGTGAAAATATGATCCCAATATTCCAACATACTAACACCCCCACTCCATCTCTTCAAGAGATAATAAACCAATGGTAGAATATCTCTCACCTAATATAGTATCCACTCCTCGAACTGATATAACTTTTTTGATTCCATTGACATCTACTTCAACTTGATCTTGGGGATATGATCAACAAAATAGGAAGGGAGAGTATATTAACCACTTGGTCAATATGGTTCCTTCACACACACTTGTAAAGAGTATCTTGATGATTTATTCTAATCCCATCATTCATATACTATAAGCACTCTTGGCATACTTCAAAGTATTGTAAATGAAGATTCACAATATGAGGAACACACTTTAAAAGGCCAAATACTCATAATGATTTAATTTAATCCCATTATTTATATGTTACAAGCAGTCTTAGCATACTCCTAAGTCTTGTAAATGAAGACTCACAATATGTGGAACATGGTTTGAAAGAGTATCTAGATGATTTATTCTAATCCCATCATTTATATGTTAAAAGCACTCTTAGCATACTTCCAAGTCTTGTAAATGAAGACTCACAATATGAGGAGCACGGTTTAAAAGGCCAAACACTTGTAAAAAAGACTTGTAAATGGTCAGGTGTATAGCCTAGGAGAAGTTTTCTATTCTTTGGTGTCATGGAAATTTCATGGGTGTCCGGTGGTCACTACTGTACACATGAGGCTTTGTAGATAAGGTATTTTGAGTTTCAAAATTGTGACTCTTCCTGTAATCTTATGTTAGTAGCTTGCATGCTTGCTTTCTTTCTTGTATATGCGTTTGAGTGGATTGTTACCTGCTTTGTGTGAGTGTTTTTTTACTTATTCTCTCCCTCTCTCACTATATTTAGTTAACCCAATTGGAGTCCGAACCCATGGGTTTTACTTGTCAAGAACGAGAAACACTAACCCTGTATAGGGGAAGGGGTAATCCCTCCTATAGAGACACTCTATTGATCCATTATTTGTTTTAGTTTGCTCATGAGTTACAAAACTTGTGGTAGAACAACTTAGTGTTGATATTTGGAGTGATTAATATGATAGAAGTGTGATTAGAGTAGGAAGTTTTGAGTGGATTTTACTAACTTTAACCATCTTCATGTCCTTTGTTTCATTGATTTTGATAAATGGGTGATGGAAGAAGGATGGGAAACCCTCCATATGCTTAGGTTGAAGTCTCACAACCTCCCTAGATACCAATTTCATCATTAATTGTTTCAATTTTGCCTACTTTTTGCTTAGGCTAATTAGGAACTTTCAATATTTTGAGAAAAATTTGAGTTTTTTTGGAGTTTGATGCTCAATTGAGGGAAATCTTCCATCAATTTAAGCTTTAAACTATTCATTAAGGTGATAAATCTCGCCTAAAGAGGGGAGGGGGTAAAGGTAAAATTATGCAAGAAAAAGCAAGCAAAACTACCTCATCGAAAAGTCTAATCATTTGAATGTGAAGTTCAATCATTGGTTTAGTGTTCAATCACCAGGTTAAATCACTCAAAAATGAGCAATATTGGACTCTGAAACGTCAAATCGTGAGTAGTTCTGGTCTACAAAACTATAAACGGTAATTGAATCCACTAAATGGGGAGTTATGCCAAAAATTGACCAAATTTAATAGAGAATATTGAATGGACGTGTATGTTGAATGCACAAAAATCTAAGAAAATCTGTCGAAGCAAGTACAAACATGTAGAAAGTGTAATTGTCAACCAAACAGTCCAATGGTTGACTGCCCATGACCTTTGATTGCTTCAAAAAGTACAATCATGGTATAATCGATCGGGTGTATTAACTGTAGAAGTCCGATCGTGCTGACTAATAAATCCTTCAATCAGATGCATATCGATCATGTTTAAGCAATCGTGTACAATTGCTTGATCCATTATAAGAAACTGTAATCACTTAGATAGTACAGTTGTCTAAGGTCCGGTCATGTCGACTAGTGAAGTTCAATCATTACCAATCCGATAGTCATTCAAGAAAGTATAATTGCCAAGATTTCAATTGTAAAGATAAAAAAAGTTTAACCATGCGATTCCAACGAGGAAATTTTGAGAGCTTCCTAGGACATATTTTTATAGTTTCTCATATATGTAGATGTAGGAGATACAAGGACCTCTAGAAGACTAGTCATTCCTTAGGCACAAAAAAAGAAAGAAAAAAACTATAAAACGAGCTTCAACAAGTGATTCTAGCATTGGACCAAGTGCTCATGCATTTACATTCAGGGTGAATCATTGTAACTTCATATTTGAACCCAACTTTTGAACACGAAAACATTATCATATGCGCCAATAATGCTAGGGAGTAGGACACAGATAAGTGACATGACCAAGAGTTGAGTTAACCACCCTAGTAGCTCTTGATTCTAGTTTGAAAGTAGACTAGGAATTTTTCACTACAGAGGATATCATCAGATCAAGTTTATGTGGCATTAGCCTAATTTGGAGTCTAAACTCAGATATGACCAAACAAGATCATGTAGTGTTCAGAGGAGAGTCATCGAAAGTTGACGAAAGGCGCCAAGCCGAAAGACCAATGGGTGAGAGAAGAGCCAAGGAGACGAAAGGCGCCAAGCCAAAAGACCAATGGGTGAGAGAAGAGCCAAGCGTGAACAAGTTAGGGGTCGGGCTAGTAACATGGAAACCAATGAAGCATACAAGTTACAACGTTATGGCTTCCACACAACTAACCAAGACCCAATCTTCATTGACACAAATGGGATACTCCTAGAGACTCTTAGAGAGATTTCCAATGATATTGTCAGTGCACATGGAAACCAGGAGTTCTATCTAGTTTCTAATGGAGCAATGTATATCCCAATAAGGGACAATGAGAAGGTTAGACCATTGGCCATGGAGGAAAATGAGATAGAAAGGCCCACAAGATTGCAAAAAGCTACCAGAGCTCAAACAAAGCCAATAAGGACTCAACTTCCTAATACTGTCATTGACAAATTATTTTTGAGGATGCTTAAAGGAATGTGCTGTATGAGGATGCCACACGTAACCTCTAAACAATCATTGATATTCCTAGTAGGGACTTTCAAGGATTATTTCGATTCCCTGATGCACCCCTAGAGAGCTAGTGTTTCAAGCATGCTAATAATTAAACGATATATGTTGATGACAAAGGTAATGCCTATACCAACTTGCCAAGGAGGCAAGGAATACATAAAGATCTAGGCAGGTGTTAGGCATTATAGAGCAAAAGAATAGCAGGAGGAAAGGAAGCAAGAACTTCTTAGGAGAAAATCAGTTCAAGAAGAGGAAGTCCGCAGAGGAGAAAGAATTCTCAATCTATAGTCATAAATAGGATGCCAGCTTCTTTACTCCTTCCTCATTGGACCTAACAATATCATCTAGAATGAGGCAACACCTCTCAAAAGAACAAGGGTAACCACTCCATTAGAGACTAGAGTATTAGCTCAAGGAGCTTTGGAACCCGAGAGATTATACAGTCATGAATGGAGAGATACTAGCCTAGCAATAGTTAATGGGATACCCTATGACACATATACTAGCCTAGTAGTAGTTAATGGGATACCCTATGACACATATATGGTCACGAATGGAGAGCTACTAGCCTACCAACTCAAGGAGATTGGGAACCTAAGAGATTATACAGTCACCAATGGAGAGCTACTAGCCTACTAACTCAAGAACCCGAGAGACTATACAATCACGAATGGATAGAGTTGCTACCCTACCATTAGTTAATGGGATACCAATAGTGGGATACCCTATAACACATATGGCCAATTTTCTCTCAGAATCTTTACTTGAATCATCAATCCAAGCGCAAGCCTTAAGCACTAGTACCTCTTAGAGCCAAACCAAGATAAGTAGCCCCAATGTCTTTGGAAACAACAACCTGCAGAACTTAGAGCACGAGTTCACATTCCTAATGAAATAAGAATAATGATAGATGACATTTCTATGGTGATCACACCACTCAGAGGAATGAGACCCAATATGATCATGGACATCCGAGGATTAGAGCCTCACACATATCCAAGCTAGTATCCAAGTTTGAAGGATTAGGGAATCCCTATAGCCATCCTTTATGGCCTTTAGATAAATATGTTGGGGCAAAGAGGGTAATCGATCCTAGAACTAAGATAGATGCCTTCAGATTTACTTTTAAGAGGGTAATACATTGTTTTAGTTCTAAATTCTAGAAGACTCATAAAAAGGGACCATGGAGGATCTAAAACTAACATGTTCCATGGCCTTTTCCAAGACTCATAAAAGGGACCATGGAGGATCTAAAACTAACATTTTCCATGGTAGAAGACTCATAAAAAGGGACCATGGAGGATCTAAAACTAACATTTTCCATGGCCTTCTCCAAGACTGGTGTCAAGCATAGATCAGTTATGACTTGGTAAACGAGTTTGACTTAGTTATTAATCACCTCAAAAACCTAAACAATAGAAAGGAACCATGGAGGATCTTGAGCTAGCGTTCCCACAGGCTTCTCCAATACTCGTGTCAAGCATACATCAGTTACACAATTGTACCAACTATAGTAACTTGAGCACGAGTCTGGTGAAAGACTATATTAATCACCTCAAGAACATAAACAACAGATGTCCTACTAAGAAAAAACCTAGCCAAACAAACTAGGTTGATCTCATTGTTCTTAGAGGGATTGAGAAGCAAACAATTGCATGATGTGCTGCATGTCAAAAGACACAGAAAACTATTGGAGTGTTTCCTAAATGTAATAGATGTTGATGATAGCTTTATGGGCATTCCTTGCACAAAAAGTAGAAGACCACACTCTTTGGTCATATAGAACCCAATTTCAAAAGTCAAGACACTAAGAAAATAGAAGAGCCCAAGAGTGCAGAAGACATTGCTAAGGCAATGATCAAAGGGCTAGAAGAAGTGTGGAAAGCTTCTCTTAAGGAGACAAGCCATTCGTATTTAGCTTTAATACAGGAAATGACTTGGTGTTCTATTTGCAGAAGTAAGAACATAGTACATGAATGAGCAAGGGGGAACCAGTGGTGTGTTGATATTGCAGTTATTAGCCTTACCAACCCCACCTACATTTGGATCAAACGCTACTCATGTAGCAATGACCCCCATGTTAGCTAGAATCTGTATAAAACATTGGAGGTTCCACGTCGAGTGTTACTGCCACAACACCATGCTAGGAACCACATTGATAAGGTTAATAAATACTAAAATTATTTATAATGAACCCCCTAACATGTCAAAATTTTACATTGACTATCTAGACTTAATCCTTGGAAGCCCACCCAAAAGTGAATATCATTTGGGATAACCAAGACCAATGATGTGGGGACACACAACAATTCACTACATCAATGAAAATAGCATTGAGAGCCTATACACCATAGGATATTAATGGTCTGAGGAGGATAGGTCCTCTTGCTTGTTTTAGATGTCAAGGTCTCCACATAGTGGTTGAATTGCCCATAAAGGAAAATCTAAAATCAGTAACAATAAATCCAATACCCTTGGACGGATGGTGCATTAGGTGTGGCATCGATCACTTGATCAAGTGATGACTGCTCACATAAGGCCAACCACAACTGCTCACATAAGGCCAACCACAACTGCTCACATAAGTAAATCCATCTACCATCGCATCCCAGCCACCATTAGTAGTAGCAAGCTTCGGGATAGTGAGTGTGAGAAGAAGAATGAGAAGTACTAGCAATGATTGTGATTACGACGCAGGCTCAACAAAAGAAAAATCAAGCTAGTCCTCGGTGTCTATGATCCAAGCATTGAAAATTGAAAACCAAGAAACAAGGTAAGGACTATAGCAAGGGAAAACCAAGAAACAAGGTAAGGACTATAGCAAGGGAAAACCTACATTGCCCTCCTCTAAGCCAACTAAAGTACCCAATCAACCACCACGGGACTTCAAAAGTTCTAGTGGTAAGGCGAAAAGGGCAAGAAACCCAAAGGACCATCCAGGCATACTGAGATCGAAAATGTTCCTGATTCAGTCAGTCAAATAACCTTGGATGAAGAAAAGGGGTTAAACAGTCCTGAACGGGCATGTGCTAATAGACAGAACTCCAGGAGAAAGCAGAAAGAGCTTTGTAAGCCCATAGAGAATAACAAACAATGCCATGAATAGAACCAATTGAAGATCCATGTTATGTAGAAAAAGAAATTATCATTGAACCTCCAGTTCAAATCACTCTTGAGGAGGAATGGGGCGAGGAATAAGTGAAGGCGGATCAATGATAATGGATTGAAAGGATGAGCTTCTTGAACTAGCCAAGAAAGCCGTGGAAGGGAAATACAAATTCAAAGGATGAGAAGAACCCCTTCCCAAGAAGTTACTATAAGCTTACCCTAACTTGAGAGAGGAAATCTCAACGTTAAATGATGGCACGCAAGAGTTGGTGCAACAGACCTAGCTAGAAATAGAAGGGCCACTGGGGCTAATTTCTATGTTCCTACAGAGAGAACAGGGCTATTTTACAACATCATTAGAGCCTATCAGAGTTGAATCAAATGAAGGGAGTGTATCAAGTAAGAAACAAGGAGGGAACAAGAATTGACAGCAGAAACACCAGAGTCTCATGAAGATCTTAAAAATGAAACAAAAACATTAAAAGAAATCCAAGAGCTTGAGGAAACCAAGAATACAAGGTTGCTTCTCCACAAGCACATTATATGAGAGAGGCTCCACCAAGAAAGGCAATATGCCTTTGGAGAATCCCTAATGGGAAGATACACAGAGAGACTACCTTCAGAATGGGCATGGGTACCACACAAATATAAACCTAGCTCGTCACCTACCACACTGTCCTACATGGGTATGAACAAGGATTCGATATGATAGTTGCAAACGTGCCATCTTTAAGGCCAGCATTGAAAGGAGAAATTGGAGCCTCGAGAGCAATTCTCTTGGCCCTAGTCACTATAACCATGGTCGAATACTTGGCATGTAAGCCAGAAGCTTGGGATGAAGTCCATCAGTGGCTCAAACCAATTGGAGAAATTGAGGAGATAGACCAAGCTAAAATAGATAACCCATAGTGAATATTCAAGGATGTTCCAATCATGGTAGTGGGAAGTACTATGAGGGAGATAATATGAGCTCCACCATCCCATTGCAATCCTTGATAGGGAAGCGAAAGTGGGAATTGCTACCAAAGACATATGGCAAAGATGGGGAAGCAAGCCTCTTAAAAGAGCAAAAAAATTCCTCAAGCTAGCGGATGGGAATTTAGGAACCCCTATGGGAATCTTGAAGAATGTTGAGGTAACTTTGTGTGGCCTCACCTATGAGCATACATTTGCCATTGGCAACTTTGAAAGGCCCACCAATTACACGTAATATTGGGAAGACCACTCACATGCCAATTGTCGATGAATCACAATTGGGGATATGATGTCATTTAACTCCATCAAGAAGGAAACACCATTAAGGTAAACCTGAGGGACCATAAGTAAGAGGTAACCAGAACGCTGACTTGGGGTTAGATACAACCGCTCACTCTGATTCAATACACATGCACCACTTTAGTCGACAAAGTGACAAAAGATGCAAATTAGAGGATGAAGCTTCCATAGCTTCATTACGAGACCCCAAAGAGGAGGAAAATTGGATGCACTTGTTATGGATGTATGTCCTACACCGATGGAAACATAGTTTTGTGATGAAAATGGTAGAGATGTGATCCCAGTTAGGACTATGACCCTAATTCTTCCAAAAACAGAGACACCAATTCCTCCAAGGAAGGAGGAATAAAAAACGGGGAAAAAGTCTTCCCAAGAGCTAACAATGGTACCAATCAGGGGCTTAATAAGTGCAAGTTTTGCACCAAGCAGCTCCTTGGACAATGAGTACAAAAAAGGAAATGTATCACCCCAGAACACCATTCCCTTCTCAAAGAATCAAAAAGAGAGAAGCTCTACTCAAAAGAGCCAAAAAATGGCAAAGATTAGAGCAAGAGACTCGCCAAGCCTTAAGAGGGAAGAATAGTACTTACAATATATGAAAGCCTTAAATGCAATAGAGGAGTTTTTCTCTAGCTAGAAGGACCTAATGCAAATGCCATGAAAAATATATCTTAAAATAGGTGAAGTGCTAGCCCGTAATTACCCCTACGATATGGCTTTAGTGGACTATAAAAATACTTCCAAGTCTAGATGGAGAAGACGAAACAAGGCTTTAAAGGAAGGGAGAGTCAAGAAGGAGGCTAAGATGAAGAGACGAGCCCAACAAGATTCTAAAGCTTGGGCATAAAAAGAAAAACAAAGGAGAGGTATAATACCTACCCACATGGCTAGAATGCGTAATGATCGTAAGGAGGATGAGATTAAGCTTGTAAGGCTTTGCCTAAACTTCCCGTTAAACACATGAACAATAACCAAACCTACCTTACTAGATATACAAGCAAGAAGAAACTTAATGTCATATGAGACTTGGGTCTCATTAGGAAAACCTACCCTTAATCCAACTCAAGCTCTCGTATCAACTGTCTCAAGCCTATATAATGAATGTAAAGGGCTGATAACGCTTCAGTTCCATATCAACACTTACCCCCCCATGGTGGAAGATAGTTTCTATGTTATGACTGTAGGTGTGATGCCATAAGAGATTATCCTCAGAAGGGAATGGATTTTTAAACACAAGTGCAACATAGATTGGAGAATGTGGACAACCACAATCAAGCTTGCACAATGAACTATAAGTGTTCTTCTTGTAGAAGGAGAGCATACATAGATCTCTATTGGGATCTAAAAGTTACTAACATTGTTAAAGCAGGTCCTAGGAGCCAAGGAGGAAAAAGCGCAACCAAAGGAAGAGAAACCACACCAAAGGCCAAGAAGGAGCCATAGGCTAGTAACCAATACTTTCAATCCTGCTCCCTCGAGTTCCCAGAAAGTTCCAAGGAACTAACCCAAGCAAATCTTGGTACCGAAACCACCAAGGAACTAACCCAAGCAAATCTTGGTACCGAAACCACCAAGGAACTAACCCAAGCAAATCTTGGTACCGAAACTACCAAGGAAGCCATTATATGTTCCCACCAAACAGCCAAAGCCCAAGAATAAAAAGTTGAAACAAGTGTGGATTCCAAAGGAAAATATCCCCAAAGTGTTTAACGAAAGTTGACAACAAGCTGATATGGATTCCTAAGTAGAGAAGAAGTCATGAGCGAATCATAGTGATCTAGCTACATAGGGATGGGTGACCACACACCTCTAGCTATGCAAGGATGGGTCACTAATAGCCTAGCGATACTACTAAAGAAGAAGCCAAATTTAGGTGTGCCAAAGATGTAATCCACATGAAGATGTAACCCTCCTAGAGCAAAAAAGAAAAGTTAACAAAATCATCAACATGCTCGAGAATTGTGCATGACATGCCACACTAAAGCAAGTATGGGTGCCCAAAAAGACAAGATAAGGGGAAAGCTAAAATAGAGCACACATTCACTATGGTGGAAGCGTAGGAATAGCTCCATAATAAAATCCAAGAACTACCCTCTTCTTTAGCTCTACAAAAAAATCCGAGCATCCTACCTGTCAAAACCAAGGACTATTCTAGCACAAGAAGGCTTAAGGACCATCAAAACCTCATTCTTAACCTGGGCAGAAGCCAAGCTTAAGGACCATTAAAACCTCATTCTTAACTTCGGCAGAACCCAAGCTTATCAATATGATGCAGATGCCCTTGACTCAAATAACAAAGCCAAATACATGGTTGCTTAAAGCATAGCAATAGGGGAATGCCACTAGCTCTACATTAACAAAAAAGAAAAGTTAACAAAATCATCAACATGCTCGAGAATTGTGCATGACATGCCACACTAAAGCAAGTATGGGTGCCCAAAAAGACAAGATAAGGGGAAAGCTAAAATAGAGCACACATTCACTATGGTGGAAGAGTAGGAATATCTCCATAATAAAATCCAAGAACTACCCTCTTCTTTAGCTCTACAAAAAAATCCGAGCATCCTACCTGTCAAAACCAAGGACTATTCTAGCACAAGAAGGCTTAAGGACCATCAAAACCTCATTCTTAACCTGGGCAGAAGCCAAGCTTAAGGACCATCAAAACCTCATTCTTAACCTGGGCAGAAGCCAAGCTTATCAATATGATGCAGATGCCCTTGACTCAAATAACAAAGCCAAATACATGGTTGCTTAAATCATAGCAATAGGGGAATGCCACTAGCTCTACATTAAGTCACCCCGAAGGCCAGAATGCATCAATGGCATAAGAGTTCACCAAAACTCAAGTCGTCAATGGCCAAAATGAGCCCAAGCATAATTCCTTAGGGAGTCACATCATTGGTACATTAGTGCACAATTTCTTTTTTTTAATAAGTCAAGTCGCTTGTGCTGGAGAGACAAGCCTAAGGGTTTACTTGAGTCACCCCTATGCGGGATGCAGTAGGCATAACAATCAAGTCCAAATGGGTCTAGAGGAGAAATGGAGCTACCCCTTAAAATACACAAAGGATGCACACATAAACCTTGCCATCAAAATCCCATGGACCCCCACTAGGTGTATTTTTAAAGCATGTTTTTACGCATTCAAATCATACCTAGGGATGTCCATAGTAAAGAACATATGCATCTAGGCACTAATCAATGGTTGGGACCCATGCATTGAGAAGAAGAACCTTTAAAGAGAGAGGCCCAATCGTCGAATCGAAGGGTCTAATCGATGATCCGACTCTCCAATCAACCGATCCTCCTCTTAAATCACCGATTTCTCCAATCACCAAATTGGATCATAGGATATCCAATCGTCAGCACGGCCCAATCATTTATCGGTGGGCCACTTAAATTGTCAAAACTTCATTTAGCCAGTCATCGCAATCTTACTAGTCTAGTCGAGTGATCCGATCACCTAACTCCAGTCTTTAACTGGCTAATTGTCTTCCAATTGCCCGCCGATTGTACCATCACTTATGCCACTTCATAAGGTGAGAATATATACTTGAACCCCCAATCACATAAATGTTTTGTAATCGAACAATTGGACAGTGTAGTGGAGTGCATAAAGCAAAGCTACCTTGATCATCTTCCTCCTTCTCCACCATCATCTTAGCCAAAGAAACCCACTAGAACATGTTTTATACCCTGACCTCCTAGAATTGGATGAGCACAACAACCTAGATGACTTGCTAATTGAGATTGAAAATAGTCCACCATGGAAGGAAAAAGGATCACATGGTCAGATAAGAAGCAGATCCTGCCAAAGAAGCAGATCCTGCCAAAGAAGGCAAGAAAAGAGCAGGATAAAAATACTCTAAGAAGGACAAGGGCAGCAGGCCAAAACCAAAGCACATAGTTGAAGCCAAGGAACCAAAGGACAAAACAAATTATAGCCAGCAAGGCAAAGAGAAGCCCAAGGTAGATGGTCCAAAAAAGGATAGAGGTAAAGGGAAGATGGAATAAGGAGAAGATTCCCTTTTAGATCTGCTAACAAGTACCTCTCCACTGCCAAACCCGCAAGATAAGAGGTCCAAAATTTAGACTGTCAAACCAAGGAGGAACCATGGCTTGAAATAAGACACTAGAACACCCCTCCCACCAAATGGAATTAAACTAAAGATGAGTCGGAGGAGGATGTTTACAATGCCACCAGAAGTTGTCAGTCTACTATGGCATGAAAACATTACAAGATACAATTAGTTGATATATGCAATTACAGCCTACCATAAGCTATAGAGGCCACCCCGCAAATATATAGGAGGATGGGTTCAATGTCATTGCTAAAGGATTATCTATAAAGCCGATGGAAAGAGTGGTGGGACAATAGCCCAAAGCACATGAGGGTGAGATTCACATGACCCTCAAAGGCAAACTTCTTTACTCAAGGAACAATTAAAAATTAGCCAAAATGGTGACTTCTATGGTTTCACAAGGGCCGGATTTATAGAGATACTTACAGGCATGCCCCCACAACCCAAAGTATTGATATGCAGTAAATGTCGATATATTGAGGGTCTATAGATGGCATGAGTACATAGATCAACTACTACAATACAATGAATATCTAATCAATTTCCCAAGGCTGCCAAAATTGCCACAAGGAGAACAAACGGATGAAGATTGGATGCAGCAAGTGATGCGATTCTTTTTGGAAGAGCACCACTATTCAGAGGATTTTCATGCGTAAATGCATTGCAGAATCTTTGCAACTCTTCTAATTTTCTTAGAGAATTTTGAGGATGTCAAGATAAAAAGAGGCTGTCATAAGCACCTTCGCCAATAGCCAACAACGTGCGTTTAACTTTGCCACATCAACCCCACCGATAAATATATGGATACTATGAGTCGGTCTGATACCTTCATATGTGGAACTTCAAGGAGTGTTTCTTGATAGAATTTTTCCAAGTAGGGATGTCAAGAATTTTCCAACCATTTTCTATCAACCCACTCCTCCGATTCAAAACTCTCCATAATTTTTCTGCCAACATGATGGTCTTTTGATAATTGCCTCCAAGGATGGAAGCTAGTATAAAGGCAGGGGGTTGTTACTACTTTTTCCATACACATGATGTAATCCCATCCTAGCTTAGGAATCTCACTCTACATATGTCAAAGGGTCTAACCTTGTAATGAAAGCTGGATATATAAGGCTTCTAAATAGAAGAGAACTAGTAATCATGCCATGAGTGTGGGCAAAGCCCACTTATATAAGGCTTGTAAATAGAAGAGACTTATGGGAGTGTGTAAAGACGATTTTACGATCTACATTTGAGCTCAAGCTTGGGAGCTCTTAATTCTTGCTTCTCTTGATCTCTTCTTAAATTCTTGCATTCTTTCATGCTTATGTGTGGAGTTTCTTGCTTGCATGTGTGTGTGATATTGAGGTAAGCTTGCTTGATTCTTACTTATGGTTAGCTAGATGTGGAAGGTGATTAAGAGAGCACATGTGATAGAGAGAGAGATCGAGTGAGAGGAGAGGAATCTTGCTAGCTTCTCCCTCATGTGATTAGGTTACAGGAAGAGGTCCAAAACATTAGACTGGTAGAACTTGAGGGTTTGACACCCCTTGAGGTTTCCCCTGCGTTCAATGTGCTTTCATGCTCTAGACGGGTCGTACTCCTTGGTGAAGACAATGCTTGTTGTGAAGTTATAACTTCCCTAAACATTGGTCTCTACTATGGTATTGATTATACCCTATGAGCGGTGGGACTAAGGATGCATACAATAGTGTACTACTGAGTCACATGAAGTCTTAGTCATTAAGAATGGTTTCAATAAAAAGTCTCACAAGTTAAATATATGCTCTGATTAAATAAAGTTTTGAAACCTTATGGGTGGCAATCTAACAAGACATGGATGGCACCCATGAAACTAGATGGCAATCTAAGAAGCCATGGATGCTAGAGTGTATGAGTAAGCATGCCCTGCATCAAAAATCTCTTATTTGCCAAAGCTTGCCATTGTAGGTAACCCTAGAGATTGGGAAAAAGTAAAAATGAAGACCTCGACATGTTCCAATAATAGAGAGATGTTATCTACATGGAAATAAAGGCTCCCTAGGAGCAGTAGTCATGGATGGTTGAAGACCCCAACATGTTCCAATAATAGAGAGATGTTAGCTACGTGGAAATAAAGGCTCCCTAGGAGCAGTAGTCATGGATGGTTGAAGACCCCAACATGTTCCAATAAATGGAGAGACGTTATAGCTACGTGGCAAAAAAGACATGGGTTGAATTGCGTAGGGAGTAGTAGTCATGGATGGTTCTATGCGCATTTTTTAAGTAACATTTTTTTAAATTATCTATGAAATTAAATATCTTCTTATTTTATTAGGTTTTCTCAACTTTGTGTTTATCATGTGTTGGAGAAATTCCTATATGAGTATCTCTCAATGTCACTTCTCAACCTTGCGTGTTTTTTGACTTGTTAATACCTCACTTCTAAATAGTGCCACCACTTTGAATTCTTACAGGACCAATGAGATCCAGTTAAAGCATATCATGATTTAAATGAAGAGGAGGAATGTGATGTTGACAATGATTGACATCTTACCAAAGTCCTCTTCATAGTTAATCTTTGTAAACCCTCAAACTAAGTAATAACATTGATAATATGTGTAGCTTGTTCACTACATTCTATGGTATTCTATAATACATGATAAAATGAGTTTCTTAAAGTTACTCATTCAAATGTGATAGTTGATGTAATTTTAGCCCCTTTTTTAGTGTATTTCTTAAAGTTACTCATTCAAATGTGATAGTTGATGTAATTGGCCCTTTTTAGTGTATTTCTTAAAGTTACTTATTCAAACGTGACTATAGTTGATGTAATTGGCCCTTTTATCATTCAAAAGTGACCATTATTAATATTGTTGAAAAGTCATGCACAACTTGTATAATTAATTCCACACACAATGTGATACATAACTAAAAAATCTAAGAAAAGAGTGAAAAATGGGGGTTTGCATAGTGAAAAGGTGACTGAAAGTGATAGTAATTCGAGACAATGTGAAAAGAAAAAATCATCATAAATTCATGTATATTTTCCTAAACAAGTGATAAAATTAACAATTTTAGGATCTAACAAAGCTGACCAAAATGACTTAAAGAACAAAATATAAATGATAAAAAAGGTGTTGAAAAGAAAAAACAATTATTCAGTAAAAGAAAGAAGAAGCCCATGGCTTTTTCTACTAATACAAAGCCACGCCATTGAACATGATGCTAAGATTTCTATGTGGGTGGCATTATAGACACTCTCCATTATCTTTTTTTATCATCCACTCATGTTAGCAACAACATGTTTAATCAAAACTATGACATCAAAATGACACATCTCTATCAAAGTGCACCAAATAACACAAAATCTATGTGAGAGTGACAAGTAAACTAAGAAGGTATCTTATTATCTGTTGGTAAAATACTAAACTTAACACGTAGGATTCTTAAACACAACCTTGAACACCATCATGTGCGTTGGAAATACGATGTTTCATAATGTGAATCTACATATAATTGAACAGTGGTGTGAATATACTAATTACTAACATATAATTGAACAGTGGTGTGAATATACTAATTACTAAGCAAGGGCATGATAGTAGTGGTCTGTAAGAAAATGATAATCAATATTTTATGTCTTGACTAATAGACACTCTAATGTGGCTTGCCTGGTTGAATTTTACATAAATACTTTTACCCAAAGGGTTTCCTTGGGGCATCCCTCAAGAATATGTATGATATCACAATCAGGTCTATACATTATATATATGTATTGGTAATACCTTTCCTTTTATTACCCTCCAGTGTGATTGACGTCATACGATAGGGGTGACCAAATTCCATCCTATATGTATGTATCCTTGTAAGATATGCTTTCAATATTTCCAAAAACATGTATGTGAGACTTGTTTTTTATTAAGCTTGGCAAGTGGTACTATAAAACTCTTAAAGTTGAGGTCTTTTTAATTAGAGGAGAAGGTGGTGAAAAAGATTTTATAAAGCATAGTTGAGGGGGTAACTAAGTTGGCAAGACTGTGCTGTGGAAGAATGAGACTGGTGGACATTTTTGGGGTGTGTGGATGTGTGGGTGGGTGTGCGTGTGCGTGCGTGTATTGGGGGAGGGGGTTGTCATCAAATACTGTTAAACTCAATCGAACCAATAACAAAGTGGTGTTAGTCCATGGAATATTGGAAGATGTTTGCATCTCAATGCATGCACACCAATGGAAGATGTTTGCATCTCAATGCATGCACACCAATGGAAGATGATTCAAGGCCATATCTATTGAGGTGCCAAGAAAGTCTTGATTCATATTGGTGAATGGGGAGTGGCCTATTCTGAGGCCAAGAGGGATTCTAAGGCCCTTGACAAATGGGAAGTGTATATTCTTTCACACTAGCCAAGAGGCCTCCACTATGGGTGCCTCAACTTATCACCAAGGAGTCTCTATGAAAAAGGGAATTTGTTACCAAAGAACTATTGCTCTTGACATGGCTGTCCCAACCCCTAGTGATGTGAATCATGTGATCCTATAGATATATCTCGTGTGTCTCTCAACCTCTAAAGTGCCAATGGAGAAAACTGGTGTAAAAAGTACCATAACAAGTGTAAAAGGGGAAGGTTTAAAGAGAAAACATGCATTATGATTCTTATCCAGGTGTTGGACAACTGTCGACTCGGTTTCATTTTTAAATTAATTCACGGGTGTAACATGCACAAAGGCCACCCGAGGACGAAAGCTTTCATACCATCCATCAGAACGGCTGCATATTGCACCATCACCGACCTCCATAGCCATGGCCGATAAGCTCATGCAGGCCGTGCAATATTCTTCCTACGGTGGAGGCCCCTCTGCTCTCAAGGTTAGCATGGACTCAATTATGTGCCTTCTAAGAATTGCGCTCTGATCTGTCTACTTAGATTGCAGAGAATTATGTCCAGGTTTAATCTACGATTCTTAACACTGAGGGCTTCCATTACTCAGAATTAGCAGCTTTTTACAGAAAATTAGTTACCAGAAAGCAAACATCTAATTATATATATTCTTAGATTTCTTGTCTGCTGAGGCAGGAATAAACGAGGTTATTACTTGGTAATTTTCATGTTACATCGCAAAAATCACCAGAAGTTTCTTAGGCATGAGATCTGCTTATTTATTTCCACAGAGTGTGCAAGTTGTGCGTGTGTCCGTCCTCATCTGACATTTCTGTGCTGTAATATGTGCAAAGCTGTGTGTGTGTGTGTGTGCGTCCTCATCTGATGTTTCTGTGCTGTACTATATGCAAAGCCTATGCTGTTTAGTGAGTGATGCTAAGGTTTTAGCACCCGATTGACAAGATCTATAATAGGCATGAGCTCCACAACAACGATACTGGACCAAGATTCAGGATAAGGGCATGGATGGAGCGATGTTGTTTGCATTCCCTCAACGATCCCACTTTGGTGATGGCCATCCTCTTCATTTCCTAGCTGTGCAATTGATCCAATTCCCCATGCTTCATTACATGGGGTTCAACCAAATAACTTGTGGAGTCAGGATCACAGCTTTTTTACGAGGCCATGCATATATAGACTCTGGAGTGGTCTCTACTTACACAGTGATGTGTGACTTTAGTAATCATACCTCCTTCTCCTTTTGAAGCTTCTGATTCATTGACTGGCTCAGTCTAAATGATTATTGGCAGTATGATAGCGTGATAATTTTAAAAAGCCAGACATACAGAGGCTATTAAAACCTATCATGCTCATTCAATGTTTGTCATCTCCTCAAAGATTACTCTCTCTTTCCTCTATCTGAAAGAGAACTAGGTATCTCTGGAGCCTCACTTACCACATAGCCATGGGGGCACAGAGAATTGAGCAGACTCAGTGCAGACCATAGGACCTTTAAATTGATCACTTCTGCAGGACATAGCTAAGTTGCAATTGCATAATCATCTGCAGCGAGACTCATGCAACCACTCTCCCATCTTGAGAATGCACATATCCTATTTGTTCCCTGCTTGCATCACAAGTGACAACAAATGGCCTTTCGATCTTGGGGATCAGGATACGGTTTTCAGCTGTCTTGTCTTTTATAGTTCTTGACATTTCTCATTCCAAACAAATTTAGAGTCATGTTTGGTCAAATCTGTCAAGGGACTGGCCATTTTTGTAATAACGTTAGCCCTAAAGTGTGCACGTGTGTGTGTTTTCTGTTCTTAAGTCATCCAGGTCAACAAACACAATATCTTGCTAGAATGATTCAGGCTTTTTCTGCAATTACCGTACAAATAGACATTTATTTGAAAGTCGAGACATGCATAATTTGGAGGTTTGAATGCTACATTTTAAAGCCAAAAGCTTTGAGCAGTGTTGTAATGCTTGTACTTTGAGTAGTTATTCATGACACTTTGTTTTGCTCAGTTTAGAGGGGGACAGCTGAGCTCCCATGTGCTTTGGTTCTTAATCTATAATCTTTTGCCTCTTCTAGAGCCTTGATCATGATATATTATAATGGATGTCTGCAGCATGTAGAGTTGCCAATCCCAGTCCCAAAAAAGGGAGAAATTTTGGTGAAGATAGAAGCTGCGAGCGTGAACCCCGTAGATTGGAAGATACAAAGTGGAGTTTTGAGGCCCTTCTTGCCTCCGAAATTTCCGTACATACCAGGTGCCTCAGTGTGATACGAAATGCTACATATTATTTCACTTCCTGTTAGTCCTGATGTTCATTTGTAGGTTCAGGCAACGTCACAGAAATCTGAACCGATGTATGATAAGAGTACCAGATTTGCCAATCATGAGCATTCCATCTGGACTCTTCCTGCTGGTCACAATCAACCTTGAAATGAGATCCTTCCATTGCCATCATCCACCACGTCTAGGAATGGTCCTAGGTTGGTCGGGTTAGGGCTTCTGGCTTCCCAGTCGCCCTTCTCAGGAAAAATGGCCTCCCCAGGGCCATTCGCTTGTACATATCATACTACAGTCTAATCTTATTTCATGTTATGATGTCTCTCCCTCAGACCTCTACACTACCTAGCCTGGCATCCTTGTGCATGTCAAATGGAATAAGAGAAGTGTACTTTAGAAGCCAGTAAGCATGAATTACTTAAGTGGAATGAATAAGAGAAATGACATTTTTAGAAGCCAGCAAGCATGAATATTGTACATTTGTCAACTGTTACAATCTGTACTTGAGGTGGCTAAAACTGAAATAAACATGTCCCCATCACAGACAGTTGTTTGAAACGGCCAAGGACTACAACCCGCACAGGATTTGTAGCTGAAGTGGAGACCATATCTTTCAGAGTGTTAGGAACCAATACTTAGAAGCATTAGCAGATCGTAAACACTGGAGGAAGGGGCTGGCTCTAGTGTTTAACAAAAAACTTGCAAACTAAATAGCGACATTCTCATTTTACCTTGACAGCTCCTTGTGGCTCCAGTGTTTAACAAAAACCTTGCAAACTAAATAGAATGGACCTGCAGCATTCTCTTTTTTACCTTGACAGCTCGTTTTCAGGGTGGAGACATGGATAAAGAACCACAGGTGTGAGCGTGGAGACAGCTCATTTTCAGGGTGGAGACATGGATAGAGCACCACAGGCGTTAGGGTTCAAAGTCACTACCTTTGGGTACGGTCTAACATTCTCATTTTTACCTTGACAGCTCCTTTTCAGGGTGGAGACATGGACAAAGCACCACAGGTGTTAGGGTTCAAAGTCACTACCTTTGGGTAGAGTCTAACCGCTTTGGCAACTCTTACCTGCCAAATTTATATTTTCAGTCCTGAAAAATTGCAAAATTCAAGGGGTCATTTTTTTTTACGAGACTTCAATTCACAGGGTCTTTTTTATATTCAAGCTATAAAATCTTGTAGTTGTAAGTTTTTTGATTCATTGAGAAAAATGTTGTGTGTGAACAGTGGGTGGCTCATACATGAAGCCATCATTGAGAAACCAAATATATGGGGCAGGACTTATATTGCTGCTTTGCTGCAAAGCTTTTGACACATAACCATAACCCAAGAGTAGGTTTAAACACTAGGGGTAGCATAAAAAATAATTTGAGGAACCATGACACTATACTATATGTGACTCACTTAGTAAATCTCGATCTTTGCAACTGTGCATTTGATTTGTGGATGTGTGGAAAGTCATAACTCTGGTCTTACCAAGGTTGGATCCCAGTTCTCTCTGGTCACAACAAAGTCTCAAGCGCTCTTAAATGGTTTTGCAGCCCCTAGGGGGAAGATGAAATAAGCACAACATAAAATTGCAACTATGGAATGTGCTAGGAGGGGGGGGGGGATTCAGATCCACCAGATTGCTTAATAAAATCAGCCAGCTCATCAATGTATAGTCAGAAGAGGGTTGGAGCGAGAGGACAGCCTTGCTCGGGGGTAACTCCTAATCTCCTCAGTCATCCTTTTGGGAGTTTAAACACGTCCTATGATCTGTTCATACAGGCACAGTTGTTTAAATCACTTCAGGTGAGAACAAGGTCCTGTAACCTATAAAAACGTTTCCTGCTTGGGACTGTGTTGAAGGCCTTTCGAAATCTAGAAGGTAGTACGATACTTTCTCAGACCTAGCATGTGCTTCCTCATGAGGATTGTGAGGGTAAATATACAATCCAATGCAGAAAACTGCATCAAAAATTAGGCTGCCCTCTGGCCCTCGTATTCCTGACTGCAGCAGAGCATGCACATAGACCTTTGTAATTATATTTGGCTTGAGGGGATCTCCAGATTTATGGATAGAGATGATGGCATTGGAGATCCAAGCCAATGAAAAGCCTTACTTAACCACCTCATTGAAAGTTGGGCAAGGACAGGTGCAATGATCTTCCATCCATATGCACCCTTATGATTCTTAGCCTTCCCGTTACATAATTTCTTGATGGCATCCCCTACATTGGCAGTGATAAATAGATTGGAAGAAGGCCAATGAGGTGATAGCTGAAGTAGTGAAGGTGTTTGTCTAGGACTAGGAGGTATTGGGTTCAAAACCCCACTAGGTGCTTCCTCGGTGGCCATCACCTACGGGCGGATGAAAAAGCGCCTAAGGGTGGCGAAAAACGGTAACTACGGGAGGATCTTGGGCTGAAGGCGACTCTTTATAAAAAAAAGATTGGAAGAAGTGGGACCAGCTAGGTATGTGTAAGAAGTCAGGTGAAGGCTGGTTGGGTTCTCCAAATCTGAGGGTATCTAATTGTTAGAAGTCATCTCCTGTCTTTCTGTAGACACCAGGGCCTTTGTTATGGGTGTGCCCGCCCTTGTAGGTGTTTTCTCATTTTTCCTTACTCCCCGTATTTTTCCCCATATTTTTTCCCATTTTTATGTGGCTTGGATGGCAATCCTAAGTTGGCAGGAGGCTCTATCTTCTGGCCGACTGTACCTGCATGTACCCGACCACAGATGTGTGCAGGCCAACTCAGGACAGCTGGCCGACTGGTACATGTGGCTGGTCGTGGAGATGCTGAGCCTGTCGACTGCCTCTACAGCAGGCCGACTGTTGTATGGGGGCCATATAAAATGGCCCCACAGACCTTGCCACAGTGTGTCTCACTCCGGGATCTTCCTTGTGTATATAGAGCAGAGTTACACGCCTTTATCTCTCTCTCTCTCTTGTGCTGTTATTTTCTGCATTGCGTTTTGCTCTTGTGTTCCCAGATCTGGTCATCATCTCTGCTGCATATTCCGACATGGTATCAAAGCCATAGGCTCTTGATAGTTCTTGGGATTTGTGTGAGCAAGAGGGGGACTGTTGTGTTGTTGATTGGTGGACTGTACGGGACTGTTTGGGAAGAGGAGAAGCAAGAGGACGGCGGGCTGATTTGCTGGACAGCCACTTGCAGGTGTAAGTTCTTCTTTGTTCCCACCCACCCACCCTTTTTGAGAGTAACATCCCCGCAATGGCAGATCTGATAGAGATGACCGAGAGGCATGTGAAGATCCCTACACTCCCCACGTTCCCGGTGGACCGTTAGTTGGACGGGAACAACTACGGCATATGGAAGGTTATGATGGAATCTGTTTTGGAGTCTTACGACCTCGTTGATTTCGTCATTGTTGGGGTTCCATGGCCGGAAGTAGAGGAAGGGGAGTTACCGTCGATCCGAAAGGACCGGGAGGCAGAGGCACAGATGTGGGATCGTGTCAACGCCAGGGTCCGTTCGTTTATCTTTCTTAACTGCACACCACAGGCAATCAATCATGTAAAAGCATATGACGCTGGCCAGAGGTATATGGCAGCATTTGGCCTCTCTTTACAACAGGGTATCGTCCATGAAGAGGATTTCCTTGGAAGTACAGATGCGGGTTATGAGCCCTGCAAAGTCGTTGACGATGTGGGAGCATATTAACAAGTTGTAGGCTCTTCAGCAGGAAGTTCTTCAGGCTGGGAAGGAGATATCGTCAGAGGACATGGCCATAACGTTGCTGTCACATTTGCCCTCTCGAGTCTCAGTACTCAGCATTTTACTCGTCTTTGATTACCAGTGGCAGGCTCAGCACCATCACGTGGGAGGAGCTTGTGCCCATGGTCTTGGACTAGGAGGAACGATTTTTCACGAACCCTCCTCAGGGTGGAGGTTCGGAGGCCTTAACTGGCCAACGGTCGAAAGGCCGTAACACGGGCAAAGGGAAGGCTTCATCGGAGAAGTCTTCTGAGAAGAAGTCCGTTACTGACCGCGAGAAACTAAAGGCAGAGAGGACCTGTAATGATTGTGGCGAGAAAGGCCACTATTGGAGGCAGTGTCCCAAGCGGAAGACCGAGAAGGGTGAAGATTCCTCAGCAGCAATCTTGAAGCCTCCGGCTTTTGTGCACCTGGAGGTGGTGGACACTGATGTTTCATCTTCTTCAGGCAGGGAGGAGGTTGGAGGATTCTCCGCAACGGATACTCGGGAGTGGATTCTAGACAGTGGTGCTTCCAGGCACATGACTCCTTTTCGTTCAGATTTACAAGATCACTACAGGTATTCTGGTCACATTCTTATTGGGGATACATCCACTATCCCAGTTCACAGTGAGGGCAGGTTGGAGATAGTTCCCGATGGCAGAGGGGGGAAGCATTCCTCCCAGGTGTTGTATGTTCCGTCACTTGGTTTTCATCTGTTGTTAGTGCATCAGGTTTGCAAGAGTGGCGTACGGGTGGAGTTTGATGAGCATTTTGTTGCTCTTCGAGACAAAGCAACATGCCAGGTGGTTTGGGAAGGCGGAGTGGAGAATGGAGTTTACAGGCTTTCAACACTCTCTCTCCCAGGTCCTCAGGTTTGTGATGAGTGGCAGTTTGGTAATGGCCACTTAAGTGTGGATACGCTGCAGGTGCAGGCTTTCCGGGTCCAGATGGTGGATAGCTTACCAGTTGATGGCAGCAGTTGGCAGGAACTTTCCAGTACTGATGTTGGTAGTTCTTGTGTTCGTTAGTCAGAGGAAACTGAACAGGTAACTACTTATGCTCTGATGTCTCGTAGTATTCGGGACAAAGAAACTCCTGTAGATGAGGATGTTCTTTCCACGGGGACCTTTCGGAAAGCCAGGCAGGTGGCAGTTGATTACTTGCAGAAGGAGGTGCATACTCCAGGCTTTGTGGATTCAGAGGGGGTGGTTGACAGGTTTCAGAAGGCCTTGCGTGGTCTACTTCAGCAGGTTTCCAGGACTAGGCTTTGCACCGTAACAGGTGTTGATCCTTGTGAGCAGTGTGATGTCTCTTTGACTCAGAAGCAGAATGGTTCATTGATTTGGTTGATAGACACCAGATTGGACGGGAGCTTCCTGATGAGGCAGTTGAGCTCATGGTTGCAGATGACTCTTTGGGAGGCAGGGTTGTGTATCCTGTGGTTTCTGCGACATGTAAAGGATCATGGACTCTTTTACACAGGAGGGGGATTGATTGATGGAGTTCGACTCCACGGTTGGAGTGACTCAGTTTGGGGGGAGGAGATCCGGACACGAGGAGATCTACTTGAGGCCCAGGAGCAGTTTTATGGAGCAGTAAGAGGCAGTCATTTTTTTTCTTGTCGACGACAAGGGCAGAGTACCGGGTTGCTTGTGATGCTGCTTGTGAGGTGGTGAGGTTGCAGAGGTTGCATCGTAGGATTGGGCTTCCACTGGAGGAACCCACGGTCATCCAGAGACACTTTGTTCGTGAACAGATTGTTGTGCTGATGACATCTTGCTAGAGTTTTGTTTGACGGAGGACAGTATGGTGGGCCTCTTCACGAAGTCGCTATCTCAGGATTTGCTCAGGCGGCACCCCAGCTCCCTGTGGTTGGTTTCACAGCCAGGAGCTGAGAGGGGGAGTTAGAAGTCATCTCTTGTCTTTCTGTAGACACTAGGGCCTTTGTTGTGGGTGTGCCCGCCCTTGTAGGTGTTTTCTCATTTTTCCTCACTCCCCGTATTTTTCCCCATATTTTTTCCCATTTTTATGTGGCTTGGATGGCAGTCTTGAGCTGGTAGGAGGCTCTATCTTCTGGCCAAGTGTACCTGTGTCATGACCCTGTGAAAATGGAACAGCATAAGTGTGGGCATGATGGTTGCTGAGCAAAAATATTAAATGATTCACATTTGGGGTGCCTGGACAAAGAGAATGATGTGTGGACATCTTCAGGTGTGAAGGGGGACCAAAACATTAATGAATTTTAATGTTCTAAGCATGGGTGGCCCCTAGGAAACTTTAATAAACACTTAAGTTTGGGCCCTAGGATATTTTTGGAGAGAGAGAACTCCACTTTTGGAGTTACACGTTTCTCTCTCTCTCTCTCTCTCTCTCTCTCTCTCTCTCTCTCGCTTTTGGGGAAGCGTGGAAGTTTTCATGCGTGGAGAAGAAGAGAAGCAAAGTCGACTTCATACGTGGGCTGCTGGTGTTTGGCTGCCTAGAGAACTACCCTATCAGACAGGCCATACAGTACTGGCCGTACAGACCCAAAGACTGCAGGCCGTACAGAGCTGGTGACGGCTGTGGATGCAGGTGGCGCTGACGACCAGAGTGCAGGCGGTTGACAGTAGCAGTTTCAGGCGGCACAGGCAGGTACAGTTGCAGGTACAGTCCACGTGGCAGTTGTACGGCTGCAGGTACAGGTGTACGGACAGGTTCAGTGACACTGATTTAGGCTGCGTTGACAGAAACAGACAGCAGGCGGCTGCTGTTTGGTACTGACCAGTACGGTACAGGCGGCTGCAGAGACTGTACGGACAGGTACAGTAGGGTGTGCTCAAGGCTGCCCGGCTGAATTGTCTTGGCTGATCAGAGGGAAGCACAGAGTGTTGCTTTTGTGGGACACAGATCTGTGTGTGAATTCTCTGTGCTAAGAGGTCTTGTGGGCTGCCAGATTGGACATACAGGTGTATTCTCCTGGCTGGCTTTGTTGTACTCAGCTTTACATCTTTTTTGAATTTGAATAAAGAAATACCGAAAGGGGCGCCAAGCTTTGGGGCCAACAGGTGTTGGTTTCATTTCAGTTTTGGGGCACTCTAGCTCCAGTTAAATTTGTTTTTATATTTGGACTACAAGTGGAAGGGTGACTGCTAGTCTACCGCACTTTGGTTTCTACCAGAGGCCGGTTTCAAGGTTCCGTTGCCGGGACCCATCATCAACTTTCTTAAGGGGGTGAGCTCGTGGTTGACTCGAGGAAAGTCATCGTTGAAAAATTCAGCAACATGTCTGATACAGAAGACGAATATTTTTATCATGAAGAGGAAGAGCAAGAGACCTCTACTGAGAGAAATGAATCTGAGGATATTCTTGCAGGAGAACAGGCTGCAGATGATGAGCAATATGAGGATGTAACACAGCCAGAAGATATGCCTAGTAAAGAGGAAGATGATGCTCAGTTTAAAAATCGTTTGGCTGGTGTAATGGATGTGTTTATGCAGCTCACACAAAGTGAGAAGTTTGCTGAATTTATGAGATCCCGTTCTGAGCCTGAAAAGAAGAAGAAGAAGGTGCGTTCTAAGAACCTTCCTCAGGGTCATAGTGCTGCCTTCCCACAGGATCCATCTTTTGGATAGTTTCCGAACATGCAACATGCTTTTGGTGCTAACTCACAGAGTTCCTTCTTTGGACAGCCATCTATTCCTCAGCAGACTATGCATCCAGGGTATTTTGGTGGTGGCTCTGTGTTCCAATCCATGACTGGGGGTTATCCTCAGGGAGGCATGGGTATGCTAGGGACTTTTGGAGCAAATTTTCAGCCTGGTATGCAGGGGAATATGTATGGTGGTATGCAGTCCGGAATGCAAGGAAACATGTTTGGGGGCATGCAACCTGGAATGCAAGCAAATATGTATGGGGGCATGCAGCCCGGTATGCATAATGGTATGTTTGGAAACATGGCTGGAATGTATGGCATGCCAGGTGTGGGAATTGGTAATGTTGACCCTATGATGGGCATGAATTTTGGGGGTAGCAATCTTGTGAAGCGACTTCCTTACGATAATCTAACACCTATGGGTAAGGCGAAGGATGATAAGGAAGGGGGAGCTGCTGTGAAATTTGATACATTCAGTGGAGCCAAAGATAAGTTAAAGGCACTTACCTTCTTACAGCAGTTTGATGCTGCTTTTTCTGGTGGTAATTACACGGAGTCCTCTAAGGTGAGAAAAGCTGCGACTTTTCTCAAAGGCAATGCATTGCAGTGGTGGTCTACTCTTCTCCTGCAGGGCATACTACCATCTACTTGGGTACAATTTAAACAGGTGTTCTCTTCCGTATGGCTCACATCTACTTTTGAGGTGGATGTAATGACAGCATGGCACAAGTTGGATGCATCAAAGTGTGAAAATCTGGAAGATTATAACAAGAAGTTTTGGGAAGCTTTACTCCCAGTTACTTCTTACCGTGCAGTGCCTTTGTCTGAGCAGGTAGAGAAGTATTGTTGTGGGCTGCCCAAGGAAGTGCGTGACTATTGCATCAAGACTCGAGTATTAAACATGTCACAGATGATAGAGAATGCTATGACAGCTAATGCGTTACTCACTGGAGTCTCATATGGATTTAAAGGAAGTAAAAACTCGAGCAAGAAATCTGAAAAGTCAGGGCATGCTTCGCGTGATGCAATAGGTTCTACAGAGACGCGGTATAAGAAGTTGCCCAAGAGAACTTCTGAGGACAGACATGCTTTGAGAGATGCTTGGAAATGTTTTTACTGTACAGAAGAGGGACATATGTCTTATAATTGTCCCAAGAGAAAGTCCCAAAAGAACTCTGATACCAAAGGAGAGCCCAAGTCAAAGAAACCAAAACCTTCTGTAGGGTTAGTTCCTGATCTTGTTGGGGAACAGCCAGGTGGTGAAGAGTCTGAGTTGTGTAGGGCATGGGGCAAAGTGAGAGATCAAAATGCCTTGATATTCTTTGACACAGGTGCTAGAGCCAACTTTATTTCACCGGATTTGGCTGGTCGATTGGGGATTCGTGTAGAGGAGATGGGGCCGTTATATGAGGCTAACATGGCTTGTCCAGGGTATGCTGAACCCGTCACTCCTATTATTGGGAAGCTCAGGCTTCATATACAGGGTTGTGTGGACAGCGAAGAGTTTTTCATCATGCCACTTAATAGATGTGATGTTTTGTTGGGTATGCCATGGTGCCACAGAGTACATGCGGTGGTGGATACATACAATAGGAAGATCACTCTGACTCATAGAGGGAAAGAACATGTTTTGGATGTAAAACTTAAAGGGGAATCTGTTCCTATAGTATCAGCTTCGGCAATTTCATCAGTAATGCAAAAGCATCTTTCCGCGTACTTGGTTTATGTAAAGGATGCAAAAGATGATGAGTCTAAGTCCAATTTGTCTATGTTAGATAAAGACAGGACTGATTTCTTATGTGGGTTCCAAGATTGTTTTTTCGAGTCATTGCCAGGGGAACTTCCTCCGGAGAGGCCAGAAGATCATGCCATTGATCTAATTCCTGGTAGTACTCCACCAAATAGATCGCCGTACCGTGTTAGTGCAGCCCAACAAGAAGAAATTATGAGTCAGGTACAGGAGCTGTTGAATAAAGGGTTGATACAGCCTAGCTCATCACCCTTTTGCTCACCTGTACTCTTAGTGCAAAAGAAGGATGGTTCTTGGCGCATGTGTATTGACTACAGGGCGCTGAACAAGAATACTATCAAGAATCGATTCCCCATTCCGAGGATCGATGACATTTTGGACCGCTTACAGGGCTCCACAGTCTTTAGTCGGATTGACTTGAAAAGCGGGTATCATCAGATATGTATTAGACCCGAGGATGTGCATAAGACAGCATTTCGAACCACGTTTGGGTTGTATGAGTTCTTGGTTATGTCCTTTGGTTTGACAAATGCACCTGCCACATTTAACAGAATGATGGACAGGATTTTCCGGCCTCATAGAGCGTTTGTGGGCACATTCTTTGATGATATGATTGTGCATTCACAAACTGAGGAGCATAGAAGGCATTTGGCCATTGTGTTTGTAGAACTCAGGAACCATAGGCTGGTTATTAATGGCAAGAAGAGTGAGTTTTTCTTGCAACAGATACACTTCTTGGGGCATATTGTGTCTAAGCATGAAGTCCGTATGGATCCATCGAAGGTGGAAGCAATTCTTAATTGGCCAGATTTGAGGACCGTGCATGATGTACGCAGCTTTTTGGGATTGTGTTCCTATTACAGGCGGTACATACGGTATTTTGCTGAAATTGCTTCGTCCCTTCATGGCTTAACAAAGAAGGCAACTCCGTTTAGATGGGCTGATCAGGAAATTACAGCCTTCAAAAAGCTTAAAGAAAAGCTTACTTCGGATCCAGTATTGGTATTACTGGACATTCGAAAAGCTTTTGTTGTCCAGTGTGATGCATGTGGAAGTAGTATGGGGGTAGTTCTCATGCAGGAAGGACATGTGATAGCCTATGAGAGTAGAATATTGCAAGATGCCGAGAAGCATTTACAGGTTTATGAGAAAGAGATGTTGGCTGTAATTCATGCTCTTTCTACATGGAAACACTATTTGCTTGGGGCTGATTTCAATGTGCAGATAGATCATCAGACCTTGCGTTATTTCCTCATGCTATGTTTCACTTCCAGATTGTGCATGTGGAAGGCAAAAAGAATGTTGTGGCAGATGCTTTGTCACGCAAGCCATAGGTCTCAGCAGTTTCACTTGCTTATCATCATGAGCTTGATGAAATGAAAGAGCAGTATGCCCATGATGAGGTTTTTGAAAGGTTGTATGATCAGATATCTGAGGGTCAGCGGCATGAGCACTATACTCTGAGAGATGGATTTTTGTTGATGCATGGTAGACTGTGTGTTACCAGGCAATTGCGCCTCAAGGTTATGATTGAAAGTCATGCTCCACCGTATGCAGGTCATAGAGGTATTGACGCCACGATAAAAGTAGTGGAGACTTTCTTTTATTGGCCAACCTTGAGAAGAGATGTTGATGCCTTTGTTAGGCAATGCATCGTATGTCAGAAGGCAAAGTTTGACCGTCAAAAGACACCAGGATTACTACAGCCTTTACCTATTCCCGATAGACCATGGGAGAGCATTGCCGTGGATTTTATATTTGATCTTCCACGGACACAAACGGGCAATGATGGCATTTGGACTATCATATGCAGGTTCAGTAAGCAGGCTCGTTTCATTCCCGTGCGTAAGACGATCAAAGTTGATCATATGGTGAAGTTGTTCATGGCGAACATCTTCAAGTATCATGGCTTGCCTACGTCTATCATTAGTGACCGTGATCCACGGATGACGAGTTTGTTCTGGAGAGGGTTGTTTGACAACATGGGTACAACTCTCAAGTTTTCATCATCATTTCATCCACAAACAGATGGTCAATCGGAAGAGGCTAACTCTACAGTGTTAGATCTTCTTAAGTGTTATGTGTTAGAGCACAAGCAACAATGGGAAAAGTATCCTTTGGTGGAGTGTGCATATAACAACACTGTCCATACCTCGACGGGCAAGGCGCCTTTTGAGATTGTGGAAGGAGGGAAGAAGGTACCACCCATTTTGCATACAAAGGATAAGATCTTTGAGGCTGATCAGTATGTGGAGAATATGGATGAAGCTTATCGGAGAGTTAAGTTGGCACTCCAGAAAACTCAACAAAAGCAAAAGAAAGTTGCAGACCGTCATAGACGTGCATTAGAGTTTGCATTGGGTGATTGGGTTCTTTTGCGCTTTGAAAAGGCTAGGCTCAAGAAGATGAAGGGTAAAGAGCGCTTATTCCCTAAGCTGAGCATGCGCTATTATGGGCCTTTTTAGGTATTGGAAAAGATTGGTGAGGTAGCCTATCGCTTGAAGCTACTAGATCACTGGAAGATTCACAATGCATTTCACGTGAGTCTCCTTAGACCTTTCCGTACAGGTGTACGGACGGCTGCTGTTTGGTACTGATCAGTACGGTACAGGCGGCTGTAGAGACTATACGGACAGGTACAGTAGGGTTCTACTGACCTGTACGGACAGGTACAGCTGGCTGCAGTTCTGTTCAGACCTGAACAGTAGTGGGCGGTGCATCTCCAGTTGCAGGCAGTGCTTTACCAGAGCTTAGTTGGTGCATCAGTTAAGTGGTTGCAGGAAGGCAAGTACAGACTGGTACGATTGGCCTCACGAGTGCAGAACCATGTGCTGATTTGGTAAGCTCTGAACTTGTCCATCATATTTTCTTTCCATTGGCTTATGTCTGCTGCAGAGTTGTGCTATCTGGCCCCTTGTGAGAGGAGGGGTATGGCAGATTGAAAGGGTGGAAACAGAGATTGGACAGTGGATGTATGTTTGTGCTGAGTTGTGGAACCATGTTCATGGGATATGCCAGATGTGTGCTCAAGGCTGCCCGGCTGAATTGTCTTGGCTGATCAGAGGGAAGCACAGAGTGTTGCTTTTGTGGGACACAGATCTGTGTGTGAATCCTCTGTGCTAAGAGGTCTTGTGGGCTGCCAGATTGGACATACAGGTGTATTCTCCTGGCTGGCTTTGTTGTACTCAGCTTTACATCTTTTTTGAATTTGAATAAAGAAATACCGAAAGGGGCGCCAAGCTTTGGGGCCAACAGGTGTCGGTTTCATTTCAGCTTTGGGGCACTCTAGCTCCAGTTAAATTTGTTTTTATATTTGGACTACAAGTGGAAGGGTGACTGCTAGTCTACCGCACTTTGGTTTCTACCAGAGGCCGGTTTCAACGTGCATGTACCCGACCTCAGTTGTGTGCTGGCCGACTGTACCTGCATGTACCCGACCACAGATGTGTGCTGGGCGACTCAGGACAGCTGGGCGACTGGTACATGTGGCTGGTCGTGGAGATGCTGAGCATGTCGGCTGCCTCTACAGCAGGCCGACTGCTGTATGGGGGCCATATAAAATGGCCCCACAGCCCTTGCCATATAGTGTATCACTCCGGGATCTTCCTTGTGTATATAGAGCAGAGTTACACGCCTTTATCTCTCTCTCTCTCATGCTGTTATTTTCTGCATTGCGTTTTGCTCTCGTGTTCCCAGTTCTGGTCATCATCTCCGCTGCGTATTCTGACACTAATGGATTTAGGAGGGGTATTTTTCTAGAAATAATTTCAAGCCATCGTAGGGTTCATTGCTTAAGAAAAGGCTCCTCTATTTTCTTGGAAAGTCCCTTTTATCCCGAGGAGCAAAACTCATGTGTTTTCCCTCAGCATCCTTGGTCAAAGTACCTCTAGCCACTCTAGTGGTCATGATTTGCCTTACTCTCATCATACCACCAATTTTGGGGGATATGCCAAATAGGTTCTGGAATAGTGCATCTAGTGACATGGGGAATGATATATATGGAGCTTCGTGTTTAGACTTCATAATGTGAGTCACCAAATCCTACTATCTATTTCACTGAGCATCATGTAGTACTATTAATTGAATCTCCCGTGGTCGCAGTGTGGTGGCATAGTAGAGGGTGATCCAATAGGTGCAAAATAGCATGCTGCAATAGAACTGGTTGGGCATCTGCCCTCCTGATCTTCATCCAGATGTATTGTCCATCTGCATCCATTGTCACCATGTCACATGCACAACATGTGGACATGCTTAATCATGCTTACTTCCAAATTTTTGGCTATGATTAGGAACCTTTTAAGGCATTGTCCAGCCAAGAGTTATGCTAGGGATTTTACCCAAGGTAGTTAGGAGTAGGAGGGCATTTATTGGTAATTTCGGATTTAATATGTATTTATGTTTGTCCTCTGCTGGCTGACAGCTGGCCGACTGGTTGTAGGGGTAATTGCATGAGGCTATAATATTGTATCCATCTGATCCCAGGATTTATTGGGACAGGTCATAGGCTTAGGTGTTTCCTTTTGGAGGCCATGATGACTAGGATCTATGTACATATTGATACATGTACATAGAAAACACTGTTACAGCAACATCTCTCTCTCTCTTCTCTTTGTTCATCTTTGCGTTTTGCATAGTTCTTAATAAAATCTATGTACATATTGATACACGTACACAGAAAACATCTCTCTCTCTTCTCGCTGTTCATCTTTATGTTTTGCAAAGTTCTTAATATGGGCAGTTCTTCCACATATGACAATGGTATCATAGCCTGGCAGAAGTCCAAGAGTTGCTGAATTGGTGCAGATTTGAAAAATGCGCAGTACAAGGGTGGTGGTTTTTGGTCTAGACAGGAAAACAAGGCCAAGTGGTTCTTCAACGTCGAGTATCTTGATGGAGCCTAAATTAGGGCAGTCATGGTATACGTATAGGAGCCCCTAGGTGGGTATCATGGGGTATGAAGCCCCTAGATGATCAGCTCGGCTGCCATGGTACAAGGATGAGCAGAGGAACAAGGAGTTGCAGGTTTTCAAGAAGGGATCAAAAGATCTCAGCCAAAGAAACTTCAGCTCAAGGAGGGGAGAAGGAGAACAGGTGCACGTTTCTCAATGCAGAACAGAGCATTAGAGGTTGGAGAAATCCAAGCTTGCAACATAAGATTTTCAAGACAAGATCCAAGTGGTCAAGAGTGCCTCAAGCTTTGGAGGATGCCAAGGATGTAGTCCACATGGAGTAAAGGCATGATGTCAGTCATCCAAGATCAGTTGGATTCCCGTTCATGAAGCTTAGCAGGAGGGGATGCCATGTTCACAACATGCTTAATCATGCTTAATCCCTATTTTTGGCTATAATTAGGAACATTTTCAAGCATTGTCCAGCGGGGATTTATGCTAGGGATTTTACCGAAGCAATCAGAAGAAGCAGGAGGGCATTTACTGGCAGTTTGGCTTTTAATCTGTATCTACGCTTATCCTCTACTGGCTGACAGCTGGCCGACCGGTTGTAGGGGTAATTCCATGAGCCTATAAATAGGCAAGTTCATTTCCATTGTATTCTTTTGATTTATTAGGACAGATCATAGTCTTAGGTGTTTCCTTTTGGGAGCCATGATGGCTAGGATCTATGTGCGTATTGACACACATATACAGAAAACACTGTTACAGCAACATCTCTCTCTTTTCTCTGTTCATCTTTGCGTTTTGCACAGTCCTTAATACAGGCAGTTCTTCCGCATGTGACACACCATGGATATACCACTGAAACAGGATTGCCACTCCCCCTGATCCTTGTAGCCCTTCTGATGCATGTGTCTCCTGTTGGTAAGTGGAGAACTAGCTGTAACCTGTACTGTGGGTAGTCCTTTTTTGTGACTTTTTTGTGGGGGGGCGGGGGGGGGGGGGGGAGTGTGTGTGTGAGCGAGAGAGAGAGAGATTCGAGCAAAAGACAAACGTCTATTTTTTGAGATATTTGTACTTTTGGATCTGTATACAGGATGTTTTCATGATATTGCAATGTTTTGATGATGGGCGTGGTGTGGCATGACTACTGATCTGTAAAATGTTAACTGCTTTCTATTATTTAGGAACGGACATTGCTGGAGAAGTGGTAGCAGTGGGACCTGGGGTTGGTACGTTTACAGAAAGAGACAAAGTTCTAAGCTGGCTTGATCTTAGGGTAAGTTCTTAGTCTTTAAGCTTATGAAAAATTTTACATTCTGCTTTAACAAGCTGGATAAGTCTGGGAATTATGTGCAGCAAGGAAAACTGTGGTCTTGTGGATCTTTTGCAGGCAGGGGGTTCCTTGGCAGAATTTGCTATTGCTCCTCTCAAGAGCACTGTGAAAAAGCCACCAGAGGTTTCAGCTGTTGATGCATGCTGCTTGCCTGTTGCGGGGCTCACAGCTCTACAAGCCATACGCGATGTTGCTGGTGTGAAGCTCGATGGTAACAGTGGGGCAAATCTTCTTGTTACAGCTGCATCTGGTGGTGTTGGTATGTATGCTGTGCAGGTTAGTGGTGATAAATTTCTTTCTTGCTTGTTTTTGTTCCCCTAGAAAAGTTCAATTAGTAAAAATTGGCAAATCTATGCACTATGGCAGATTGCAGTCTCTAAGGGGGTGGAATGTACAAAGATTTTTTTTAAAAAAGGGGAGGGGAGAGGGAGGGAGGGGGGGGGGGGGTTCCCACTATGGCTGGTCGATCTCAGAGGGAGACTACATTTATGGGAGTGGGGGGAAGAGCCACACTGGGGGCCTGTGTGGCAGAACATGCCTCTGTCTCCCCGGAAGAAGAAAGGTACCAGGCTCACATCCACAAGCAGAGGAAGGTAGCTTGATGCCGCTGCATTATGGTACCTGAATCACCGTGTAGGCATTTCGATCGGCCCCTGAGGGTGTGAATAATGTCTATCCAGATGAAGTGTATGGTCTCCACGGGGGGGACTGACCATGCCCTCAATAGCCTCCCTGTGGCAGGCTCGCTGAAAGCGCCAAGTTGCTATGTTGCTGGCGAGCTCCCTGTGCTTATTTTTTGGGGGTCATTATCAAGGAACCATTGGCAGCAGAGATGGCAGTGATCCAGAGTTGTGAAAGTCTGAGTGCCTGGGCCTGTGCCGCCAGCCTCAAAGAGGAGCACAGGCCACAGCCCCGCCTACATGGCCGAGGCGATGATGCCCAAGTAACGAAATGGAGTGTTGCACTATCCACCAGAATCCACCACCAAACTTGTTGTGCCTTCAGGAAATCCCAAAGGCAATGTCATTCAGACTCCTGGGGGACATTGCATCTCAGTAGGTCGGGTTGGTGCACGCGTCGGGGGGGAGGGGGTGTTGCCGCTGGCTTGCCAATTCCAGAGGGAGACTACATTCACGGGGGTCGGAAGAAGGGCCACACACTAGGCTCACATCCACAAGCAGTCAACTTCTATCCAGATGAAGCAAATGGTCTCCACTGGGGGACTGACTGTGCCCTCAATAGCCTCCCTGCATCATGCTCGCTGAATATGCCAAGTTACTATGTTGCTGGCAAGCTCCCGTCGCTGATTTTTTGGGCGTCAGCGAAGTCCTAGGAACCATTGGAACCTCGGCAGCAGAGATGGCAGTGATCCAGAGTTGTGAAAGTCTGCGTGCCTGGCCTGTGCCACCATCCTCGAAGAGGAGCACCGGCCATGGCCAAACAATGTCGCCCATATAACGAAATGGAGTGTTGCACTATCCACCAAAGAATCCGTCACCAAACCTGTTGTGCCTTCGGGCATTCCCAAAGGCAATGTCATTGGGACTCCTTGGGGACATCGCATCTCAGTAGATCACAGGACAGCACCACCAGACCTTTGTGGGTGACCAGCTAGAGGAAAGAGAATATCTTCCTTGAAGGACGTGGGAAGAAATATCATGGGCTCTCAAGTGCTGGGTGGCAGCAGGTGCGTTCCCCACCTCATGTAGCTGGATCCCATGTGAGCTGAGGAAGAGAAAAAAGGAGGCCTGGGTGCTCAAGGGGAGCTGTGGAGTGCCACTCCCGGGGTTACCACTATAGCTAGGCCAGGGGGCAGTTCTCCCATAGCCAAATCTGCCAAGAGGGATCGTCTACGACCTTGAGTGGAGGAGGTTCAATGTGCCACGCCTGCCATTGGAAGCCGACAAGGTAGACCTGCTAGAGGTGGGCACAATATTCCTCCTTGGAGAGGAACCCCGTGGAGGTGGCCAAACTAGCCCACCACAAAAACCAGGGGGAGAGGTCCTTGTGAAATGCCTACTACGGCTGTAGCAGCACTGGGAGCAAGACCGTGCTATATGTTCCATCTGGTGTTACACGAAACACTGGCTCAATGGCTGGGCAGCCCGGAGTGAAAGTAGGACCTATCCAGGTAAAAAATCAGCCACCATAACCGCCATTGAATGGGGGGTCTCAACTGCCTGTCCAAGATGCCGCACAATCACCTGCATTAGCTCAAGGTACTACTTCGGGAGGCCTAAGACGCAGATCTGGCAAGCTGACCATGGAAGCGTGCGGGTCATACAACAGCTTTTTCTCGTCTCATATTTGTTATCCGCTAAGAATTTCTCTGGGCAGAGGATCAGTCTCCTTTTGTATAACTGTTTGTGGTCTTCTGGAACAATTTGATTTATGAATGGTTTCATGATGTATGGTGGGAGGTTCCTTGTTGGTAGAAAAAACTTGCGAACCTTGGTTCTCTTGAATGATGCTTTAAATATTGGGTTTTGATTCTGTGCTCCAGATTGCAAAGCTTGGTGGAGCCCATGTGACGGCTACGTGTGGAGCTCGAAATATTGAGCTAGTAAAAAGCCTTGGTGCCGATGATGTTTTGGACTACAAAACTCCTGAAGGGAAGGCGCTTAAGAGTCCATCTGGTCGTGCCTACGACGCTGTTATCCACTGCACAAGTGGGATCCCATGGTCCATATTCAGCCCAAACCTGAAGCCTGTAGCCAAAGTGATAGATCTCACTCCAAATGCCAAGTCCCTTGCAACCACTGCTATTAGGAAATTGACCTTATGTCGGCAGGAACTGGTTCCGTTCCTTATGTCGGGGAAGGCTGAAGACCTCGCATTTCTTGCAGACCTTGTGAAGGAAGGGAAGTTGAGAACAATCATCGACTCTCAGTATCCCTTGTCAAGGGCTGAAGAGGCATGGGCGAGAAGCATAGAAGGGCATTCAACAGGTAAAGTGGTTGTCACTTTGGGCTGAAACGAGCAGGTTTGCCAAGGAGACACTGAATACGGCTGCACTCCTTATAAACAAAATGACATGATTTTTGTACATATTTGTATGATGCCACAATGCCGGATTTCATATAGTTAGGCTATAAGGGCGTCGGACCTTGGTCTCTCCGAGCGTGAGAAATATATGTTAGGGTGTGTAGAAATTGAGGGTGCCATCTTGCTTCACTATCATGTACACGCGCATGCACATGTATGTACGTGTGCAGGCTTACTTGATATGCTTTTTATGTGTCTTCTCTAAAGTGAATTTCTGGGCTTTATGTGGGGTTCCAAGCTTGAGACCGGTGTCGAAATGCAGATACCAGATTCTAAGAGACCAAAAAGAGGCTTTACGTTAAATACTTGTGATGTTTCTTTAACCGAATGTCATGTAGAAAAAGCTTTTGACTCCCACCTTCCCTGACAGGTATAGCGCCTTGGGCTCCAGCCGCCTAAACAATGGTTTGAAGGAAAAAGTAGAAAAGATCGAACTATCCAGTTAGTTCAAAAGCAAAAAAATAATGTGACGATAGCATTGGGATAACGATGCTAAAAAATAATACGAAGAAAAAATTAGGGAAGGTTAAACTATTCTATGAGATCAAAATGTAATAGGAGCATTGTAATAGGAGATGCATAATGAATCATTTGAAGAAGTGCAAAGTTCACTATTAACTTGCCATGGTCTTAGTGGTGAAGTCACACAGTAGGGAGATGAGATCATGGCATGGTCGCATGATGCGTCCCTCATTACCCTATTTGCTCCCATTCTCCAATGAAGAGCAAGTTGGCAAGCGTTTAGAATATTCAACATTGCTACCACACCACAATTTAAAATTTGTTAAAGAAATTTCTCAGTCAACCCATTGATTATTATTTTTTATTGGTCACCTATTTTTCCATCAATTTTGATAGAAAAAGCTCATTAGATTGCTTGAAATCAAGAGTGTACATGGTTGAATAGCACACTCCTCCATCCTTGATGGACTTTTGGCTTTTTCTTGTGGATTCAACTTATAAACAAATACCAAGTAGATTTTTCATGTAAATTAGTTTTTTCATATTTTGCAAGAAACAAATTAAAGACTATTTTCAGTCCAGGTGATACTTTAGGAGGTACTTAAAAATGTGTTGGGATATTTGTTCAAGTCAAGAGCTTATCTCAACCTAGCCAAATCAAGTGTCCTTGGGTCTTGCCTTCAAGCCCTGAATGCAACTCTCCAATATGTGTACGTTACTTGATCTGACTATGAGACTTACGGGTTAAGTCGGATAGTTTGGTTAATGATAACCTTGACTACGTTAGAATAAAATTATCCTGGAGGAATCGCTTATGTCTGTTGGACGAGGGAAGTTTTTTCGGGTTCGGTTTTGGAAGAACCGAGGGATTAGTCTCTTGTCCGGATATCTGTTTGGCGAGTCCCCGAGTGAGAGGCTCTGCTCTGTGTAAGAAATGCTACTTCCGCTCTGCTAGCACCCTTGAATTCGTTGCGCGGAGGGGGGGCAGGGATCTTTCAGCTAGTATCAGAGCGAAGTGGCTAAAGTGGAACAAGCGAGAAGCCAAAAATGTCAAAAATTTATGAAGTATCAGTAAAAGATTGCAATTGTGTGATGAAATTCATACAAATTGATATTTAGAATGAAGATTCATAAATTAGAAATTGGGTCTTTAGATGGAAGTACTGCAATTGTATGGAATCCTTGATTGCTTGAGGCCTAGATATGATGGTATTTACCTTATAGCTAAGGTGGAGATGCTTACATGATGATTAACTATTAAACTAATTAAGCTTAGACTCAAGCATAATTAGGTTATAAGATTGAGACTTGTACTTATAAAGAGGCTTGATAGCTTGCTTCATATTTCATTGCTTGATCTTTTATATGAGGAGATACATCCTTGGGCTTGTACATCAATGTAGGATAATTCCCTTTGCTCATGTGGCTTCATGCTAGACTTTGCACTTGCTTGACTTACTCAACTCACTCCTTATCTCTTTCTTGTGCTCTTTGACATCACATTTCTCAACACCCCTTCTTGGTGTAAAATATTTGGGCTACTCAAGGTGGTTAGATGCGGGTTTTACAACATATATTCACTCCCCCTCATTTCTAACTTGGTTAGGTAACTCATAGGCTCTTTGACTTGGTTACTCTTTAGCTCAGAGGTTACTTTAGATATGGTCGGATCGATTTTCACTCCTTCCAGGGTGCTGCTTTGGCTACTCTCTAGTGTAGTCGAGTGTTTTACATTTTCATATCAATTTGCATACTCATTTGGTGGCTTTTACAACATATGATTTTGGTTAGGGTAGTGGTTGGTAGCTTCTTTGTTGCTTAGTGCTGTTGCTTGATTGAGATCTCCTTGTCTTTTCTTGATGAAGATCCCATGTTGCTTCCTTCATGTTGTGTCCTTCTTTGCATTGTTGAATGCTTCCTAGATCTTGATCTTTTCTCTTTGGCTTGACTCTTTGACCACTTGTATTTGCTTATCTTCATGTTCACCTTTTGGTGTTGTCTTCTTCGGTGTTTCTTTGGTGTAGACTTGTCTTTGATGCCACTTGATGCTTCTTTTGGTCCTTTGTTCTTGATTTTTTTTTCCTTTGATGCTTATACATGTGTGTTTCTCCATTATGAGCTTCCCAACGATTTAATCCTCTCCCAAATGATGCTTTGAAGTGTAAAATGCTTGTTATTTAAAAATATCTTACCAACAATGAACTTGTGTTTTGCTTCATAAGCAAAGTCTAATCTCGTACAAGGTTAGCAATGTGCTATGGATTTTCATGCAATGACGATTTCAAGTTGATGCAGGTGATTAAAATGCAAACTATGTGCTTAAAATGAACTAAATGCGATGAAAAATCACTTAAGCAATGCAAGTGGATGAGATGGATTTAGATGCAAGAGCTCTAGAGTTTCCCATAATGGATTTACACCCTAATTTTTGAATATTGAATTTTTAACTTTTGCTAATACTATACTAATGATAATGATTAGTACTTAATCATAATGATTAACATGGTTGAATATTGGAGGCTTCAATTGAGCTCAATGGTGAGAGCTTTGATGGGGCTTTTGGCATGAAATTCTTTCTCTTGATAAGGAGATTTGGATAGAGTTAAAGAACCATCTCAAACTTATTAAAAACGGGTGCAAATCGCTGATTAGGGGTGATTGGTTATGTGGTTGCCCTGGTCGCCGCTATACAACACCAAACAAAGAACCCTTGGTAAAGTTAAAGCTTAGATTATGGACTATCTTCAACTAGAAGGGCTTGGCCCAATTTGTAGCATACACGGAGAACTGTCGAAAAAACTAGTGGTGGTTGAATCCCTTGTGCGTGGTCGTACAGCACGAAACGGGCTGATTCCCTGGAATCTATGAGGTCACCTAGATGTGGGCAAGAATCCCCTAGAAGGGTTTAGAAAATGGAGCTATAGATTGAGAGAATGGACCTTCACAAATTTGGGCCCCACAAGGAGAGAGCAAATGGATAGGCTTATGATGATTAGTGACTATAAAGTTCATTAGTGAAGTGATTAAGCTAATGTAAGTTAAAATTAATGGTTTGGAGATAGGGAAGGCATTGATACCATGTTGAGAATCATGGGTACCATGTGCATGATTATGGTGATTGGTCTTAATCTTACATTAATGTGATGATTAAGCTAATCTAAGGTGGATGATGCTTAAGCTTAAACATGATGATTAATTACTAAACTAATTAAACTTAGACTCAACCACAATTAGGTTACAAGATTGAGACTTGTATTCATAAAGAGGCTTGAGAGCTTGCTTCATATTTCATTGCTTGAGATGGCCCCCTATTATATGAGGAGGTACATCCTTGGACTTATACATCAATGTGGGATAATTCCCTTTGCTCATGTGGCTTCATGGTAGACTTTGCACTTTCTTGACTTACTCAATTCACTCCTTATCTCTTCCTTGTGCTCTTTGGCACCACATTTCTCAACAAGTTAGATAAATAAGCTTGCCCACTAGCATGCGATATAACGTGACATCTCCGAACAAATGTTTGAACTCTACTCTTAGCTTCACATCCATTGGCATGCCTATTGGCTTGCGATCTTGCATACCAAACTCTTCAAGCAAATCAAACGCATATTATCCCTAACTTAAACACATACCATCTTCTGTCGTCTTGACAATCTCTATTCCCAAAAAGAACTTCAACTCAGTAAGATCTTTCATTTAGATCCATCATACAACTATCTCTTCACTATTTCTATTACCCTTGCATTATTTCCGGCCACTATGAAATCATGAACTCTCCCATGCTTGGACACATCAAATACATCATTTGTATCATGTTTTTCATCTCTTTGTAGCTATACCAAATCATTCACATCCTCTTCAAGCATGCTTTCACTATAGCTTTGACTTTGCAACTAGTTTACCTACCATGCTAATCCTTCATCAAACCTCACATCTCGGCTTATATTTAGCTTCTTTTACATTGAATTATATATCCATAAGTCTTTGCTTTCCTAACTAACACCAATAAATATGTATTTCATAGCTTTGGCTTGTAGCTTTGACCTCACCTCTTCAAGTATATGTACATATGTTGAGAGATATTATTGCGGTGTCATGTGTATGTGGGAAAGCACCCTAGAGGTGCAAGATATTGTGGTAAGATAAGAATCCACATGTAATATTGTATGGTGTGTGAGTATTGACCAAAAGAGTGGAAAAGGAAGTGCCATATGGATGATGACATGTAAAGTGGGATAAGGCTAGAAAGCATGTATCATTGTATGGTTCATTGTGAATGCAATAGAAGAAGAGATCAAGTGTTGAGTGTGTTACTCTCTCTCTCTCTCTCTCTCTCTCTCTCTTATGGAGTTCTTAGTGTGGTATAATCCACCTTAATTTTTATGCTTAATCTTGTGTCTATCACCATGATCAATCCCATTTTAGGATTGTTAACAACATATCATACACAACCTAATATCTTGAACTTGCTCATATCCGGTGTATATATCCTTTGGTGTTGCATCTCCAAACACATGGATTGATTAGAAACACAACATATGCACATGACAGCTCAATAGAAGTTGTTAGGCATATTTATCTCATTAAGCATAGCTCTAATATCCGTCTTTTCTTTATTTGCGCCCCATTCATTTGTGGTGTCTTGTAGTCAATTGTCAATGTATGCCATGCTCTCGCAAATAAGTATAAAACTCAAGTGAGAGATATTCACCACCACCATTTGTTATCAGAAACTTTATGCTCAAATGGTTTGATTCTCAACCAAAGAACAAAATTTTATGAACTTATACAATGCTTTTGTTGATGAAGTATATCCATGCTTTTCGTGTACAATCATCAACAAAGATTATATTATATATGGCTCCACCTATGCTAGCCTCTTTGTTAGCTCCATATATTGGAATGCACAAGATCCAAATGCATCTACTTTAACTGACCTTGCTTACTAAATGGCAATCTAGAAGACTTCCCAAATTCACATGATTCCCATACATGTCTCAATTCCCTTGTTTTGGAAGATGGCAAATCTATCACTATTCCTTTGACTTGTGTATCCAACCGGTTTGCATTCACATGCCAAACCTTCTGTCATACTCTTTGCTTATTTATACATATTTTCATACCACTTTGTATTACATGTATCCAAAGCAAACATCTAACCTTCTCTTCTCTCGTTTGCTATGAGATTATTTTTAGCTTTGCAATCATAAACAAAGCATCCCATAGGATCAAATAATACTTTCATGTCCAAGGCTCAACCATTTATCCAATTGATAGAAAGTTCTTTGTAATACTTTCATGTCCAAGGCTCAACCATTTATCCAATTGATAGAAAGTTCTTTGTAATACTTAGAACACATAATACAATATGCAAGTGTTTCTTCTCTTTGATGTCTACAATTTGTATCAGTTGGTCACCCACATGGGTAGTGAGTGAGTTGTGTCATTCTCGTCGGTAGTCACATATGAAGGCACTTCCACTTCTTGCTTTTCTTTAAACCATCCATCATGGATGACCATATGATTACTATAGCCTAAGTTAATGTACCATTTGTCTTCACATACATTTATTCTTAAGTTTTTATGCTCATGATTCATACAAAACAATTGGTGCTCTTCTTTCGCCTCTCTTCCTTCACCGGAAGTAGATGAATAGTTAACTGCCTTGATTGTATCTTCCTTCTTGCATATCCCTATCTTTATGAAAACATTCTTGAAGCATGTGTCCTATCTTCTTGAAATAATGCCATAGAACTCCACCTCCACCACCCTGACTCACACCACGACCTCTTCCTTGATTTACATACCCACGTTGATATCCACTGAGATAGTTGCTTTGATAGTTACTTTGTTAACCTTGTCCATAGCCTTCTTGAGATCCTCGACCTCTTGTAGCCCCTCTTACATAACCTTTAAAGTCACCTCTTCCACAAGACTCTCTGGAGTTTCCTCTGCTTCTAAAGTTTTATCTCCCACTTGCTCTACCTCTTCCTTGAAACCCATAAGGCTCATGTTGGTTCTCTCCTAAGACTTGATATCCTCTTCCTCTCTTTGACTTCCTGTTCTACCTCTTTGACATCTTCATCTTTGTTGGCTTCTTCCTCTACTTGTGTAATAGGCTGATGCTTGGTATTCTCCTACATTTGGTGATATGTTCATGTATCAACTTTGGCACCAACTCTTCAAACAATGGCAACTCATCTCTAGTCCATATACTGCTAGCAAACACTTTATAATCTTTATCCAAAAATTACAACCATGCATTCACTTTATCATCCTCTTCAACCACATAACCAATTAATACTAACGATTCTATATGACTTTGGATCTTACCCACATAATCCATAATACTCATATTGTTTCGTTTCACATTGTTGGAGCTCTGTTTTCAAGTGCAGCTTTCTTGCTCGTGATGCACTCTCATAAAAATTTGCTAAACCATCTTATAGCTCCTTGGCTATTGCGTAATCCTCAGCCAATTTGTAAGCTACTTGTTGGTCTCTTGACGGAGTGGGGATGAGGTGGAGGTGGTGTCATCACTCATGGTTCTTGCTCTTTATATTCCTTGTGCAAAGATTATCTCCTTAGTCTAGGTATATGTATAGGTGGTTTAAGTGACATGTAATGTTGCAAACCCTTTCACCATACAAGTTAACATGCCTTGTACTTCTTCAAGGGTCCATCAGACTTGTACTTAGTCTTGTAAACCCACTTGGTGCTAATAATCTTACATTATGGAGGCATAAAGTCCCAAGTGTAGTTGCAAAGAATAATGCAATCATACTTTAACTACATATTGCCAATGAGGATCCTCTTGTACCAACCTGCATCATAAGTGCGTGATTGACTAGTTAAACATTAAGTATAGTGTCCTAAATGTCTATAGGTGATGCTCCATCTAAAAGCTACTACAAGTACCACTCATTAAGGGATAATTGGACTCAATTTTAGGCCTTTTTTCCTCTAGAGAGAGAACGGGTTTGTACCATTGGAAGAGATCCTTCGTAATACGGAACTTTTGATAGTTAGATTCTTTCAAATATTCTTTATATGAATATATTAGTAGAAAAAAATGAATTGCATTTGCAAAATACTTAGACCACACTTTATATTGAGAGTTCATTAATGTACGTGTTTGCGCTTTGAAGGTTATCTCTTCTGTTGTCTTCTTGCATTTTGAAGGTTATCTCTTCTTTTGTCTACATTTGTGCTTGTGTTTGCTTCAATGTCAACCACACATCTTAGCACCCATCATCCTCTGTTAGAGCTATTACAGTATACACCAACTTTGATATGGATAATCAAAGGTGGATTCCTATCACCATCTTTATTGGTAGTTGGACTATGTTATAGACGAGGAAGAGAAAAAATACAACGAATAAGTTCATCGATACTTACAAAGGCAAAGTTAAATATTTCAACCTATCTAACATAAGTAGGAGCATTAAGGAAGTCCTTATACAGCATGCCTACATGCACTCAGAACTTTGTTTGCAACATTTGTGTAAGGCATTCCACTCCATAGACCAAACTATAAGTGAATGTTTTTTTGTAAGGGTTTTACATTATGTTTATGTAACGTGTTTTATTTTTACACTTACGCTTATTGTGTATATGTATGTACAGATATATATCCTTTAAACATGGTAGATTGGCAGCCTATAGATAGTATAGTGGGAATGTTTGATGCGTTTCATGCTTCTAATAGTGAGAGGGGAGTTTTCTTTTATAATAACAAATTTAGCACGGAACATCATCGTGTTATAAGTTATAGATCATTACCACCACTGCCCTTATTTGAAAGTCCAGAATGTCCAATACCCACTGTAGAAATAAGTGAGTACTTTAGATTAAAGATATACCAAGACTTACAAAGATGTATGAGACCCAATGTAGCAAATCTCCAAGTGAAAATCATTGTCTTTATATCATTACATGTTTTTGTTGACTTCTTTTATGATGAGTAGGTCAAAAAAACATTGTTAATGTTTATATGTAAATCGGAGAAATGTTTGGATTTATTAGATCAAAATTGGGATGTGAAAGAATTAAATATGGTTACTTGCAAAATTCAATGGAAGTCTATTGTCTGTAAATTTATGATTGGCTCTCAGAATTTTATTTTAGCCTTTCATTATATGAGATGGCATTATGTCAATGAAAATCTTGTAGTAATTGATGAGGACTTGGAGAGGATGTTATTGAAAATCCATCGATCTTATTAGAGGTATAGTTTGAACATGAGCTCTTCACAATACTCAATATTAGGTCAAATGTCTCCCTGTGTCAAGTGAGAATAGACTTGGCAAACGAGGAGGACCTACAAGTGCCTGATGATTATGTGTTCGAATGCAACAACCATAAGGTATGCCAATCACTTTAACCTTGAAAAAGTTCTAATTTAAATAATATGCCATAATAGTCATTATTATTTATATACAACTGTCATTTCTAGAAATAGGTACCAAGGAGACAAGAAAGAAGCGTTTCATGTAAAAACATTACTAGGAAGCAAGTTTTCTTGGCGCAATCGACTATGTCATAAGAATCATTACAACATAGAGATTTATATATGACAGACATCTTGGAGACATTTAAAAAGAGTCTCTTGTATCCTTGATGGTAAATAGTTACAAAGGATCAATGCCTTGTTTACATCAATCATGAAACCATTTTGTATTTCTGAGAGCAATACAAGCAAAATCAATACGTTTTTACATTATCAAATATTTTGCATTTTGACAGTGGATCACAGCTTTGTTTAAATATTTCAAGATTTTCTTCATATCGTTGTCGTTACCACTTTTCGGCTCCATTTAGTTATACGTCTCTGGGTAGTTTGCTAATGCATAATTTTATACATTTTTAACAAATATTTAGAACAGAAGGTTCAATGTTGCTGTGTCAAATCACTACAACACGAGAACGACATGATGATTTTGTTGATGGTCTCATATCACGTTGTTATGATCTTTTGTTTTCAATGGTTTCAATGTCATTTAACACCAATTAATGCATTATTGTGCTATTAGGGAACTTTTCTATTCAAATCACTACAACATGATATACTACCTCTCAAGGATCTCGAAGACCTCGTAAAGCATTGTATTCATTTGTCTTTTTTTCTTGTGCTTTAATGTTGTTCGTCCATAGATTCCTGTGTCTTGATGAATTTTTCTCCCTTTTTATCTATTAGATGGCTCCGTTGGAATTTGAGATTGAGCCTGATGTTGATGTGAAGAAACCCATGAGGAGAAATTGTTTAACTTCTTGCATAAAGTTTTCCAGCATCATCGCCAAATTAAAAATTTCATGCATGTTTTCTTGGTGCAATCGACTGTCATAAGTAAAATTACAAAATAGAGATCCATATGTGACAAACATCTTAGAGACATTCAAAAAGAGCCTCTTGTTTTCTTGATGGCAAACAGCTACAAAGGATCAATGCCTTGTTTATGTTAAGCATGAAACCATTTTGTATTTGTGAGAGCAATACAAGAAAAATCAATACATTTTTACATTGTCAAATATTTTGCATTTTGACATTGGATCATAGCTTTGTTCAAAAAATTAGGAGTATGCTATGTTGCTTGGAAAGTGGGAGGGAAAGCTTGCTATTCCTGGAGAGGGAAATTTCTCTCTTCTTGGGGCAGTGAAGCTTGATAATCTTGGGAAGTGGAATCTTGCATTTGTTGGGAGGGAAAGATTGCGTTTGTTGTGTTTCTTTCGTTTGTTGCGTTTCTTCCGTTTGCGCAGTTTGCTCTTTAGATCGTTCAGCATCCAAAAGATCGATTACTACCCTGTCAGTACGTGGTTGCCAATTCGGGCTAGCCCTAGACGTGGTCATGGGTGGAGGTGGGATGAACGTAACTGGAAAATGAGGAGACCGATCTTGAATATTATTTATAAATTTCTCAATCATATGGGCCCTGAACAAGTGCCAATACAAACCAAATCCGTGTAGCATGACAATGACCGATTCTACACGAAAGTGACAAAGTAAATGTGTACCATCAGAGAATGAAGAAGGAAGGAAACTAAGATATCATTACCAAAAAAAGGTGCGTGCTTACCATTCTCGAGGGCGATTCAAAAATAGTGTAGCAACAACATTGCGTTGTAGCACACTCTCCACCCATAGCTATGGCTATCAGATTGCTTAGGGACTTTGCATGTCACGAACAATGTCACATCTAAAAGCTCGGGGTCCTAGGTTATGACCTCAAAACTACTTATAAAATTTCTAATTGAACTGCACACAAGTTCATAATTATAAATACTAAAATTCTCTCTCTCTCTCTCTCTCTCTCTCTCTCACTCATATATCAAAAATGATTGTGTAGACTTGCTGTCTAGTAGTGCCATGATAGCCTTTGGCTGAATTGGCCAAGTACAACACTTTGATTCCCTATCATAAGCGATTAAACTCCAATGTAAACTATAGAAGGCAATTAAGCATATGATAAGTAAGGGAAGGAAAAAAGAAATAAAATATATAAAGCAAATCAATATCACTATGCTAAGATTGCATATCAGTTACTCTTGATGATATGCCATTAGAAGGAGCTAAGCTACGTCAAAATTAATGGAGCTAAACCATCAGCATACATCCACGAGAGGGAAGTTTGCTGTGAAGTAAGAACAGTGGAAAGGAGGGATTCCACAATATGAAATTTCTCTTGAACCTGTGGACGGGAGATTTGATAAAACCGAGTTGCATAATAAAATAATATTATATTAGTCACTCTAAGCAATCAAAATACTTTAGAATAAAGATTATGATAAGGATTTAACAAACCTTAGAGCAGCCAACAAAACTTTATCCTCGTGCAAATTCAATAGAATCCAAATCTCCTTTATGTCAAAAGGAAAGTATTGTGAATTGTTTCATATATCAGAAGTCTGCTGACATAAAAGGAGGGGCCCAAGATACGTAGTGATTCAACATTATTATGCCTTAACATGCATCTTCAATAATTGCATCCCTTGAGTTAATATCCCTTGGAATCAATGTGACTCAGAGGCTTTGGGCAGGACATAACTATCCTGAAAGAATTCAACATGAAAGTCCTCCACATTCTCCTACAGGAACCTATGAGGCAAAAGCATGCCAACACATATTGATACTGAATGTGTCACAATGCATCTTACGAGGCACTAGAAAGGGAGATTTGAGATGGCTCTTTGCATGTGTCTACACCTTTCTCAACTCAACGCAGACGGATATTGATACTGAATGTGTCACAATGCATCTTACGAGGCACTAGAAAGGGAGATTTGAGATGGCTCTTTGCATGTGTCTCTACACCTTTCTCAACTCAACGCAGACGGATCTATGCTGCTCGTATCTTCGTTTCCTCATTGGCCAAGAGTGCGGACTTACTCTTCCCAAGACCAACCTTCTTAGCTTTTGAAGTTATTTTTCCTACTTTAGGATTGTCGTTCTATAAGCGCCTTCTTGCGATCTGTTTCGTATGCTCCATCTGAAAATTTAAACAGGCATTTAAGTTACAAGTCCTCTCAAAAAGAAAGAAAGAAAGAAAGTAACACCAAATCACTACAACGTGAATTGGGGACATCAGACACAATCTTGATCCCCTCCTTGTGTTGTAGTAATTTATTATGTAGAGCTCTTTATTCCAAAAAATGATTAATCAAAAGCTTAAATAAAGTAACAAACAATCAAGTAATTATAACACATGCACAAACTTGAATGACTCACTTACAACACAAAGATTATCTTTAAAAAAGTTGTAAGGCCTTGTCTTGCATTGTAGTGATTTGTTACGTAGTACTGATTTTTGACATCATGGGGGGGGACGTTAAAAAAACCACCACCCCATGAAATTGTAACAACGTAGCCATTTTGCACGTAGAGGAGTTCAAACGAATTAATGCACAAACACAAGAAACAAATATCTCCCGCTCTGTGGCAATTGGTAATATAAGATAAAAACAATGCGAGGAGGTGGAATCATGCCACTCACTTTGCACTGTAGTGATCGGCACTTAAGGATATATCACAAATGTATTAATTGCATCAAAAGTGTATCACAAATGTATAAAATAAATCATAAATGTATCACAAATGATAGGCAGAGAAAAATGCGCGAGAGAATAATTTATTGGAATGCATAAAATGAACGGACACAATATAACGCGAAAAGTAAATTCAAAAAACATTGAAAGTCTTATCTTGCATTTTGGTAAATTTGTAGGTACCTTGATCGAAGTGAGTGCTATGGATGAGGTGGAGCCTGCAAAGCGTAGACGAGATCGTACAATAGTCGAAGTAGCCAAAGTGAGAAGTAGAATGACATGTGTATGCAAAATAGTCATGACACAAAATGATTTACACCCAATGCATGTGTGACACGTGTCCATAATGCATGGCTAAGACGTGGTTCCCACATGGGTGGAAGATTACGTGAGGTGGGGTTCAATGCATGAGTGCCATGTATAAAGACCGTTACATAAAGCATACCCACATTCATTTACTGATTGCATAAACTAAGGTCATTCTTGCTCTCGTTGAATTTTTTTTCGTGCATTCATCATATCGTTATCGTTATCACTTTTTGGTCAAATTAATAACTTTGAGGTACGTTTTCAAAGTCTTCAATGTTTGATTCAGCAAATGTTTCAAATATTTCAAATTTTTCTTCATATCATTGTTGTTACCACTTTCTGGCCCCATTTAGTTATACGTCTCTGGGTACTTGATGCATAATTTTGCACCTTTTTAACAAATAGTTAGAATGCAAGGTTGAATGATGGTGATTGTGTCAAATCACTATAACGCGAGAAGGGTATGATGATTTTTCTTGATGCCCTCATATCGAGTTGTTATGAGCTTTTTTTTTGGTACTTTCAAAGTCATTTCTCATAAATAAATGCATTATTGTTTTACTCGGGTAATTTTCTATTTAAATCACTACAACGTGATATGATACCTCTCAAGGATCTCAAAGACCTTTTATAGCATTGTATTGAATTGTTTTTATTCTTGTCCTTTAATGTTGCTCGTAAACGGATTCCTGAGTGCTGATGCATTTTTTTTGCCTTTTGATTTTGTGGATGGCTCCATTTAGTTATACGTCTCTGGATATTATGCTGATGCATAAATTTATACCATTTTAATAAATAATTAGAACGCAAGGTTGAATGATGGTTGCGTTTGATGTCTCCATATGACTAATCACTACAATGCGAGAAGGGTATGATGATTTTGTCTGATGGCCTCATATCGCGTTGTTAGGATCTTTTTTTTAAAGTAGTTTCAATGTCATTTGTCTTAGAAATTAATGTATTATTGTGCTATTAGGATCCTTTTCTATTTAAATCACAACAACACGATATGCTACCTCCCAAGGATCTTGAACAACTTGTATATCACGCTGTGTTGATTTGTCTTTTTTTCTTGTCCTTCAATGTTGCTCATGGATTCCTACATGTTAATGCATTTTTCTACCTTTCTATCTTTTAGATGACTCCATTGGAAATTGAGATCAAGCTTGATGTTGATGTTGAAGAAACCCCAGAGGAGAAATTGCTCGACTTCTTGCACAAAGTTTGCTAGCATCATTGCCAAACTGGAAATTTCATGTATATTCAACTACAATTTTCCTATCAAAAACATGCTCTTGTCTGCAGGCTTGTATCTCCAAAAAAAGAGTAGAAATTTTGGAAAATCACTTCAACCTAATGCAGTCATTTATGACAATGTTCAATATGTGCATGTCGATGATTTTTTGGTTGCAATGTACCAAAGGCAGAAGTTCAACACCGATAAGAAGAAGATAGACAATAGTGCCCCGCTTATAATAAAAAATGTCATCTCCTAAACTATTACTACAATTTTATTTACTATCTTCATGTGCTTGTTGCTTGAGGATGAGCAAGTTGGGAAGGAAGATGTTGAGCAGCGAGCAGAGGGAGCTCCAAGGGTAGAAGATAATGTTCAAGAGATTGTGGAGGAGATGAACTTGGCTGTTGGAGAAGGAGTTAAGTGGACAAGTTGATATTGACACTCTCATAAGAGAAAACACTGAAGTGGTAACATGTGATGAGGAGGCCTGTGTGATAGAGGAAATAGATGGCCTTCCACTCCCGCTCCTCCCAACATTTCCTATTGGTGATAATGAATATGTTTCAACTACAGATATTCAAGTTGTGTTTGACATAAGGTAGGTCTGCTGTCTCACCATCATTGCATTAAATATTGAGGAAGATGAGTATTTTGTCGATCTTGATCTTGATAAATATGTCCTACTGGATTCAAATGTTAAGGACGGTTAGTTCCATTCTGCTGCTAAGACATTAGCTATGATGTATAGGAATGCAGTTCAGTATAAAGCCAACCTTCCCACCACTGAAGGAGGAGCTTCAAGCTATTCAGCAAGATTGAATATTTGTCATATGGGAAATGAAGGGGAGTCCTCATTAGTCAAGGACACCAACTCAACAAACAACATATGGACAGATGATTTACTTGTTAATTACTAGAATCAGAAGGTATGTTTACTTCAATGTTTATTATCATGCTCAAGCTCCTTATTACATTTGTTTTGTTGGGTCATGGACATCATTGTTTTGTAGCTTGTAGTGTTTGAGGATTATTTAATTGCATGCAATGCAGGCAAACGTGTGGGAGCACTCGAAAAGGACTCAACATTGGGAGAGTACATAAGTCGACTAAATTTCCACAACTCATCATTTTCCACAAGAAATTCTCAAAGAGAAATGCAAAATTCCCTTTGTTTTTAATCAAGGCATTATCTAGATACCTTGGAGAACATCCTGTCAGGTGGAATGCAGACAAAGTCATGGTTTTAGAGAAGCAGTTAGCGTTGCAAATCTTCAGGCAGTGCCCCAAGGTATATTCACTAAGGAGTAAATATTTTTTTGCAAATCTTCAGGTAGTGCCCCAAGGTATATTCACTAAGGAGTAAATATTTTTTAGCATATATTACATACGGTTTGACATGTGGGATTAGGGATCCCAAGATGCTAAGTGATAATGGGAAAAGGGAGCTTCTAAGATTAAAAAAACCTAGGGTTCCTTCATTTCTATAGGATGTAGTAGCAGAGCCATCTTCAAAAAGAGCAAGGTTCATGCAACCGATTATGTTTATTAGCAAGATGAGGAGTAGAAGTAGTCTCCTATCTCTTGTAAAATAACCACTTCTATAAAAGTTTAAATATTAATCATTGATCTGTGGGTATCCAAAACTTTCCATGTCTTTGTTTTGTGCGTTTCCATTCTTCATGCTTAATACTTGCATTAGATCTCCTCCATATATCTTGCTTTCTTTCTTTGTTCATAATTTTCACTACTTGATTAATTTATGATGCTTTGAATTGTTTCTTCTTTTTGGCTCTATGAAGAAGCTTCTTATATGTCCACACTGATGCAATTCTTCCAAGCTGTTAGATTTTTCTACTCCACCATGTCTTGTTGAATTAAGAGACTATCATTGAGAAGCATCCTTTTTCAAGGGATTTAGCCATAAAGATGGCTATTCTTTTTAGAGAGAGAGATTTACTTAAAGAAAGCATTACAAATAAGCAAGATGGCTCTGTGACATCCTATAAAAATGGAGGAACCCTGGGTTTTTTAAATCTCAGAAGCTCCCTTTTCCCATAATTACTTAGCATCTTGGGATCCCACATGTCAAACCATATGTAGTATATGCTAAAAAATATTTACTCCTTAGTGAATATACCTTGGGACCTTGCTTGAAGATTTGCAACGCTAACTGCTTCTCCAAAGCATGACTTTGTATGCATTCCCCCAAACGGGATGTTCTCCAAGGTATTTAAATAACGCCTTGATTAAAAACAAAGGTTAAAAAAATCATATGTCTATATGTTGATTGTTGAGTTGGTGTCCTAGACCGATGAGGAATCCCCTTCCTTTCTCATATAAGAAATATTCAGTCTTGTTGAATAGCTTGAAGCTCCTCTTCAGTGGTGGTGGGAAGGTTAACTTCATGCTGAATTGTATTCTTGTGCATCATAGCTAATGTCTTAGCAACAGCAGAATGGAACTGACCGCCCTTGACATTTGAATCCAATAAGAGATATTTATCAAGATCAGGATCAACAAAATCCTCATCTTCTTCAATATTCTATACAATGATGGTGAGACAATAGTCCTTCCTTATGTCAAACACAACTTGAATATCTATAGTTAAAACATATCCATTATCACCAATAGGAAATGTTGGGAGGAGGAGCAGGAGTGGAAGGCCATCTGTTTCCTCTATCACACAAGCCTCATCATCACCTGTTACCACTTCAGTGCTTTCTCTTCTGAGAGTGCCAAGTTCATATCCTCCACATCTCTTGAACATTATCTTTTGCCCTCGGAGCTCCCTCTACTCGTTGCTCAACATCTTCCTTCCCAACTTACTCATCCTCAAGCAGCACATGAAGATAGCAAGTAAAACCATAGTGATAGTTTAGGAGATGACATTTTTCATTATAAGCGGAGCACTTATTGTCTATCTTCTTCTTATCTCCCTGTTGAACTTTTGCCTTTGGGACGTTGCAACCAGAAGATCATCAACATGCACATATTGAACATTGTGATAAATGACTGCATTAGTTGAAGTGATTTTCCCAAATTGCTACTCTTTTAAATAGAAAAGGACCCCAATAGCACAATAATGCATTAATTGGTGAGACAAATGACATTGAAACTATTGAAAAAAAAAACATAACAACACAATATGAGGCCATCAGATAAAATCATCATACCCTTCTCGCATTGTAGTGATTAGTCATATGCGGACATCAGACACAACCATCATTCAACCCTGCGTTCTAATTATTTATTAAAATGGTGCAAATTTATGCATCAGCATAGTATCCAGAGACATATAACTAAATGAAGCCATCTAAAATATAGAAAGGCAAATAAATGCATCAGCACACACAGGAATCCATGAGCAATGTTAAAGGACAAGAAAAAAAGACAAATCAATATACAATGCGATACAAGGTCTTTGAGATCCTTGAGAGTTAGCATATCAAATTGTAGTGATTTGAATAGAAAAGTACCCCAATAACACAATAATGCATTTATCTGTGATAAATGATATTGAAACTACCAAAAGAAGGAAATATCATAACAACTCGATATTATGAGGGCATCAAGCAGAATCAACATGCCCTTCTCGCATTGTAGTGATTTGACACAATCACCATCATTCAAACTTGCATTATAACTATTTGTTAAAAAAGGTGCAAAATTATGCATCACAATAAGTACCCAGCAGGGACGTATAACTAAATGGGGCCAAAAAGTGGTAAACGACAATGATATGAAGAAAAATTTGAAATATTTAAAACATTTCTCAAATCAAATGTTGAAAACTTTGAAAACGTACCTCAAAGTCATTAATTTGGTCGAAAAGTGGTAACAAAATGATCTGATGAATGCACAAAAAAAATTCAACGAGAGCAAGAATGACCTTAGTTTATGCAAATAGTAATAAATGTGGGTACGCTTTATGTAACGGTCTTTATACGTGGCACTCATGTATTGACTGCCACCTCACATAATCTTCCACCGCCGATGTGGAAGCCATGTCTCAATCATGCATTGTGGACATGTGTCACACATGCATTGGTTGTAAATCATTTTATGTCATAACTATTTAATGCATACACATGTCATTCTACTTCTCACTTTGGCTACTTCGACTATTGTACAATCTCGTCTATGCTTCGCAGGCTCCACCTCATCCTCACACTAGTGCACTTTGATCAAGGTACCTACAACCAAATTGCCACAATGCGAGATAAGACCTTCAATGTTTTTTTTATTTTCCTTTTCGCATTATATTGTGTCCGTTCATTTTATGCACTCCAGTAAATTGTTCTCTCGCATATTTTTCTCTGCCCATCATTTGTGATACGTTTATGATTTATTTTATACATTTGTGATACACTTTTGATACATTTGTGGGGGGGGGACAATCACTATAGTGCGAAGTGAGTGGCATGTGGGGGGGGGGACAATCACTATAGTGCGAAATGAGTGGCATGATTCGACCTCCTCGCACTATTTTTATCTTATATTACCAATTGCCAGAGAGTGGTAGATATTTGTTTCTTGTGTTTGTTCATTAATTCGTTTGAACTCCTCTATATGAGAAATGGCTACGCTGTTACAATTGCATGGTGGTTTTTTCTAAATCTCCCCCCCCCTAGATGTCAAAAATTAGTACTACATGACAAATCACTACAACGCAAGACAAGGCCTTACAATTTTTTTGAAGATGGTCTTTGTGATGTAGTGAGTCATTCAAGTTTGTGCACGCGTTATACTTTCTTGATTTTTTGCTAATTTATTTAAGCTTTTAATTAATCATTTTGTGGAATAAAGAGCTCTACAAGAGAAATCATTACAACATGAGGAGGAGATCAAGATTGTGTCTGATGTCCCCATTTCACATTATAGTGATTTGGTGTTACTTTCTTGTTTTTTGATATTTTTTGAGAGGACTTGTAACTTAAATGCTTGTTTTTTTAGATGGCGCATACGAAACAAATTGCAAAAAGACAGTCATCAAACGAAGACCCTAAAGCAGGAAAAACAGCTTCAAAAGTTAAGAAGGTTGGTCTTGGGAAGAGTATTTCCTCACTCTTGGTGGGAATGAGGAAATGGAGGTATGAGCAGCATAGATCCTTCCTCCTTGAGCTGAGAAAGGTGTAGAGACAGATGCAATGTGCCATCTCAAATCTCTATTTCCAATGCCTCATAAGATCCATGTACTATAGATTCAATATCAATATGTGTTGGCAAGCTTCTGCCCCATAGGTTTCCTATAGGAGAATGTGGAGGACTTTCTTGTGGAATTCTTTCAAGATAGTTATGTCCTCGTTGCCCATGCGCGCAAAGTCAGAATCAATATGTGTTGGCAAGCTTCTATATGTTGCCTCTGCAGTTATGTCGTTGCTACCCATGCGCACAGAGTCACAGTGATGCCAAGGGATATTAACTCCCTTTGTCTTGTTAGATTATGATATGATAAGACTCTTGAGTCTGTGCTTCTTTCTAACATGCAGATGAAAGAAATTATTAAAATCCCTCCTTTGCTGGGAAAAGCTATATAAGGTCAGATATGTGGCAAATGTCCCTCATTCTTGGGACACGGCTCAATTCACAAGCTAGAGGTGACCATGCCAGCGATCAGGAGCTGGAAAAGAGGCAGTGGAGGGATGTAATTTTGGAAGATGCATGCCAAGTGATTAATCATAATAATGTTGAATCACTACGTATCTTGGGCCCCTCCTTTTATGTCAGACTTCTTATACGAAATAATTCACAGTACTTTCCTTTTGACATAGAGGAAATTCGGATTCTATCAAATTTGCACAAGGAGGTCAACGATAAAGTTTTGCTGGCTGCTCTAAGATTTGCTAAATCCTTATCATAATCTTGATTCTAAAGTATTTTGATTTCTTAGAGTGACTGGTATAATATTATTTTATTATGCAACCTGGTTTTATCAAATCTCTCATCCACAGGTTCAAGAGAAAGTTTATATTGTGGACTCCCTCCTTTCCACTGTTCTTACTTCATAGCATACTTTCCTCGTGGATGTATGATGCCTGTGATTTAGCTCCATTAATTTTGACATATCTCAGCTCCTTCTAATGGCATATCATCAAGAGTGAGTGAAATGCAATCTTAGCATAGTGATATTGATTTACTTTTTATATTTTATGTCTTTTTCCCTTCCCTTACTTTTCATATGCTTAATTGCCTTTTGTAGTTTACACTGGATTTTAATCACTTATGATATAGAATCAAAGTGTTATCACGGCCAATTCAGCCAAAAGCTATCATGGCACTGTTAGAGACAGTAAGTCTACACAATCATTTTTGATATATCTAAGAGAGAGAGAGAGAGAGAGAGAGAGAGAGAGAGAGAGAGAGAGAGAGAGAGAGAGAGAGAGAGAGAGAGAGAGAGAGAGAGAGAGAGACTTTCAGTATTTATAATTAAGTAGTATGCAGTTCAATTATAAATTTTCTAAGTAGTCTTAAGGCCATAACCCAGGACCCCGAGCTGTTAGACGTGACATTGTTCTTGAAATGCAAAGTCCCTAAGCAATTGGATAGCCATAGCTGTGGGTGGAGAGTGTGCTACAACGCAATGTTGTTGCTACACTCTGTTTTTGAATTGCCCTCAGGAATGGTAAGCATGCATCTTTCTTTGGTAATGATATCTTAGTTTCCTTCCTTCTTCACTCTCTGATGGTACGTATTTGTTTTGTCTCTCTGATGGTACGTATTTATTTTGTCACTTTCATGTAGAATCCTTCATTATCATGCTACACGGATTTGGTTTGTATTTGCACTTTTTAAGGGCCCAAACGATTGATAAATTTATAAATAATATTCAGGATCGGCCTCCTCATGTCCCAGTTTGCGGTCGTCCCCCGCCTCCACCATGACCACATCTAGGGCCAACCCGAATTGGCAACCACGGATTGACAGGGTAGTAATTGATCTTTTGGATACTGAAGGATCTCAAGAGCAAACTACGCAAATGGAAGAAACGCAACAAACGGAAGAAACACAACAAACGCAATCTTTACCTCCTGACAAACACAAGATTTTGCTTCCCAAGAACATCAAGCTTCACTGCCCCAAGATGAGAGAAATTTTCCTCTCCAAGAATAGCAAGCTTCCCCTCCCACTTTCTAGGCAACATAGCATACTCCTAATTTTTTGAACAAAGCTATGATCCAATGTCAAAATGAAAAATATTTGACAATGTAAAAACGTATTGATTTTGATTGTATTGCTCTCAGAAATACAAAATGATTTCATGATTAACATAAACAAGGCATTGATCCTTTGTAACTTTTTGCCATCAAGAATACAAGAGGCCCTTTATGAATGTCTCCAGGACGTTTGTCACATATGTATCTCCATGTGGTAATTATACTTACGACAGACGATTACACCAAGAAAATATGCGTGAAATTTTTGGTTTGGTGAGATGATGATGATGAACTTTGTGCAAGAAGTTAAAAAATTTATCCTTAGGGGTTTCTTCAACATAAACATCACGCTCGATCTCAATTTCCAACAAAGCCATCTAAAAGAAAAAAAAGGGAGAAAAATTCATCAACACATAGGAATCCACGTCGAACAACATTAAAGGACAAGAAAAAAAGACAAATCAATGCAACATGATACGAGGTCTTCGAGATCATTGAGAGGTAGTATATCATGCTGTAGTGATTTGAATAGAAAAGTACCTTGATAGCACAATAATGCATTAATTGGTGTTAAATGACATTGAAACTACCGAAAAAAAGAGATCATAACAACGCGATACAAGGACATCAGACAAAATCATCGTGCCCTTCTCATGTTGTAGTGATTTGACACAGCCATTATTCAACCTTTCGTTCTAACTATTTGTTAAAGAGGTGCAAAATTATGCATCAACAAACAACCCAAAGACGTTTCACTACATGGAGCCGAAAAGTGGCAACGACAATGATATGAAGAAAAATTTGAAATATTTGAACAAAGTTATAATCCACTGTCGAAATGCAAAATATTTGACAATGTAAAAACGTATTGATTTTTCTTGTATTGCTCTTATAAATACAAAATGGTTTCATGATTGATGTAAACAAGACATTGATCCTTTGTAACTATTTACCATCAAGAATACAAGAGCCTATTTTTGAATGTCTCCAAGATGTCTGTCACATATGTATCTCCATGTTGTAATGATTCTTATGACATAGTTGGTTGCACCAAGAAAACTTGCTTCCTGGTAATGTCTTTGCATGAAATGCACCTTTCTTTTCTCCTTGGTACTTATTTCTAGAAATGACAGTTGTATAAAAATAATAGTCATTATGGCATATTATTGAAATCAAAACTTTTTCAAGGTTAAAGTGATTGGCATACCTTATGGTCATTGCACTCGAACACATAATCATCAGGTACTTGTAGGTCCTCCTCGTTTGCCAAGTTTGTTCTCACTTGACATAGGGAGACATTTGACCTAATATTGAGTATTGTGAGAAGAGCTCATGTTCAAACTATACCTCTAAAATAAGATCAATGGATTTTCAATGTCATCCTCCAAGTCCTCATCAATTACTACAAGATTTTCATTGACATAATGCCATCTCATATAATGAGGCTAAAATAAAATTCTAAGAGCGAATCATAAATTTATAAATAGTAGCCTTCCATTGGATTTTGCAAGTAGCCATATTTAATTCTTTCACATCCCAATTTTGATCTAATAAATCCTAACATTTTTCTGATTTATAGATAAACATTAACAATGTTTTTTTGACCCCCTCATCATAAAAGAAGTCAATAAAAACATGTAATGGCATAAAGACAATGATTTTCACTTGGCAATTTGCTACATTTAGTCTCATACATCTTTGTAGGTCTTGGTATATCTTTAATCTAAAGTACTCACTCATTTCTGCAATGGGTATTGGCCATTCTAGACTTTGAAATGAAGGCAATGGTAATGATCTATAACTTATAACACAATGATGTGCCATGAAAAATTTGTTAAAAATAAAACTCCCCTCTTTTCCAAAGACCTGCTTAAGCTTTCTTTAAGCTTTCTTTGTATAGTGCTGCGCACCAATAGAAGCATGAAATGCATCAAAGATTCCCATTATACTATCTATATGCTACCAATCTACTATGTTTAAAGGATATATATATGTACATACATATACACAATAAGTGTAAGTGTAAAAATGAAACACGTTACATAAACGTAATCTAAAACTCTTCCCAAAAAAACATTCACTTACAGTTTGGTCTATGGAGTGAAATGCCATTAGGTAAGGGTTGCAAACAAAGTTCTGAGTGCATGTAGGCATGCTGTATAAGGACTTCCTTAATGCTCCTACCTGTGTTAGATAGGTTGAAATCTTTAACTCTACCTTTGCAAGTATCAATGAACTTATTCGTTGAATTTTTTCTCTTCCTCGTCCGCAGCAAAATAGTCCAACTACCAATAGAAATGGTGATAGGAATCCACCTTTGATTATCCATATCAAAGTTTTTGTATACTGTAATAGCTCTAACAGAGGAACAAGGGTGCCTAGGATGTGTAGTTACCATTGAAGCAAACACAAGCACAAACACAGATGAAAGAAGAGATAACCTTCAAAACACAAGAAGACAAAAGAAGAGACAACCTTCAAAGCGTAAACGCTGACTAAAGAAGAGATAACCTCAAAAACGTGCAAGATTCTTAGAGGGAAATCCATTCATTGTTTGAGTTGAGAAATTTGAAGACTTTTTAGAGAGAGAAAAACTATCTTTATTAAATGACCTAACAACACTCTAGTTTTCATGTACATTCATGGACTGCCAATAAAAAGGGTGGTCTAAGTATTTTACAAATGTAATTCATTTTTTTCTATTAATAATATATTCATATAAAGAATATTTAAAAACATCTAATTATCAAAATTTCCATTACGGAGGCTCTCTTCCTAATGGTACAAACCTGTTCTCTCTCTAGAGGAAAAAGGCCCGAAATTGAGTCCAATTATCCCCTAATGAATGGTACTTCTAGTAGCTTCTAGATGGAGCATCACCTATAGCCATTGAGGACACTACACTTAATGTTTGAAAGTCCAGAAGAATAGAGGATTAACTAGTCAATTAAACACCTATGATGCAGGTTGGTACAAGAGGATCCTCATTAGATGGTGCTATTTAGTTAAATTATGATTGCATTATTCTTTGCAACTGCACTTGGGACTTTATGCCTCCATAATGTAATATTATTAGCACCAAGTGGGTTTACAAGTCTAAGTACAAATTTGATGGAACCTTGAAGAAGTACAAGGCATGTTAACTTGTATGGTGAAAGGGTTTGCAGACTTACATGTCACTTAAACCACCTAACATATACCTAGACTAAGGAGATAATCCTTGCACACAAGGAATATAAAGAGTAAGAGCCATGAGTGATGACACCATCGCCACCTCATCCGTCAAGAGACCAACAAGTAGCTTACATATTTTCTTGATCCATTTGCTAAAATGGGAGTCATAATTCTTGTGCATACTCATGCTCCTTAAATCTAAAACTGCACAAAAATGTCCAAGGATCCCTCATACAGAGTCATTGAATGATCTTAGAGCAGGGAATGGTTAAAATATTTGTAATATATCATTAAAGCGAGAAGTGGAAGTTCCTTCATATGCAACTATCGAGAATGACACAACTCACTCACTACTCATGTGGTGACCAACTAATACAGATTGTAGACATCAAAGAGGAGAAACACTTGGCATATTGTATTATGTGTTCCAAGTATTACAAAGAACTTTCTATCAGTTGGATAAATGGTTAAGCCTTGGACATGAAAGTATTATTTGATCCTATGGGATGCTTTGTTTATGATTGCAAAGCTAAAAATAAGCTCATAGAAAAATAGAGAAGAGAAGGTTACTTTGGATACATGTAATACATGAAAATATGTATAAATAGGCAAAGATTATGACAGAGTTTGATGTATGGCATCAAAGGTTTGGACATGTGAATGCAAATCAGTTGAGAGATACACAAGTCAAGGGAATAGTGATAGGTTTGCCATCTTCCAAAACAAGGGAATTGACACATGTATGGGAATAATGTGAATTTGGGAAGTCTTCTAGATTTCCATTTAGTAAGCAAGATGAGTTAAAGTAAATGCATTTGGAAATCATGCATTCCAATATATGGGGCTAACAAAAGAGGCTAACATAGGTGGAGCCATATATTTTATAATCTTTGTTGATGATTGTACACGAAAAGCATGGATATACTTCATCAAGCACAAATCAAAAGCATTGTATAAGTTCATACAATTTGTGCTTTGCTTGAGAATCAAACCGTTGGGGCGTAAAGTGTTTGATAACGGATGGTGGTGGTGAGTATCTGTCACTTGAGTTTGATACTTATTTGTGAGAGCATGGCATACATTGTCAGTTGACTAAAAGACACCACAAATGAATGGGACCAAATAAAGAAAAGATAGATAGTTAGAGCTATGCTTAATGAGATAAATATGGCTAACAACTTCTGTTGGGCTGAGGCACGTGAACAAATTCTATTGGGCTGAGGCATGTGCATATGTTGTGTTTATAAATCAATCAAGCTCCGACTCATATGTTTGGAGATGCAACACCAGAAAAGATATACACCGGATATGAGCAAGTTGAAAATATTTGGTTGTGTATGTTATGTACATATACCTGAAGAGGTGAGGTCAAAGCTACAAGCCAGAGCTATGAAATATATATTTGTTGGTGTAAGTGAGGAGAGAAAAGACTTATGGACATATAATTCAATGTAAAAGAGGCTAAATATAAGCCAAGGTGTAAGGTTTAAAGAAGGATTAGCATGGTATGCAAACTAGTTGTTGCAAAGTCAAAGCTATAGTGAAAGAATGATTGAAGAGGATGTGAATGATTTGGTATAGCTATAAAGAGATGTAAAACATATATTTTTCATGGACCCTAGTGAGGCAAGAAAGTGTGGAAGAAGATGGACCATGAAATCTTTCAAATAGCGCTAGATGCGTTCAAGAGATCAATGATTAATGCATGGACAAATCAACACATCATTGACTATATGGTATTCGATTGAGTACATATTGAGCACATTTTTAAATTGTATGTTGAATAATATACTAATTAATGTATTGTTTTATTATTTTACAACACATTATCTATAATCATACTCCTTGTTTGTAAAGAAGTATGTTAGTTTATCAATATGGTCAACCCAAGGAATGGAGAAAACACATTATCAAAGCACGCTCTAGGTATTTCTTCAAATGGAAGTACCACAATTGTATGGAATCCCTAACTTGCTTGAGGCCTAGATATGATGGTATTTACCTTATAACTCCAAGGACTGTGACTACCCGTGTATATCATGGGTATAACTACAGCTCTTTATTGACAATATATACAAGTAAATCTAAGACCTTGAAATTATAAGCAAAAATGCTATCCAAATGATGAATTCGAATGCTGGTTGATATGATTTTAGAATTCTGGTTAAAAATTGATGAGTTGATTTGGATTCTGATTGAAAGATAATGATTCCTGAATTCTAGTTGAAAGAAGATAAGTTTAACAAAGCCACAATGAGGATAAATGGGATGAATCCCAGTGATGATGATAGTAACTGGAATGATGATTGTGACTCTAGCAAATCACTACGAGATTAGTGAATTATGCTGACAGATTGTTACTGTTGACCTTAACCCAGTGACTCTAATTAAGAGATGACAAATTGAGAACCTGCATAACTGAAATTTTCGTGGAGGAATGTTCAGATGGAATTTTTGGTCTGATGGACCATTACTGTGTTAAGAATATGAATGAATTATTCTTTGATAATAAGTTCCGTATGTTCTTCTGTTATAAGGGGTCTTTATCCCATGATTCTGTCGGGGCTGACCAATCTAAAGAACCCCATAATTAGTTAGATCTACAGTCGGATTTGAATTATAAATAAAGGGACTTAACAAGAATTTTCGTATTGATAGGATCATGGATCGAGGTCGTTGTGGTAGGAATGATAACCCCTAACTCGATGAGGAAGAGCTTGACTTGGATGTTTGTAAAACTTTTCATAGACCGCAGCCTAGACCTTTCAAGTGTGAAGGAAAAAACTTCGGTGAGGCTGTGGAGAAGTGGATCGAAGCAATGGAAGAATACTTCGATGTCACCGGGTACAACGAGAAAAGTAAAATAGCTCTTGCAAGGTTGAAGATAGTAGAAATAGTCAGAGTGGCATGGAGAAACCACTACGAGACAAACCGTCTAGATCTAAATACCCAGACATGGAATGACCTCAAAATTTACCTAAGGAAGAGATTCTGTCCTCCCGGCTTTTTGGAAACCAAGATGAACAAATTCTTAGAGTTAACCCAGGGGAGCAGAACTATTAAAGTGTATCACCAAGCATTCACTCTCCTCTCACCACTGCTAGACAAAGAACAGCTGATGCCAGGTTCATTCGGGGACTGAAAGAACCTTTGAATATCCTAGTGAAGAATGCCAAGCCAGTTTCCATGGCCGAAGGAGTGTGGATGGCAAAGGATTTCGCTAAGGCCTTTGATGTCAAGGTCCCGTCGTCGAAAAGCTAGCACCATCATCTTTCTTCAAAATATTTCTAGCTCTAGAAGGTGATTCTAACCTTCCACTGCCCCTAAGAGACAACAAAGTCAAGCTCAAGATATGGAAAGTTCCAGAATAGAAGAAAGGTGCTTTTCCCAAAATTCAATTCCCCTGGAATTCAACTTCAGAAGTTCCACCCTTGAACAAGGAAGTGAAATGCTATAACTGTCAAGGATTTGGACATCGTAGTATGGATCGCCCAACTCCTTTTGGATCAAAGTTTTTGGGGTAGGAAAATCAAGGACCAAGATTTCAGACTCTAGCTCCTTCCTTCTAGAGTAATCAGGTTCCTTTCCGTCAAAATAAGGGAAATCCCAGAGGTAGACCCTCTAACCAACCCCCAGTTTCAATCCAAAGTAATGCAAGACCTCCGCCTCAGAATAGGGAAAGTCAGAGAGAGATGTTGCCGAATCAGCCATCCACTTCCAAGGCAGTAACGCTGGAAGTGATTGAAGAAGAAGAAGATGAAAGGGATTATACTCCACTTGCGAGATGAGGACATCTCACGTTTTTTAAAGTGGGGTAGGATATAAGATTCCTCCCTCCAGCTTTTGAGGTGTAAAGGTGTAAGAACCTCCCCTTCTGTTCTTGAAATTATTTCCCTCTCTGAAATAGAAAAAAGATCTTGTTTTACCCTGTTTTGGCCTAGAGAGAGATGAAATGTCTAGGGAGAGGTAATCCAAAATTGAGATATCTTTGGATATAAAAATCCTCCTAGTGTCTGAAATGGTTTCCCTTGAAACAAAAGTTCAAAATAAATTCTCCAAAGTACATTAGGAATCAATTAAAAATGATTTAAAAGACCTTACCCTTATTAAAAGACTAAGGTTATGTAAAAGAGGAGGAGAAGGGTGTGTGTGTGTGAATGGACTTAAGGTCCACTAGCTCACCTATTTAAAGGTGGAGCTAGAAGGCATTTTATGAAGCATGAAGCTTAGTTGTACTTTGAGCAACTTAATAAAGCAAGATCTTTTCTTGTATTTTGGGTCTCTCTCCACATCTTTGATCTAGCATGAGCACCACAGATTTCTTCATGGTATCTAGAGCTTGGCAAGATTAGGTCATTTTATGTGGTGTAGAATAGGTCAATCTTATCTTTCTTTTTTGTGGAGCTAAACCTTCTACCAGTGGAGGAGCTCTAGCACCTTGTGGAGGCAAGAACTCGGCGTGATTCCAACTGGGAAAGTGTAGAGGAGGTGTAGGCGCTTCAGTTCGTACGACTAATGGCTGAAGTCTGGGTACTAAGGCCGCGGCACTGAGCTTTGAGCAAGCCGGTGTAGGTTTTCTATTGCATCATGGTCGTACGTCTGATTCGCCTCCTGTGTGTGCAAGATCAAGCTACAAAATCAAAGGGCAATTGAAGCCCACCTAAAGGAGCCCCTACTACCAAAGTCTCACCTCTAATGGCGGCATGAAGTGCGCACAATAGAGGAAAGACCAAGCCTGCCCACTGTGGTAGCCATCGAAGCTTCCATTAAAGCTTCAAAGTCAAAGCTTTTTTTTGCACTAATCCTCTCTTCTTAGCTCAAAATCTATTAAGTTCTTCTTGAAAGTGTTTTGCTCCAGATTCTTTGGTGTTGTGGGCATACACCATGAGGGTTCATAAGCCTCATTATCATCAAGCTTTATCAAGCGTACAACGTTCCATAGTATGCTTATGAGCACTAAAGGTGTTGCTAAACACCATTAGTGGGTGTAGCCATCACCAAAGGGGAGCCTCTCTACATTACGTAGTGTTTCTAAACACTAAGAGTGTTCTTAAACACTAATGGTGAATCTAATCACCAATGCAAGTGTCATTAGATGGTAGAAATGTGCTCTTAAGGACTAATAGTGTTGCTAAACACTAATGGTGATCTTAATCACCAAACAAAGTGTTCTTTGACACTAATGAAGCTACTCTCCATCAGAATTAGTGGTTGGGCACAAACCCTAAGTGCTAAACCATAAGCTTCACCATCTTAATCTCCTTTTTTATGCAACATCCTTGGCTTGATTAAGGGTTGTTGCACTCTCATTAGCCTTTCTCTTTCTACTTAAGCCAAAACATCACAAGTTTTATGGTTTTTCTTCTTCATAAATCAGCCCATTACTCTCTTGTAATCTCCTTCAATACCCAATGTTAAAGGACAACACCCAAATTAAGAAGTTCTTAGGAGAGGGCTTCCACACTTGGCAAGTTCTTAGGAGAGGGCTTCCACACTTGGCAAGTTCTTGTCAAGTACAAGATGATGTCCAAAGGTTTTTGGCCGTTCATCTCCGGCACTAAGGTTATTGATCGAACTAAGGTTAAAGATATTGAAGATGATGAGAGGGCACAAGCCATCATCATGCTTCATCTTGATGAGGCTCTCATTCACCATGTGGACCAGCTTCCAACTGCAAAGGAGAAATGGGATGAGCTTGACAAGCTCTATGGAGCTCGTGGTAAGAATTCCAAGATCTCACTTAAAATTGAATTTTTCAGCTTGGAACTCAAAGAGGGAGACGACATTGAAACTTTTATCTCTCACTTGAAGGGCATTATGGCTCAACTTGCATCAGTGAATGAAGATGATGCAGTGGCTATTTTGCTAAAAGCAGTCAAGAAGGTGTACCCCACCTTAGTCACCACCCTGAAGAACATACCTAATCCCACCCTTGAAGGAGTCATTTAATCTTGTCTTGATGAAGAAAAGAGGCCAAAGGAAGGAGTTGAATCTTCAAATGCAACTACTTCATCGAATATTGAACAAGCTTTGTCACATCAAGTGATCAAAGTAAGGTGCGTCCATTGCAAAAAGGTGGGTCATTTGGCAAATAATTGTTGGATCAAATATCAAAACAAAATGAAATGTAATAAGTGTAAACAAATGGGACATATCACTTCTAAATATCCTAACAAAGAGTCAGAGGCTAACTTTGTAATAGCCTCTAACTCCACTGAGAAATTATTTTAAATCTCAATGTAACGTCACCTATATTCCTAACGTTGTACGCCTAATGTTATAAAGGCAACCTATGTCCAATACCACCTATTACAATTTTTTTCATAGTTGGTATTGATTAAAAGACTAAGGTTATGTAAAAGGGGAGGAGAAGGGTGTGTATGTGAATGGACTTAAGGTCCACTAGCTCACCTATTTAAAGGTGGAGCTAGAAGGCATTTTATGAAGCATGAAGCTTAGTTGTACTTTGAGCAACTTAATAAGCAAGATCTTTTCTTGTATTTTGGGTCTCTCTCCTCCACATCTTTGATCTAGCATGAGCACCACGAATTTCTTCAACCCTAAGGGTCAAGATTTTTTGAAAATTTTAGATTATGGTCCAATTAAGGTTCCTATTGGCCAATAGGATTAATCCAAGTGTGGGGATGAGACAAATCCAAAGAATAAAAGAAAATACCCAAAATGAGTAAGTGCTCACATAAGATAAAGAGTTGACTAAGTACAAGGTTTATTAGTTAAACACTATGAGATATTACTAAAAAATGAGATATTTTAGAATAATGATACATTTTTGACACCTTGGTAAGGAGGGGGGATACTTTAAGGTAGGTTCTTATTTCACACATGTGGATAAGTTTTTAAATCCAAAAAATTGTGATATTTTTATCTCTCCTCTCTCTTGGATCAAACTGTATATCAAAATGGGAGCTAAACTGGTCTAAATCTTGTTGTCCAAATTTAGCCAAACTGAAGCTGGAAATTTCTAGAACTTAGTTGGACTCAGTTAATGGCCTCCCTCACCTATAAATAGACCCTCATTCTTTTGTATTCTCATTTGTGAACTAGACCATGCCAGTAATACATTTAAATAAGCCTATTTTCTATTATCCCTTAAAAATCCTCTACATTTTGGAGAGATTGGAGCTTCTCTCTCTCTTCAACCATCTTTGGAGCACACTAACCAATTGATTGGTTGGGGGATTCCTTCTAAGAGAAAGAAGCAAGCAAACCAAGAGGTAAGATATAATTTCATGGTTTTCTTTAATATTCTGAATGTTTTCACTTCTCAACCTCTCTCAAGCTTGAGAAGTTTCAAATGTATTGTTTTTCAATGCAAATTAAGATTTCTAAAGAATTCTAATGATTAATTACAAAAAGTTTAACTTTATGCTTAAGATTAATCACAAAAAGTTTATCTTTATGCTTAATTTAGGATGTTTTTATGTATATCTCTCTCTCCCCAAAAGAATGGTCATTCCTATGACCAATTCTCTATTCAAATGATGCTTCTCATTGATAAATTTGCAATTCAAAAATCAAACTCTATACTAGTTAAGCTAGAGGTTAAAGAAATGGCTTTTTATGCTTTTATGCTAATAAAATTATAGTAAAACTATGATTTAATTCCATAAATTGGATTTAGATCCAATGATAGTTACTCTATCATAATTGTATTATAAAGTCTTATTCTTTTCAAAAATATTAAAAATTATAAGTAATAGCAGCTAAGCTATGGCAAAATATTAAAGAATTTAATACATAATTCATTTTTATACATAATGTGAAAAGAGGACTTCCTACCATATTTTAGGATTGGTCATCCTATGCTAAAAGAATGATTTTCATCACATTCATGGAAAACTAATTTTTAGTGTTTAAGCATAAATAAGTAATTAAGAAAAGAGATAATTTTGGTAATTTTATTTTTATGCAAAAAGAGGAATTCCCATGATAATGGAGATCCATGTAATTAAAAGGAAAAAGAGAAATTTTGATATATTAAAATAATGAATATTTTTATTTAGAGAGAAATTTTAGATAAATTTATTTTATGCATGAGAAAATTTAAATGATAAAAGAGAAATTTCCATGACATTTGGAATTCAATCATTTAAATGGTAAAAGTGGAATTCTTGGCATAGTTGGAATAATGGATATTTTTATTAAAGAAAAGAGAAATTTTAGATAAATTTATTTTATGATAAAAGAGGAATTCCCATGACATTTGGAATTAAATCAATTAAATGCAAAAAGAGGAATTTCCATGATATTTGAGATCCAAAAAATTAAATAGAAAAAGAGAAATTTTTAGTATAATTCAAATTATGAGTATTTATCAAAAGTGAAATTTTGAGCATTATTGAAAAATATGGGTAGAACTGATTTTTGTAAATCCCATGAATCTTTTTCTAAAAAAGAAGAATATTGAATATATTTCACTTGAGAAAATTGAGAAAGAATATGAAAATATCACGTGAAAAAGAACCTTTACCTAGGCCAAGCAATTGGCAGAAATTTAGAAAAGTCCCATCGGTATTGATGAGATGTGGATGAAATGTGATGTGATGTGAATATATGTGGATGTAAATGTGATAAGATGTGGATGAAATGTGATGTGATGTGAACATATGTGGATATGAATGTGAATGTATGGATGGATGTGGATAGACGTGCATGTGAATGACTGGATGGATGTGGATGAATGAGATGGAATGTGTATGGATGTGATGAGATATGGATGGATATGGATGTGATGTAATAAGGATAGAATGTATGTGATAGGATGGGAATGCAATGAATGTGATGGATGTGAATAGATGCGATGAGATGTGAATGTGAGGTGATGTAAATAGATGTGAATGGATGTGATGTGATGTGAATCGGGATAGATGTGAATGGATGAGATGTGATGTGAATGGATGTGATGTGGATCGGGGTAGCTGTGAATAGATGAGATGTGATGTGAATGGATGAGATGTGATGTGAATGGATGTGATGTGGATCGGGGTAATTGTGAATGGATGAGATGTGATGTGAATGGATGTGATGTGATGTGGATATGGGTAGATGAGAATGGACGAGTTGTGATGAGGATAGATGTGGATAGATGCGATGGGATATAATATAATGTGATTGGATGAAGGACGATGGGAATACATATGATTGGATGTGGATTAAGCAAAGTGAATTGATTTAAAAAAATGAGGAATAACGAGAAATGACGTGGAACGATGTGAAAAGATAAGAGTTCGTTAGAAAGTGTATTTATGAGACCAGTTTTTTAATGACTATTTTATGTCAAGAATGCTGGTGAAGCATTTTGACTTACTTGTGAATGAGGTCGTGGAGACCTAAGTGATAAAGTTGCCTGATGGAGAGTCAACGAAGGACGTCTCGCGTAGCAAGGTCAGTCGAGGTCTTGAGCAGCCTCGGTTCGATTTAAATGGTGAGCTTCTAGTACGGTGGATGAGGGACCAAGGAAGTGGCCTATGAGTGAAGCGCTAGTTGACCTGCAAAGGATCCTAGAGGGTGCTGACCATACGGTGCTCGGGCTCTGAGTCGCCGAAGATACCCACACGTGCGTCGAGGAAGAAAATGGAACAAGTTGTTAGAGTTGTTCTCTGAACTCGGGCATGGATCTGGTTGATTGACCTTGCTGGTCCTCAACAGATAAGTCCATGGCTCTTTTATATGGATCTATTGGTTGATCTTGCTGGTCTTCAATGGAGAGTCCATTTGGTTTTTTATAAGTGAATATATTTTCGGGTTTTATGAGCTAGGAACTATTGAAGAAAAGGCCCCTGAGTGGATAGGTGGTGAGCGTTCTGGTTGCCAATGATGCCATAGATACACCGATGAAAGAATGATTAGAAATTAAAATTCAACCAGATATTTTTGAGGATTATGATCAGTGATACTATGGTTTCATTAAAAGATTGTTTTAAAGACAGGTGAATCTATGAAACATGCATTTTCATATTGGGTGTGTAAGTGGTGTGACTATCTTGAAGTTTGCATGAAGCACCGGCTAGGGGGCTTGGGAACTCTTTTCCCTAGTACCCGGGATAAAACATAACCAGATTCTTAAATAATGGATCCTATCACTAAAGTGGTTGGGCGGTTGGCGAACCCATGGGATTGGATGGACTGATGGATCCCTAAAATGAGACTCAATTCTGTTATGTTACGATAGATGAAGTAAATCCCGGATAGTCCTTGTTCTATGGAAAAGAATCAACGGCTGTGCCTCTTGATGAGGAAAAAAGCATTGGTCTCTATGATCCAAGTGCAAGTCTCTTCCTTGATCTGACCATATGACTTACTGGTTTGGTTACTTAAGGCTCTTAACTACGTTAGAATAAAAATATCCTAGAGGAATCGCCCGTGCTTTCTGGGCGAGGGAAGTTTTTTCGTGTTCGGTTTTGGAACAAACCGAGGGATTAGTCTCTTGACCGGATATCCGTGGGCGAGGCTCCGAGTGAGAGGCTCTACCCTACGCAAGAAGTGCTACTTCCGCTGCTAGCCGAATTCGTTTGCGTAAAGGGGGCAGGGATCTTTCAGCTGGTAATGAGAGCGAATTGGCTAAAGTGGATCAACCAAGAAGCAAGAAATGTCAAAAATTTATGAAGTACCAGTAAAAGATTGTAATTGTGTGATGAGAGCAAATTGGCTAAAAAGGATCAACCAAGAAGCAAGAAATGTCAAAAATTTATATACCAGTAAAAGATTGTAATTGTGTGATAAAATTCATACAAAATATTCAAAATAAAAATTCATAAATTGATAATTGGGTCTTTAGATGGAAGTACTACAATTGTATGGAATCCCTGACTTGCTTGAGGCCTAGATATGATGGTATTTACCTTATAACTCCAAGGACCATGACTACTCGTATATACGAGTAATCCTAAGACCTTGAAATTATAAGCAAAAATGCTATCCAGATGATGAATTCAAATGTTGGTTGATATGATTTTAGAATTCTGGTTGAGAATTGATGAGTTGATTTGGATTCTGATTGAAAGATAACGATTCCTGAATTCTAGTTAAAAGAAGATAAGTTTAACAAAGCCACAATGAGGATAAAGATAGTAACTGGAATGATGATTGTGAATTCAGTAAATCACTACGAGATTAGTGGATTATGCTGACAGATTGCTACTGTTGACCTTGACCCAAGGACTATAATTAAGAGATGACAAATTGAGAACCTGCATAACTGAAATTCTTGTGGAGGAATGTTCAAATGGAATTTTCGATCTGATGGACCATTACTATGTTAAGGATATGAATGAATTATTCTCTAATAATGAGTTCTGTATGTTCTTCTGTTAGAAGGGGTATTTATCCCATGATTCTGTGGGGGGCTGGCCAATCTAAAGAACCCCAGAATCAGTTGGATCTAAAGCCGGATTTGAATTATAAATAAAGGGACTTAACAAGAATTTTCATATTGATAGGATCATGGATCGAGGTTGTCGTGGTAGGAATGATAACCCCAAACTCGATGAGGAAGAGCTCGACTTGGATGTTCGTAAAACTCTTCAGCTTGGACCTTCCAAGGGTGAAGGGAAAAACTTGGGTGAGGTTGTGGAGAAGTGGATTGAAGAAATTGAAGAATACTTCGTGTCACCGAGTACAACGAGAAAAGTAAAATGGCTCTTGCAAGGCTGAAGATAGTAGAAACAGCCAGAGTGGCATGGAGAAACCACTACTAGACAAACTATTTGCATCGGAACACCCAGACATGGAATGATCTCAAAATTTACCTAAGGAAGAGATTCTATCCTCCCGGCTTTTTGGAAACCAAGATGAAAGAATTCTTAGAGTTAACCCAGGGGAGCAGAACTATTAAAGTGTATCACTAAGCGTTCTCTCTTCTCCTCAAATACTCGCCACCGCTGGACGAAGAACAGCTGATGGCCAGGTTCATTCAGGGACTGAACAAACCTTTGAATATCCTAGTGAAGAATGCCAAGCAAGTTTCCATGGCCGAAAGAGTGCGGATGGCGAAGGATTTCGCCAAGGCCTTTAATGTCAAGGTCCCGACAAAGCTAGCACCATCATCTTTCAAAAGATTTCTAGCTCCAGAAGGTGATTTCAAGCTCAGGATATGGAAAGTTCCAGAATGGAAGAAAGGTTCTTTTCTCGGAACTCAATCCCCTGGAATTCAACTTCAAAAGTTCCACCCTTGAACAAGGAAGTGAAATGCTATAACTGTCAAGGATTTGGACACCGCAGTATGGATTGCCCAACTCCTTTTGGATCAAGGTTTTCGGGGCGAGAAAATCAGGGACCAAGATTCTAGACTCCAGCTCTTTCCTTCCACAGTAATCAGGTTCCTTTCCGCTAAAATAAGGGAAATCCAAGAGAGGTAGACCCTCTAACACCAACCCTCAGTTTCAATCCAAAGTAATGCAAGACCTCCACCTCAGAATAGAGAAAGTCAAAGAGAGATGTTCCCGAATCGGCCGTCCACTTCCAAGGCAGTAACGCTGGAAGTGATTGAAGAAGAAGATGATGAAAGGGATTATACTCCACTTGCAAGATGAGGACATCTCGCGTTTTTTAAGTGGGGTAGGATGTAAGATTCCTCCCTCCAGCTTTTGAGGTGTAAAGGTGTAAGAACCTCCCCTTCTGTTCTTGAAATTGTTTCCCTCTCTGAAATAGAAAAAAGATATTGTTTTACCCTGTTTTGACCTAGAGAAGAGAGAAAATGTCTAGAGAGAGGTAATCCAAAATTGAGATATCTTTGGATATAAAAATCCTCCTAGTGTCTGAAATGGTTTCCCCTGTAACAAAAGTTCAAAATAAATTCTCCAAAGTGCATTAGGAATCAATTAAAAATGATTTAAAAGACCTTACCCTAAGGGTTAAGATTCTCTGAGAATTTTAAATTATGGTCCAATTAAGGTTTCTATAGGCCAATAGGATTAATCCAAGTGTGGGGATGAGATAAATCCAAAGAATAAATGAAAATACCCAAAAATGAGTAAATGCTCACATAAGATGAAGAGTTGACTAAGTACAAGGTTTATTAGTTAAAAACTATAAGATATTACTAAAAAAAAGAGATATTTTGGAATAATGATACATGTTTGACACCTTGTAAGGAGGGGGGAGAATTTAAGGTAGGTGCCTATTTCACACATGTGGATGAGTTTTTAAATCAAAAAAACTGTGATATTTTTATCTCTCCTCTCTCCTGGATCAAATTGGATCAAAATGGGAGCTAAACTGGTCCAAATGTTGTCAACTGAAGTTGGAAAATTCTAGAACTTAGTTGAACTCAATTAGTGGCCTCCCTCACGTATAAATAGACCCTCATTCTTTTATATTCTCATCTGTGAACTAGACCATGCTAGTATTACATTAAAATAAGCATATTTTCTATTATCCCTTAAAAATCCTCTACATTTTGGAGAGATTGGAGCTTCTCTCTCTCTCTTCAACAATCCTTGGAGCTTTCCTCTCAGCACACTAAACAATTGATTGGTTGGGGGCTTCCTTCTAAGACAAAGAAGCAAGAAAACCAAGAGGTAAGATATAATTTCCTGGTTTTCTTTAATATTCTCAATGTTTTCACTTCTCAGCCCCTCTCAAGCTTGAGAAGTTTCAAATGGATTGTTTTTCAATGCAAATTAAGATTTCTAAAGAATTCTAATGATTAATCACAAAAAGTTTATCTTTATGCTTAATTTACGATGTTTTTATGTATATCTCTCTCTCCCCAAAAGAATGGTCATTCCTATGACCAATTCTCTATTCAAATGATGCTTCTCATCGATAAATTCTCAATTCAGAAATCAATTTCTATGCTAGTTAAGCTAGAGGTTAAAGAAATGGCCTTTTTATGCTTTTATGCTAATAAAATTATAGTAAAACTATGATTTAATTTCATAAATCGGATTTAGGTCCAATGATAGTTATTCTATCATAATTGTATTATAAAGTCTTATTCTTTTTAAAAATATTAAAAATTATTAGTAATAGTAGCGAAGCTTTGGTAAAATTTTTAAGAAATTAATACATAATTCATTTTTGTACATAATGTGAAAAGAGGACTTCCTACCATATTTTAGGATTGGTCATCCTATGCTAAAAGAATGATTTTAATCACATTCATGGAAAACTAATTTCTAGTGTTTATGCATACATAAGTAATTAAGAAAAGAGGTAATTTTATTTTTATGCAAAAAGAAATTTCCATGATAATGGAGATCCATGTAATTAAATGGAAAAAGAGAAATTTTGGTATATTAAAATAATGAATATTTTTATTTAGAGAGGAATTTTAGATAAATTTATTGATAAAAGAGGAATTTCCATGACATTTGGAATTCAATCATTTAAATGATAAAAGTGGAATTCTTGGCAGAATTGGAATAATGGATATTTTTATTAAAGAAAAGAGGAATTTTAGATAAATTTATTTTATGATAAAAGAGGAATTCCCATGACATTTAGAATTCAATTCAATTAAATGCAGAAAGAGGAATTCCCATAATATTTGAGATCCAAGAAATTAAATAGAAAAAGAGAAATTTTTAGTACATGAGTATTTATCAAAAGTGGAATTTGGAGCATTATTGGGAAATATGGGTAGAATTGATTTTTTTAAATCCCATGAATCTTTTACTAAAAAAGAAGAATATTGAATATATTTCACTTGAGAAAATTGAGAAAGAATATGAAAATATCCATTGAGAGAAAGAACCTTTACCTAGGCCAAGCAATTGGTAGAAATTTAGAAAAGTCCCATCGGTGTCAAAAATAGAAAATGTCACTAAATGTGAATATATGTGATAAAAGGTTAGTGGATGATGTGATAAGACGTGGTGTGATGTAAATGAATGTGGATGGGATGTGAGGTGATGTAAATGGATGTGGAAGTGAATGAAAAGATGAGAATGAGATATGAGGATATGTGAAAGGATGTGATGGGATGTAAATGGATGGGGATACGGATGTGATAAGATGTGGTGTGATGTAAATGAATGTGGATGTGGATGTGATAAGATATGATGTAATGTAAATGGATGTGGATGTGGATGAAATGTGATGTGATGTGAATATATATCTGTGATGAGATGTGGATGAAATGTGATGTGATGTGAATATATATATGGATGTGAATGTGATGAGATGTGGATGAAATGTGATGTGATGTGGATATGAATGTGAATGTATGGATGGATGTGGATAGACGTGCACATGAATGACTGGATGGATGGAATGAGATGGAATGTGTATGGATGTGATGAGATATGGATGTGATGTAATGTGGATAGAATGTATGTGATGGGATGGGAATGCAATGAATGTGATGGATGTGAATACATGCGATGAGATGTGAATGGATGTGAATGTGACGTGATGTAAATAGATGTGAATGGATGTGATGTGAACCTAGATATATGTGAATGTATGAGATGTGATTGGAAATTAGAATTCAACTGGATATTTTGGAGGATTATGATCAATGATACTATGGTTTCATTAAAAGATTGTTTTAACGACAGCTGAATCTGTGAAACAGGCAATTTCATCGCTGAATCTGTGAAACAAGCAATTTCATATTGGGTGTGTAAGTGGTGTGACTTTCTTGAAGTTTGCCTGTTTCAGAGTTGAATCTGTGAAACAGACAATTTCATATTGGGTGTGTAAGTGGTGTGACTATCTTGAAGTTTGCATGAAGCGCCGGCTAGGGGGCATGGGAACTCTTTTCCCTGGTACTACCTGGGACAAAACATAACCAAATTCCTAAATGGATCCTATCACTATAGTGGTTGGGCGGTTGGCTAACCCATGGGACTAGATGGGGTTAGGCTGGACTGATGGATCCCTAAAATGAGACTCAATTTTGTTATGTTACGATAGATGAAGTAAATCCCAGATAGTCCTTGTTCTATGGAAAAGAATCAATGACTGTGCCTCTTGACGAGGAAAAAAGCGTTGATCTCTATGATCCAAATGCAAGTCTCTTCCTTGATTTGACCATGTGACTTACTGGTTTGGTCGGATCAGTTTGGTTACTTAAGGCTCTTGACTACGTTAGAATAAAAATATCATGGAGTAATCGCCCGTGCTTTCTGGGCAAGGGAAGTTTTTTCGGGTTCGGTTTTGGAACACACTGAGGGATTAGTCTCTTGTCCGGATATCGATGGGTGAGGCCCCGAGTGAGAGGCTCTGCCCTGCACAAGGAGTGCTACTTCCGCTGCTTAGCATCCTCGAATTCATTGCATGGAGGGGGTAGGGATCTTTCAGCTAGTATCAGAGCGAATTGGCTAAAGTGGATCAACCAAGAAGCAAGAAATGTCAAAAATTTATGAAGTACCAGTAAAAGATTGTAATTGTGTGATAAAATTTATACAAATTGATATTCAAAATAAAAATTCATAAATTGGTAATTGGGTCTTCAGATGGAAGTACCGCAATTGTATGGAATCCCTGACTTGCTTGAGGCATAGATATGATGGTATTTACCTTATAACTCCAAGGACCGTGACTACCCGTATATACCGTGGGTATAACTACAGCTCTTTACTGACAATATATATGAGTAAATCTAAGACCTTGAAATTATAAGCAAAAATGCTATCCAAATGATGAATTCAAATGCTGGTTGATATGATTTTAGAATTTTGGTTGAGAATTGATGAGTTGATTTGGATTTTGATTGAAAGATAATGATTCCTAAATTCTAGTTGAAAGAAGATAAGTTTAACAAAGCCACAATAAGGATGAATGGGACGAATCCCAGTGATGATGATAGTAAATGGATGTGGATGTGGATGAAATGTGATATGATGTGAATATATGTGGATGTGAATGTGATGAGATGTGGATGAAATGTGATGTGATGTGAATATATGTGGATGTGAATGTGATGAGATGTGGATGAATTGTGATGTGATGTGAATATATGTGGATATGAATGTGAATGTATGGATGGATGTGGATAGACGTGCATGTGAATGACTGGATGGATGTGGATGAATGAGATGGAATGTGTATGGATGTGATGAGATATGGATGGATATGGATGTGATGTAATGTGGATAGAATGTATGTGATGGGATGGGAATGCAATGAATGTGATGGATGTGAATAGATGTGATGAGATGTGAATGGATGTGAATGTGACGTGATGTAAATAGATGTGAATGGATGTGATGTGATGTGAATCGGGATAGATGTGAATGAATGAGATGTGTTGTGAATGGATGTGATGTGGATCGGGGTAGTTGTGAATGGATGAGATGTGATGTGAATGGATGTGATGTTAGATGTGAATGGATGAGATTTGATGTGAATGGATGTGATGTGGATCGGGGTAATTGTTGAATGGATAAGATGCGATGTGAATGGATGTGATGTGATGTGATGTGATGTGGATATGGGTAGATGAGAATGGATGAGTTGTGATGAGGAAAGATGTGGATAGATGTGATGGGATGTAATATAATGTGATTGGATGAGGAAAGATGGATGTAATATAATGTGATTGGATGTAATATAATGTGATTGGATGTAATATAATGTGATTGGATGAGGAAAGATGGATGTAATATAATGTGATTGGATGTAATATAATGTGATTGGATGAGGAAAGATTGATGTAATATAATGTGATTGGATGAAATATAATGTGATTGGATGTAATATAATGTGATTGGATGAGGAAAGATGGATGTAATATAATGTGATTGGATGAAATATAATGTGATTGGATGAGGAAAGATGGGATGTAATATAATGTGATTGGATGACGAAAGATGTGGATAGATGTGATGGGATGTAATATAATGTGATTGGATGACGAAAGATGTGATGGGATGTAATATAATGAGATTGGATGAGAATTGATGAAGGATGTGATGGAATGTAATATAATGTGATTGGATGAGAATGAAGGATGATGAAGGATGTGATGGGATGTAATATAATGTGATTGGATAAGAATGAAGGATGATGTGATAGGATGTAATATAATGTGATTGGATAAGAATGAAGGATGATGTGATAGGATGTAATATAATGTGATTGGATGAGGATGGATGAAGGATGATGTGATGGGATGTAATATAATGTGATTGGATGAGAATGGATGAAGGATGATGGAACTACATATGATTGGATGTGGATTAAGCAAAGTGAATTGATTTAGAAGAATGTGGAATAACGGGAAATGATGTGGAACCATGTGAAAAGATAAGAGTTCGTTAGAAACTGTATTTATGACCTATTTTTAAATGATTGTTTTATGTCAAGAATGTTGGTAAAGCTTTTTGACCATCTTGTGAATGAGGTCGTGTGGAGACCTAAGTGATAAAGTTGCAACAGTTGACGGAGAGTCAATAGAGGGCGTCTCAAAGTACGATGGATGAGGGACCAAGGAAGCGGCCTATGAGTGAAGCGCTAGGTGACCTGCGAAGGATCCTAGAGGGTGCTGACCATACGGTGCTCGGGCTCTGGGGGTCGCCAAAGATACACACGTGTGCGTTGAGGAAGAAAATGGAACAAGGTATTAGAGTTATTTTCTAAACTCGGGCATTGATCTGGTTGATTGACCTTGCTGGTCCTTGAGTCCATGGCTCTTTTATATGGATGTATTGGTTGATCTTGCTGATCTTCAACAGAGAGTCCATCTGGTTTTTTATAAGTGAATATATTTCCGGGTACTATGAGCTAGGAACTATTCAAAAGGCCCTTGAGTGGATAGGTGGTGAGCGTTCTAGTTGCCAATGATGCCATTGGTACACTGATGAAAGAATGATTGGAAATTAGAATTCAATTGGATATTTTGGAGGACTATGATCAGTGATACTATGGTTTCATTAAAAGATTGTTTTAAAGACAGCTGAATCTGTGAAACAGGCAATTTCATATTGGGTGTGTAAGTGGTGTGACTATCTTGAAGTTTGCATGAAGTGCCGGCTAGGGAGCCTGGGAACTCTTTTCCCTGGTACCTGGGACAAAACATAACCAAATTCGTAAATGGATCCTATCACTACAGTGGTTGGTCGGTTGGCTAACGCATGGGACTGGATGGGGTTAGGCTGGACTGATGGATCCCTAAAATGAGACTCAATTCTGTTATGTTACGATAGATGAAGTAAATCCTGGATAGTCCTTGTTCTATGGAAAAGATTTAACGGCTGTGCCTTTTGACGAGGAAAAAAGCATTGGCATCTATGATCCAAGTGCAAGTCTCTTCCTTGATCTGCTGACCATGTGACTTACTAGTTCGGTCGGATCAGTTTGGTTAGTTAAGGCTCTTGACTACGTTAGAATAAAAATATCCTGGAGGAATCGCTCGTGCTTTCTAGGCGAGGGATGTTTTTTCGGGTTCGGTTTTGGAACAAACCGAGGGATTAGTCTCTTGTCCGGATATCCGTAAAATATTAGCAAGGAGAGTATATAGAACATGAAATATTTTCAATAGAATGAGGCGGTCTTACCGAAGAAGACTTGTGACACTTGCATCACTCCATCCATAAGTTGTTTGCAAGTTCAATAGCTTCGAGTTTGCTCGCAGTGTGGAGTACGAACATCCCTCATACAAAGGTGTGCTTGCCTCTCTATGCAAGGTTTCCTCCTCTTGTGACATTGGAGCTTGCACACTATCATCTATCACCTCCCTTCCAAAGAAGTCATTCACCATGTCGTCCATGATGAGATTCTCTTCCTCCTCATGTGGCAATGGTGGAGGCACCTCATTCATTGGTTGGGGAAGATGAGTCTCAGTAGCCATGCTTTCCATATGAAGCCTTGTTGCCACCTTCTGCACTCTACCCAATGTCACAGAATGGTGTGGCATGTTACCTAGAACTCTCCTATGGCTCTCCTCCATGTCATCATCTGCACTTGGTTGTGCCATTGCCTCATGAAGACCATATGTTCGGACATGCTCAATTGTTATATGACGTTGTCGTATATACTGGCCCTTGCATCGATCACACACACATCAAATTTTTTCTCTCAACCATGCCTTGGATCTAACTTCCGACCCTTGATGATCACTTTCAGACATCTTTAACCTGGCCAAAACTGATTTAGGGTTCATACAAAACACATAACAACATCCTTTTTTTTGCTACACACACATAATGTGCATATAACATACTTTCCCTCTCTCAAAACATTGCACTCTTGGAATGAAAAGAAGGAGAACTACGCTGAATAATCTTAACCGGCTCCCAAGTCGAATCCTCTATTTTGCTATCTTTCCACCTAATTTTAACCTCAGGGATTAGTCAACTACAAAGTTTCCTTTCCTCGAATTCAAGTACCTTATCAGGTTCATGTGGAACATATGATAATTCTTCAACTTCAATGAGTTCTTGAGGAGTAACTATGTTATCCTCACCTCCCAGTTTCCCTTTCAATCCACTGATATGAAAGACTGGATGAACTCTAACATGTGGAGTAACTATGTTATCCTCACCTCCCAGTTTCCCTTTCAATCCACTGATATGAAAGACTGGATGAACTCTAACATGTGGAGGCAGTTTTAGTTCATACGCAACCGTGCCAATCTGATGTATAACTCAAAATGGACCACAATATCTAGGAGATAAATTCCAATGAGTCAAAGGTCAAACACCAACAATCTGTCAACACAATCCACTAATCTCATAGTGATTTGCTGAAGTCATAATCATCATTCCAGTTACTAACATCTTTGCTGGGATTCGTCCCATTCATCCTCATTGTGGCTTTGCTCAACTTATCTTCTTTCTACTAGAATTCAGAAATCATCATCTTTTAATAAGAATCCAAAACAACTCATCAATTCTCAACTAGAAATCTAAAATCATATCAACCAACATTTGAATTCATCCTCTAGATAGCATTGTTGCTTATAATTTCAAGCTCTTAGATTTACTCGTATATATTGTCAGTAAAGAGCTGCAGATATACCCACGGTATATACGGGTAGTCACGGTCCTTGGAGTTATAAGGTAGATACCATCATATCTAGGCCTCAAGCAACTCAAGGATTCCATACAATTGTGGTACTTCCATCAGAAGACCCAATTTCCAATATATGAATCTTTATTCTGAATATCAATTTGTATGAATTTCATCACACAATTACAACCCTTTACTGGTACTTCATAAATTTTTGACATTTCTTGCTTCTTGGTTGATCCACTTTAGCCAATTCGCTTTGATACCAGTTGAAAGATCCTTTCCCCCTCCGTGCAATGTGAATTTTGGGGTGCTAGTAGAGCGGAAGTAGCACTTCTTGCGCATGGTAGACCCTCTCACTCGGAGCCTCGCCCATGGATATCCGGACAAGAGACAAATCCGTCGGTTCTTCCAGAACTCAACCAATAGATCCATATAAAAGAGCCATGGACTCATCCGTGTGGGAGGACCAGCAAGGCCAATCAACTAGATCCATGCCCGAGTTCATTAAACAACTCTAACACCTTGTTCCATTTTCTTTCTTGATGCACGCGTGGGTATCTTTGGCGACCCAGAGCCCGAGCACCGTATAATCAGCACCCTCTAGGCTCCTTCGCAGGTCACCTAGCGCTTCACTCATAGGCCGCTTCCTTGGTCCCTCATCCACCGTACCGGAAGCTCACCATTTAAATCGAGCTGAGGCTGGTCAATACCTCCGCCGACCTTGCTACACGCGAGACGTCCTCCATTGACTCTCCGTCAATTGTTGTAACTTTATCACTTAGGTCTCCACGACCTCATTCACAAGATGGTCAAATTGCTTCCCTAGCATTCTTGACATAAAGCATTCATTTAAAAACAAGTTTCAGTTTCTAACGAACTCTCATCTTTCCACATTGTTCCATATCATTTCTTGTTATTCCACATTCTTCTACATCAATTCACATTGCTTATTCCACATCCAGTCATATGTATTCCCATCGTCCTTCATCCATTCTCATCCAATCACATCATATTATATCTCATCACATCTATCCACATCTATCCTCATTACATCACATCACAACATATCCACATCATATCTTATCCATTCATATCATATCACATCCATCTACATTTATATCATATCACATCCATTCATATCATATCACATCCATCTACATTTATTCAGATCCACATATCATCACATCACGTTCACATCTATTTACATCACTTCACATCTACCCAAGTCCACATCACATCACATCTCATCTATCCACATCATATCTCATTCATTCATATCTAACCAGATCCACATCACATCACATCCATTCACATCTCATTGCATCACATTCACATCTCACAACATCTCACCACATCCACTCACATCTCATCACATCCATTCACATCCATCACACCCATTCACATCCCACATTCATTCACATGCATATCTATCACATCACATCTCATTCTCATCCATTTACATCACGTCACATCCTTTCACATATCAACACATCTTATTCACATCTCATCACATTCACATCCACATCCATTTACATCACATCGCATCTCATCCACATATCATCACATCCACATCCATTTACATCACATCACATCACATCTCATCCACATATCATCACATCCACATCCACATCCATTTACATCACATCACATCTCATCCACATCTCATCACATCTACATCCACATCCACATCCACATCCACATCCACATCCACATCCACATCCATTTACATCACAGCACATCTCATCCTCATCTCATCACATCCACATCCACATCCACATCCACATCCACATCCATATCCACATCCACATCCACATCCATTTACATCAAATCACATCTCATCCACATCTCATCACATCCACTCACATCTTATTCACATCTCATCACATTCACATCCACATCCATTTACATCACATCGCATCTCATCCACATATCATCACATCCACATCCATTCACATCTCATCCACATCTCATCACATCCACATCCACATCCACATCCACATCCACATCCACATCCATTTACATCACATCACATCCACATCCACATCTCATCACATCCACATCCACTTCCATTTACATCACATCACATCTCATCACATCCACATCCACATCCACATCCATTTACATCAAATCACATCTCATCCACATCTCATCACATCCACTCATATCTTATCACATCGCATTCACATTTAGTTCCGTTTTCTACTTTCGATACTACCTAAAGGACTTTTCTAAGTTTTTGCCAATTGGCCTCGTTAAAGGTACTTTTTCTCGATGGATATTTTCATATTCTTTCTCAAATTTCTCAAGTGAAATATATTCAATATTATTCTTTTGAGTAAAAGATTCATGGGATCTACAAAAATCAATTCTACCCATATTTCCCAATAAAATTAATAATGCTCAAAATTCCACTTTTGATAAATACTCATAATTTGAATTATGCCAAAAATCCCTCTTTTTACCATTTAATTACTTGAATCTCAAATATCATGGGAATTCCTTTTTTTTGCATATAAAAATAAATTTACCAAAAATTTCTCTTTTACCATTTAAATACTTGGATCTAAAATATCATGGGAATTCCTCTTTTTGCATAAAAATAAATTTACCAAAAATTTCTCTTTTCTCATAATCAATTAATTAAGCTTAATTATAAAAAAATTATTTCTCATGAATATGATGAAAATCATTCTTTTTTGCATAGGATGTCCAATCCTAGAATATGGTAGGAAGTCCTCTTTTAGCATTATTCATAAAAATAAGATATATATTATTTTCTAAAATTTTTGCCATAGCTTTGCTGCTATTACTGATAAGTCTCAATTTTTTTTCTAAAGAATAGAAGCTTGTAATGAAAATGTGATAGTAGTTCCTCTTTTATGCTTAAAATCAAACTATGAACTTAAATCATAATTTTAACCATAATCATAAAATTAATTATGATTATCCCACTAGATTAAGCTTATTCCATCATTTCTCTTTTTCCAAATTGATAGGATAATCTATTTCTCATTTAGAATCAATCAAAGTAGTTTTTAATTACTTATAAATAATCTAAAAAAATAACCATTATTTTGTTAATACAGAATCATAAAAATATCATTTTCTTAATCTCTCTAGCTTATCAAGCCTATAGTTTAGCTTTGAATTAAGAGACTATCATTGAGAAGCATCCTTTTTCAAGGGATTTAGCCATAAAGATGGCTATTCTTTTAGAGAGAGAGAGAGAGATTTATTTAAAGAAAGCATTACAAATAAGCATAAAGATAAGGGAAAGCTTGATTTGAATTAAAACATTCATTTAGAAAGCTTCTCAATCTTGAGAGGGGTTGAGAAGAAGAAAGTCATTGAGATAAATTGGAAAAAATCATAAAAATTAATTTTACCTCCAAGTTTGGCTTGATTCTCTATTAGCAGTGAAGCCCCCGACCAATCAATTGGTCCACCAAGAGGAGAAGAGCAACTCCAAGAGTTGTTATGTAGAGAGAGAGATCTCCAAGAGTTGTTGTGTAGAGAGAGAGATCGCCAAGCTCCCAAAAGAGGAAAATTTAAGGGATGATAGAAAATATGACTATTTTAATATAATAATGGCATGGTCTACCTCCAATATTTTTTTACAAATGACTGAATGTCTATTTATAGATGAGGAAGGCCACTAACCAAGTCCAATTGGGTTCTAGAATTTTCCAAGTTCAGTTTGACTTAGATCAGTTTGGCTCCCTTTTTGATTTGGTTTGATCCACGAGAGAGGAGAGATTAAAATATCATAATTTTTTTAAATAAAAAACTCTCCCACACATGTGAAATAGACACGTACCTCAAGAGTCCCCCTTTCCTTACCAAGGTGTGAAAAATGCATCATTATTCCAAAATATCTCATTTTTTTTATTAATATCTCATAATTTTTAACTAATAAACCTTGTACTCAGTCAACTCTTCATCTTATGTGAGCATTTACTCAATTTTGGGTATTTTCTCTTTTGGATTTATCCCATCCTAACACTTGGATTAATCCAATTGGCCCATTAGAACCTTAATTGGACCATAATCTATTTTTTTTTGAAAATTTAGACCCTTAGGCTAAGGTCCCTTATACCATTTTTAATTAATTCCAAATGTACATTGGAAAGTTCATTTTGAAATTCTATTTCAGGGGAATCCATTCTAGACACTAGGAGAATTTTTATATCCAAAGATGTCTTAATTTTGGATTATCTCTCTCTAGATATTTTCTCTCTCTAGGCCAAAACAGGGTAAAACAAGATCTTTCTTCTATTTCAGAGAGGGGAATAATTACAAGAACAGAAGGGGAGGTTCTTTTACACCTTTACACCTTAAAAGTTGGAGGTGGGGACGAATCTTACAGCGAGGAATCGCTTAGCGTCCCATACCACCATGATACCACCCATACATACCTTACCAGTTTGAAACTCCCTAGTATGCCGTCTAGGAAATATGAATAAAATCTTGTATAAAAGGAATAAGATGGTCTTATCCGAGACTTTCACATACTAAAACCTATCTCTATATACCTGAGACCACATCAAGGAATAACTCTTTCTTTTGAGTACATCATTAAAAGAATTTGAATTATTGGCACCTTTCTAATGATTGGGGTAGAAAAATAATTCACTTAGATACATAAGTAACTAGGTATCCAAGTTAGAATATGTACAAGAGTACAAGGAATATACTCCAAAATTATGTGCAAAAAAGGAAGGCAAATGCTACCTTCAAAGCACATGATATTATCCAAAAGATCAAAAGATCCTTATAAAACCATGGATAAAAGCATAGAAGCTCCTCGAATCCATGAAAACCATAGTTGATCATAAAAATCAATGCATGCCATATAATCATGCCAAAAGAAGCATTAAAATTGATTGTCAACTCATCAATCTGGAGTATATGAACGTGGTGTCATTCAAGCAAAAATCCAAAGTAAGAAAGTAAAACACATGTGTGTAGCATAAAAAAAAACCCTAGACACAGGTGATCAAGGCAAAACCTGATGAGTCCTTATAAAACTTGGAAAACATTCAATAAAATCCACCAAAACAAACAGATCAACTGACCCATGATAGAATTCATCATAGGCTTAAGAAATTAAGCATAGACTACACTTAAATAAGTGCAAAATAAACTATCATGGAAAAGTGTCAAAGGTGAGACACACTTTGAATGCAGAAGATTATAGCCATCATTGAAGAAAGTGTGGAACATGTCCAAAAAGAATGGCTAAACTATGGTAAAAAATCATGAAAACATCGTTTAAAATTAGTCCAAATAGAAATAACTACTAATACGAGGTACAATCGTACTAATAATATGCAAATAACCTGCATCTATCTAATGTCAGCATGAGAAAACACACTTCAACATTAAATAGCCCTCGAAAATATTAAATTCTCCAGAAAAAGAATTATCATGATTTTTTTTATAATTTTCCCTAATTTTATAGGGCCTCAAAATACGATAATTTCGAATTTCACTAAACCTATCTTATGGTTTTCCAACCTATATTTTTTCAAAAAAAATTTAGCAATTAGATTTACCAAAAATATTTTAAAAATACCAATTTCTAGGATTTCTAAAAATAATTTCTAGAATATTCCTAATTTTCTAAGAATTCCATCGTTCACGAAATTTCCAATTCCGCCTGACAATTCTCAAATCCAATGAAAATTTATAATTTTAATGGATTTTAAAAATTTTTGGGTCAAAAAATATATTTTTAAAGGAATTGTAATGGTCACGAGCGTCCGAATGGACACACCACATGCCAATCACCAACCCCACATTTTTGAGAGATTTAAAATAACCTTTGTCTAATTTTTAGGAATTTTTTAAAATTTTAATTTACCCCGAATGCATAAGAATACGAACGGTCAAAAATTTTGGAATTCGACTGGTTTTCGTGGAATACGGAAAGCCAACAATTTCGGGAAAATGAAAAGACAAAAAAAATTTGGAATGTGAATGGTCAAAAGTTTCTGGAATCCAAAAGGTCAAAAGATTTCTCGGAATTCGGAAAGCCAAAAGGTTTCCTAGGAATGCGGAAAGCCAAGAGATTCCAAGTAAAAATTTCAGTGAAAAAAGAAAAATTTTCAGATAACCAAATCTCTTTTTTCCTTTTTTTTCAAGCTTTTTTGAGAAACATTGAAAAGCTTTTTCAAGCTTTTTTTTTCAAGCTTTTTTGAGAAACATTGAAAAGCTTTTTTGAAAAAAGAACTCTTTTTTTAAATATATTTAAAAGCCTTAAATAAAGATTTTAAAGAAAAGGTTTTAAAAACCTTTAAATTTCTTTTTGGGGGGGGGTGTTGGTGATTTTTTGTTGAGATATCAAGCTCAACTCCGCCAGACTAATATCATTAGCAGAGTGTGGACACTAGGACATTAGTGTGGACAATAATGGCTGACCCTAGATGGCCGGAGTGTGTGGACATTTAGTCTAGGTTTTTCCACCAATGCTTTGAAGTCCATAAACTTTCCAAGTGCTTCACTCTTCTCTTTCAAGAAGTAGATCCATGTCATCCTGCTAAAATCATCAATGAATGTGACATAGTACTTGCAACCACTAATAGATGGAGTCTGTGCGGGACCCCATATGTCACTGTGTATGATCTCCAATGGCCTCCTATTAATCTGGCCATCCTTTGGAAATGGCAACCTTGAATGTTTTCCAAACTGACATGCATCACACACATGGTTGCTACCATCATATTTGAACCTAGGCAAACCACCATCAACAATACCCTTGGTTTGCATAGACTTCAACTTTTGCATATTCACATATCCAATCCTTTTGTAACATATGTCTATGTCAGGCACAACACCTTGGCTCTTTGAGAACATGGCAGACTTCAATTCTGGGATACGTGCATCCGGCTTAAATAGCCTGCCATCCTTTTGCCCCTTGGCAATCAACCTGCAACCATTCTTGAAATCTTCAATGAAGCATCCATGCTCATTGAATCTCACTTGCATTCCTTGCTCAACCATTTGACCAACGGATGCAAGATTCTTTGTTATGGTTGGCACATACAAGACATTTGACATTGTCTTGACTCTCCCATCATGCATCTTGAGCGGAACATTACCAACATGATGCTGAGTGTCATCCCCTGTAGCCACATAGCCTTGTGTCTGCGTAGGCAACATCCTGTCAAACCACTCACCATGACACCTGTCATGTGGTTTGATGCACCTGAATCCATATATACCAAGTATCATCACTCTCCTTGTGTGATGGCATACTGCCCTTTACATGCTTCATGGCAAACAGATGATCCTCATTGCCAACATTGCTAGTAGATGCATAATGTCCACCATGTTGCACTCTACCACCTCGTACATCATTCTGCTTTTTATAGCAGTCTCTGGCCATATGTCCAAGCTTACCACAATAGTGGCAATCAATGCCACTTCCCTGTTGTTGTTGAGGTTGCCAGCGACCTCGTCCTCTACTAGGCATGGACCTGCCTCTAGCATGAGGAGCATAACCTCTACCACCATGAGCACCATATGATGGTTGAGAATCCTATTGTTGTTGTGGAGGTCTACCATACCATCCACGACCACTTGTACGACCTCTAGAAGCAGATCTCCCCTTGCCTCTAGTACCACGAAATGAATTGAATGCTTGGTCCCTAGCATGACCATTACTGCTAGATGAGGAACCAAGTCCAAGGTTCATCTCCTCAACAATGAGTAATGAGACAAGCTCCTCGAACTCTGGAGACTCACCACCTCGAACCCTAATCGAGGTCTCAAAAGCTTTGTAGTCTTTTCCAAGACCATTCGATGTGATTGCAACAACATCTTCATCATCCATGGGTGCACCAATAGATGCCAATGCATCTGCACATCCCTTTATCTCCTGCACATGATCATTTATGTTCTTGTTGTTGCGAGTCAAGCTATGCATCTTTTGCTTCAATTGCATCTTCTTGGGCTGCATGTTGGTGTCATAAATTTTCACCAAAGTGTCCCATGCTTTCTTAGGAGTTCCACAATCCTGTATATGACAAAGCACGGCATCTGTCACACACATAGAGAAGTAATGCAACACTTTAAATGCTCTTTCTGTCCATGTCCTGTGTGCCGTCCTTTGTGCGAGAGTTACATTCTCCACTGGGAGCCTTGGCTCCTCCTCATCACCTGTAATCAAGGCCTAATAGCCTTTGCCTTTCAGGAAATTTGTCATCCTGTACTTCCACACTTGGAAGTTGTTCCTGTCAAGCTTCTCACCAACAATTTGTATGGGACCATCACCCATCTTGGCAACACAATGCCACAAGCTCAAACACCTACAAATGAGCTATGTATAGCCCAAATAATCTCCAAACAATGTCTTGGACACTTCAAAGTATTCAAAACACTTCACAAGTGATGTCGAAATCACTTCACAAATACCCTATTTTGGAGGCTCAAAATACCCTATTTTTGGAACACTTCTCGAGGCTCCAAATGCATAAATTTGCAATGTAATACTTTAATCAAGTTTGGGAAACATGAATCATCATCCCAACATGCTCAATGTTGCATATAAACACTCTTCAAGATGTGTACAACCCAAATGTGTACTAATCCAATTCTCTGTTTTCAGAAAAAATAGGTAACCGGAGATTAATCCCACTCTAATTCCTTCAAATGTTGTCCAAATTGAGGGCCTAGGCATTCCAAATTTTAGCAATGATGTCTTCTAACACCATGTAAGAGGAATTTGGCCAATTTTGCTTCAGTAGGTAGTAATTTACCAATTTTGCTTCAGTAGGTAGTAATTGACCAATTAAGCATGCTCTAATTCACTAATCTTGTTTAACAAATTTACTAATCCCTATTTAATTAGCTCAAGATCTACTCCAAAGTGTGCTTTGAGCTGAACCAACTTGATAGCAATGTTCACAAGAGTGATCTCCACCCAATTTCTAAGCTCAACACCACTTCATTTGCCCAAACAACACTCAAGAAGCTAAGATTTGACAATTTTTTTTTGATGAAAATCCCTGTTTTGCATTCTAGCTACACCGCCTTCTTGTGTGAGGATATGGAGGAGCTACACACCACCTTTGATGCTTATGAGGCTTATCAAAGGTCCCTAGTATACTCCCAAACCTTCAATGGTTTGATTTCATGCATAAATGCTCCACATTGCCATGATTTTTGAGCACCTATTGGGCTGTTTTTTTGAGAGATTCAAAACAGAGTTTTTCCTCTTCAAATGATTCAAAACTTTGTTCCAGATCAAGGCAAATGCAACCTTCCAAGTTGCACATGCATCCAACCTTGCCACATACATGTTCTGGCTCTAGATCTGCAAGTACAACATCATCTGACTCTTGCAAGCTTCAATGGAAAGCTTCAAAACCAAATTTTTGCTTTGCTCCAGATTTGCTTTATTCTTGTCAGATTTACGTGCAAACCGCTCAAGGGTGTTTAGCTATTCTTACTCGATAGGCCAAGCTCTCAGATCTATTGATTTGGTGTGCTCCACAACTTCACAAGTCTCCAAGCTCCACCAATGGCTTTCTTTACAGATTCTTCCCTCTTTCTCACAACTCAGATTTTTTGCAACTCAGGCTCTGATACCATAATAAGAAATAGAAGAGGGAAATACATAGGAGACACACACCAGATCTATATTCTAATCATCAACACAAGATAGAGAAGCACCATAGCTTTGCTTCATTATTCTCCACACAAGCTACACACACATAATGATGTGTGTTCACACTAAAGTAAACCTAGACTAAATGTCCACACACTCCGGCCATCTGGGTCAGAGTGTGTGGACATTTAGTCTAGGTTTACTTTAGTGTGAACATACATCATTATGTGTGTGTAGCTTGTGTGGAGAATAATGAAGCAAAGCTATGGTGCTTCTCTATCTTGTGTTGATGATTAGAATATAGATCTGGTGTGTGTCTCCTATGTATTTCCCTCTTCTATTTCTTATTATGGTATCAGAGCCTGAGTTGTAAAAAATCTGAGTTGTGAGAAAGAGGGAAGAAGCTGTGAAGAAAGCCATTGGAGCTTGGAGACTTGTGAAACTGTGGAGCACACCAAATCAATAGATCTGAGAGCTTGGCCTATCGAGTAAGAATAGCTAAACACCCTTGAGCGGTTTGCACGTAAATCTGACAAGAATAAAGCAAATCTGGAGCAAAGCAAAAATTTGGTTTTGAAGCTTGCAAGAGTTAGATGATGTTGTACTTGCAGATCTGGAGCCATTCTCAATGAGAAGAGTATGCCAAATTACTTTTGGGCCAAAGCATGTGCTACAGCGGTGTACTTGTTGAACAAGACACCTACAACTGCCATACATGAGAGTACTCCTGAGATGAGGATGACAGGTTGTAGGCTTGACATTGGACATTTGAAAGTCTTTGGATGTGTGGCTTATTGCTTTCACTCGCCTAAACACCAAAAAGCGCTCGCGCAAAAATTCTCGCCAAAAAATATACCCCCTCTAGTCTTACATCTCTAGGTCCATGTGTGTTAACTCACACCTCCACGCTTACCTCTCTAATCTCACATGTCCATGTTCACATCTCCAAGCTCACATCTATAGGCTCAAGCTTATAGGCTCACGTCTACAGGCTCATGTCTTTTTTTATAAACTAGGCTCATGTACTTTATTTTTTTAAAATAAATTTACGTGGGGACACATAATATGTGCATGTGCCAGATGAGAGAAGGAGAAAGATGGATCCAAAGGCCAAAAAATGTATATTTATTGGGTATGCACAACAGATGAGCAAGTGGCTGACATTTTCACAAAGCCACTTGGGAGAGAGAAGTATGAGTACTTCCGTGACATGCTTGGAGTGCATGAGATGGACATGATGAGCTTGAGGGGGAGTGTTGAGATATCAAGCTCAACTCTGCCAGATTGATATCATTAGCAGAGTGTGGACACTAGGACATTAGTGTGTGGACAATAATGGCCAACCCCAGATGGCCGTAGTGTGTGCACATTTAGTCTAGGTTTACTTTAGTGTGAACACACATCATTATGTGTGTGTAGCTTGTGTGGAGAATAATGAAGCAAAGCTATGGTGCTTCTCTATCTTGTGTTGATGATTAGAATATAGATTTGGTGTGTGTCTCCTATGTATTTCCCTCTTCTATTTATTATTTTTCGCCCAGCGCCCGCGTGTGCGATTTTCCATTGAGAGGAAAGAACTCTTCTCTCCTCTTTCCTCCCCTTCCTCACAAATTCTTATCACCCCCTCCTTCTCTTCTCTGTTGACTAAGAGAAGAAAGATTAAAATCTTAATTAAACCTTTGATAATCATAATAATAATTTAATTATGATTAAGGCTTAATCAAACTGTGCCTAGTAAGAGGCATTCACATGTGGGAGAGGAAAATAGAAGAGAAATTCGAATTTGAGAGGAGAAGAGAATTCCACACAACACACAGGAGAGCATTCAATGCATCAATTGGCTACCCCACATTGCATTGCATCAGAAAATTGTCAGAAAGTCGATAGCATCTCCACGAAAAACCCGCCAAAATACATAAAAAATACATTGTTTTCCATAAAAATGCTCTAAATTTTTTTAAAAAATTAGCAAAAATTCCTAAAAATTATAAAAATTTAGGGAATTCACTCTCCCACAAATATCCACGTGTGGTATTTTGGTAAAAATTCTATCAATGCTTATTTTAAACCAAATTTTATTTTTTAAAAAAATAGCATTAAACTCACGAAATTCCCCCGTAACGTCGATTCGTCCATTGAATAGAAGAAACATGCTTTTCAACTACCATACTGACGATCCACATGATAATTATCAAAACAAATCAACAAAATAACATTTTTATTTAGTAAATATTAAAATTTACATTAAAAAATACCAAAAATTACAATAAGAGAGAAAAAATAACAACAATTAATTAGAAATTGCTCTGATACTACTGTTAAAACCCTAAGATCTCTCTAGATAATTGTTATCCATAAACATGCATAAATCAGGCATAAACTCATCCACTAGACCCTGAGCCCAAGGGATGAACACATGAATTATATGAAGTACATCATACCTTTACCTTGATGTCCCATACCATCAAGAGGTATGACTCCAATCCAGCAGCATGTAGCTATAGTGTGAAATGGTATAGGTGAGTAGATATAATCCTCTACACAAGAGAACATCATATCATAACCTAACCTCAAGATAACATCAAGAGAACCTCCCTTGAGTGTGCCCCATGCCCCTATTATATAGGAGGGCCCTTAAGTGACTCTTGACTCTCCATTTCCCATGTGTGACCCTTGGATGCCTGACCCTAACCTTAACTCTTAAGGTTAGTCCTCCTAACCCATGCTCCACTAGAGCTTGTTCCCATGCTCCCATGCTCACAAGCCTAATGTGGGCTAGCCTCCTAGTATATGCACACATAATGTGCATATAACAATAAGGCCGTATGAGCTAATGAACTAATGTTTTGATTTATTATGATAATCTTTTGTAGGTCTATTTAAGCGATGATAATCTTTTGTAGGTCTATTCAAGCGAACGACCTCCAAGGGCATGGGCCACACATACGGTTCATACGGATTTGACTAGTAAAGGTAAGTCCTCTTTGTTTATGCTTCTTCTCTTTGTGTTTTTGCACCCTTGGGTGCTGGGGATCAGGTTTAGGTCAAGATCCGTATGCATATACGGCCTATGCATACTGCCTGTGCATACGTCTTAGGCATAGGCTGTATGCATATGGCCTATGCATAGGCTAGGCCTTATGCATAGGTCGTATATGCATACGACCATATGCCGTATGCATAACGGCCTATGCATAGGCCCTATGCATAGGTCGTATGCATACGACCATATGCATAGGCCGTATGCTGTATGCATAGGCCTTATGCATAGGCCTTATGCATAGGGCCTTATGCATAGGACTTATGCATAGGACTTATGCATAGGCCATATGTTGTATGCATAGGCCTTATGCATACGGCATACAGCTTATGCATAGGCCCTATGCATATGGCTTATGCATAAGCCTCATGCATAGGTCGTATGCATAGGCCATATGCATACGGCCGTATGTCTACGGCCTATACATATGGCTTATGCACACAACCTATGCATGCGGCCTATGCATAGAGATATAGAGCATTGGTATATGCCATCTAGAATGCTACTTATGTCAGGTTAGGAGTGGTTATCCTCTAAGTAGGTGGTTATAGTGGAGGGGGAGCCCTCGATCTTCTCACTATCCTTCTCTTGCAAAAGAGTAGTTGCCTTTGGCTTTAATAGTGGGGAGCATGTGGAAAGTCCTCACAGAAGCTATCATCCGAAAGGGGCACTGGCCACCCTGCTTGTCTAAGCAGTATTGTAGGAGGTCGTATAACAATGTCCTAATATCATAGGTTGTATTTTTTTGCTAAGCTTGTGTTGTTGTTTTCTCTTGGTTGGCTTGACATTGTCGAGGTAAGTGGCCTTATTCATTCAACCTCATGTTTATTTCACCCTTGGGTGCCAGGTTTAGGAAATGAACTTATGCATAGAGATGTGGGGCATTGTTACATGCCATGTAGAATGTTGCTTATGTCAAGTTAGGAGTGGTTCCACGAGTAGGTGGTTATAGTGGAGGGGGAGCCCTTAATCTTCTCACTATCCTTCTCTTGAAAAAGAGGAGTTGCCTTTGGCTTTAATAGTGAGGAGCATGTGGAAAGTCCTTAGAAGCAGGGATTTAATATTCACGTGATCACAAGATTTTTTGTGATAATAACACATGTGAACAAGTTATTCACATGTTCTCATGTTACCGTTCACAAAATAATAGGTCACTTACCATTTGGGAACCACTTAAAAGCTTGGCTACACATGGGAATAAGCTATTCACATGTTCTCCATCTTCACATAATAGCAGGTCAGTGGCCATCTAAGAAGATTTTTTATGCCCGATGAAGATAATTTTTTTAGGCCCTTGTGAAAGCTTTGTGAATATAACATGTGATCACAAGATTTTTTGTGTTATTAACATATGTTATTAACATGTTCACATGTTCTCGTTTACGTCAGTGAAATCCCTGCTTAGAAGCTATTATCCGAAAGGGGCACTGTCCACCCTGCTTGTCTAAGCAGTATTGTAGGAGGTCTTAACAATGTTCTAATATCACATGTATTCTTTGTCTAAGCTTTAAGTATGGCTTGGGTTAGAGAAATTATGTTTTGCTGCCTATGCATGTATGTAGCAGCAATGTTGATTGACCCATCATGAGAGATCCCAATGTGGCCAATCTGTTGTCCATTATAAATGAACGATATGGGTAGCAAGCTTGGTCGCAGTTTACACAGACACAGGTATGGTTCCATTAAACCTTTTCACATACACAAAGTTAATCTTTTATGCATTCTATTTGTCTTATATTTTAATCTTATATGCAGGCAGGCTTACAGTCAGGCCAGTCGATGCCATGGGGATAGACTACCCCACTTGGCCAGTCGACGTCGTGTTGGGGAAAATCTACCCCATTTGCTCAGTTGGGAAAGACCATGCCTTTGATAGGTGCAGGGTCGAGTGGCGCGAGGCCGAGTGGTGTAGGCCCATCACGATATGGTTGTGATGAGCCTACACCACCTTCCTCTACTAGACCCACCCTCGCTCCCTCATGTCCATCTTCACCACCACTAGGATGACATAGTAGGGAGTCTAGGGGGGTAGTAGATGTGCTAGCAGCAGGGGGGGAGCCGGTTGCTTTTGCTTTGGCAAAAGCAACACTAGGTCTCCGGAGGGGCTCTTCATGTACACATTATGAGCCAACCCTCAGGAGATCCATTCCATCGTTCAATCCATGCCTCCTACCATACACTGTGGATACGGATGGTGCCCTTATGATGGATGCATGAGGAAAGCAAGTCATGAATCGTATGCATGTACTTGCGAACCTAGAGTTCATGAACTCCTTCAAAAAGTGGAAAGCACAGGATGAACTTTCTAAGCAATATGTTATCGATGTGCTTAAGTCAGAGTTCCCCGTGCCACATGCAGGTTTGTGCTTCTCCGAGGAATGGATGAAGCGGCACATCAAGCTTTTGCTCTCTCATAAGAGAGCAGTAAAAAATAATTTGGAGAAGCCTAGCGTGTGTATGGTGGAGGAGTGGAGGCACGCACACAGTTTCATGAGAAAGCACCCAGGTGCTTTTCAACAAAACAAGTGGCGGCGCAGCGGGCGAGTGCTTCCTGACTACAGAAGCAAGGGGCTTCGTACTTCGGCTCTGGTGGGAAATCCTTCTTTCTTGCTCGTTTCATAAGTATCATTTCTTCTCTCCTTTCATTTTATTTTATACTATATTGTTTTCTTGAAATAATTATATATTTTCTTAATTGTTTTTTTGTAGAGGGAGGTTTTTGGGTGTGCCCAACAAAGGAGGAATATGACTATGGGTATAGAGGCCCCGTCCACAATTGTGGGTGTGGATGCGTATGCGAGGTGTACACTTGGATGAGTCCGTTTTGGGGACTCAAGCTGATGAGGTAATGTGTTGCCTAAACCATTCTCTTTTCTATGTCTAATTGTATTTTAATACTCTTTCTTACCTTACGCTTGATGGCATGTATGCAAGATGAAGGGGAAGAAGAAGAGGATGATCCAGATTATTAGTGTGAAGCAAGTGAAGAGGATGAGGAATCAGATGATGAAGATCACTTAGAATCCGATGAGGATTCCGGTTAGACGCCTCTTCATACCTCTTCAAGCATTGTTTGCGAGCAAAATAGGTAACTGACGAGGGTTACCTAAAAAGAATTCCCTCCCAAAATGTGTGAAATATCAAAAATGGCTTAAAAACATAGTTTTTTGGAAACACATCAAGACTTCCATGTATAAATTTAAAAATTACATGAATTTTGCTATTTTTTTCAAGAATGAGAACATGTGTGACCTAGATTTATAAACTGCTGTTGTTTGTGACATAAAAATAAACTTGACTTACAAAATGACATAGGAGTCTACATAACTTAAAGAAATATCAATCTTTTTCAAATAAAAATTTAATTTATAAATTTCATGAATGTAAGACACTTTTTTTAATGAACTTTCTTGGGACAAATTCTACCACTATGCATAAATATGCACATTATTTGACAAGCACTCAAAAATATTAGAATACACAACAATATAAGCTCCATAATTTATAAAAAATTCTACAAGCATCCTTGAGTCTATTTCTAAACCCAAATAGCAAAGCCTTTAGTATATACTTACCTTGACAATTTGCATGACATAACTATTTGCTCTATTATTCATAAGCAGATAATAGTGGGCATGATATACAACCAATGCTAAGAGTTTAAAGAGGTCAATTTATAGGTGTGCGCAACGGTAGACTTCTATTCATATATATATGTAGAAGATGGTAACTATGGAGGCTCTAAGTAAACCTAAGCATGTTAAAAGAGTAGAAAATTAAAATATTTTTTCGATAGGATAATTTTAGAGGTAGACATCATATATCGAGTAAATTTCGACCCACATAAGCATTTGTTTTGATGAAGGAAATTCTTGTTATGCAATATGGATAAGGGTGGTGGGAAGAAATTGTAGCCTATATCATGTACCTATGTGGTGGTGGCAAAAATTCATAGTGTGCATGTGTTAATGTTTGATCTAGATAGCCATTATCATGAATGTAGGTGATGGTATATCTAAGAGTAGTGTAGAAATGAGCTCTAGTTATAATTATTTAGAGTACATGTGAAGGATGTTAAGAGACGGTATGTCTAAGAGTAGTGTAGAATGAACTCTCGTTATAATTATTTGGAGGATATGCGAAGGATGCTGAGAGATGCAATCTTTGCTCTCTGCGGCATTGTCTCTATGTACAAAGAGAAAAGAGAGGAACTTAGGGCTTTTGGAATGGTGGTAGAGAAAAGCTTGGAGCTTTCACAATGACAGTAGATTCAAGGTTCCCTATGCTAGAGAGCATACTATTACACATAGTCATGGCATAGTCGAGGCTCACATGCATCCCCCTCCCCTCAACATAGATGGTCCTACCACATGTATTTGCTTATAGTTCTTCAGCTTTAAAATTAAATTGTAGAACAAAAATCAGGATTGGCGAATCAATCGACTCATGGTTTTCCAAATCAATGGAGCCTTGCACATTTAGATTAAAACCAATGGATTATAAGTCATCATGGATTATCTCATCTAGCTCTTCTTCTGCTATCATGAATTTTTGGCATCTACTATATAGCGATATTATTTATGATACAAAGGTTACATGGTTACATAGACAAGCATTTTTTTAATGACCTCCTCTCAAATTTGTAGTCAAAGGTTGCGACTATACGTGTTTTTCAGGTCCTTAGCCCCTAAACCTATGTTCTACCTATATCACCTTATCCTAGGCATATTTTTTCTTTAATTCTATGATTTATAAGATTATTTATTTATTTTTAGATTTTATTGGCTACTATCTACTATTTGGAAGGAGCTTTTATAAATTTATTAGTGATAAAAAGAAAAATAATTCTCATAAAAATGTAAAAATATTTCAAAGTTAAGAAAAATAACCCCTAAAAGTTGATATTTTGCATCAACTCGATGCAAAACATCAACTTTTAGGCTAAAAGTTGATGTTTTGTATTGAGTTGATGCAAAACATCAAATTTTCCACACAACTCGATGTTTTGCATCAAAGTTGATGCAAAACATTAACTCTACCACAAAACTTGATGTTTTGCATCAAGTTTCAGATGCTTCGGAAAAGAAAGTTTGAGGATCAAAAGTCAAATTTCACAAACGGCTTGTTTTAGTGATTCCATTCATGAAGCCATGCTCAGATGACCTATTCTGTAAATTTTAAGTATCAACACGACTATGTTCTAATGCGACATGCAGACGTCACAAAAAGATTTGCAGCATTGCAAATCACTTTGTGACGTCTGTATGTCGCATCAGAACATAGTCATGTCGGTACTCAAAATTTGTGGAATAGGTCGTTTGAGCATGGCAACGCGAATGGAATCACTAAAACAGGCCGTTTGTGAAAATGAACTTTTGATCCTCAAACTTTCTTCTCCTCCGGAGCATCTGAAACTTGATGCAAAACATCAAGTTTTATGGTAGAGTTGATGTTTTACATCAACTTTGATGCAAAACATCGAGTTGTGTGAAAAATTTCATGTTTTGCATCAACTCGATAATACAAAACATAAACTTTTAGCCTAAAAGTTGATGTTTTGCATCGAGTTGATGCAAAATATCAACTTTTCCATAAAACTTGATGTTTTGTATCAAAGTTAATGAAAAACATCAAGTTTTGTGAAAAAGTTGATATTTTACATCTTGTTGTTGCGAAACATCAACTTTTTCACAAAACTTGATGTTTTGTATCAAAGTTGATGCAAAACATCAAGTTTTGTGGGAAGTTGATGTTTTGCATAACGTTGATACAAAACATCATGTATTGTAAAAAAAAGTTGAGCTTTTGCATAGAAAGTTGATCTTTTGCATATCAAGTTGATTTTTTACATCAACTTGATGCAAAATATCAAATTTTCATAAAAGTTGATGTTTTGTATCAAGTTGATGAAAAACATAAACTCTTAGCTGATAAGTTCTTACTCAGCATTAAATTGGCCACAAATGTTGTAGCTAAAACATCTTTACCATGTGTAGTAACTAATAGGATTCGAACCTAAGTCCCTGCCTGATATTTTACAAAAAAAGTATTTTAGAAAGTATAAACTTTTGTTTCTTAAAGTGAGCTTTTTCATGCTTTCTAAACTCATTTAATAACTAAAATTACCATTTAACCCCCTTTTTGTCTCAGGACACATCTTCTTTAAAAATGAATATGCAATTATTTTTTAAAATTACACAACTTGTAAATAGCTTATTCATGATATTTTAAAATTCATCTGTACGTGACAAACTCTTTTAAAAAAAGTATATATTATCAATTAAGAAATTGTGATACTCAAGAGCTTCAAAATGGATTTTAATACTACTCTCATCAAGAGCCAAAATAGGGCATTATAATTAACTATATCAAGATAACGCTTTTGTAATATAATAATATAAATAAATTTTTATAGTTGCGCTTTGTAGCACATCCTTAATCATGCTAACATGGCAGATGACCCAAGGAGTCTAAGCTTCAAGTGTACACATAGAAGAAAAAAAATGTATTTGTGGATAGTAAAGAAGAGGATGCCTCGTCTACCTTCTCACAAGGAAAGGCACATTAACTAGTGATGGTGTAGCAATGATTATGAGGAACCATAACTATGTCATAAGCTATACGTTTAGAAAATAGCTTCTTTTTATAGTTGTATCATTTTTTTAATGGATTGGAGATGGAAATAATAAACATTGTATCTATTTTGGCATGTTTTTTAAAAACTTATTGTTAGATTTTCAATTATAATCTCAAAAAGTAAGCAAAACGAAGTCTTTTTTTTCATGTCAATTTTTGTAAGAAATGTGTAAAGTGCCCAAAATATTATCGTTTTTTGGTAGCGTTGTACGCATACGTAGATCACTTTTTAAAAAGAGGTAAAAAGCTGAACTTTTTTGATGGAATCTTTCAAGTTGCCAAATGTTTCTCATTTTCAGAAAATATTACCTATTTTGTCCGCAAATAGTGTTTTCATTATAAAAACTTTATGTATATATGGCTAAAGGCCCAATAATTTCTGAAATATAATAACTTTTTGGGCTCAATTGCATTCTCCACAATGTATGTGTTTCTTATATTTGTGTTTGTGTTACAAAACTGAAATTGTGACTCTGTTTTAATTTTTAAAAAAAGAGTTGGGGAAGACTAGGGAGTCCTGTGTAGACTCCCTAGTCTGCCCTAGCTCTTTTTTTTGCTTTGTATAAGTCACTGCTCAGTAGCAAAAATATCGCTGCTCAGCAACAATGATATTTATCTGTTATTACTGAACAACAAAATATCATTGCTGGTAGCGATATTTTCACTGTTGAGTAGCGAACTCGTTGCACTGAAAATAGTAGTGTTTCTAGCAGCAGCGAAAATGGCCCGATACCTAGCTACCCTTCTAGTTATAAAAACGCTGCTATTTTCGTTGCTAGACCCTCATTATGTTGTAGTGAAAGCCAATGGTAGAGCATTTGAAGGAGACAATGGATTTCAAGTTTTTTGTTAATGGGCCAAGGATAGAAAAATGGAGGTGCTTGGAGCAGTTGAATGATCTAAGTTCTCAGCATGCCTTTTTGATTGAACTTGTAGAAGAAAGTGGACAAACTTTATTGTATGGAAATATTTTCTCTACTGATGCAGAGTGGCTTCCTTCAGGTGGCCTTTAAGTTCTCAAATTTATGTTATGCAAGCTTCAAAAATGGCACCCTTGGAAAGCTTAAAGGAAGCAAAGGAGGCAAGCAAGGTAGGTCGTGCTATAAACTTTCAAAGGTGCATTGTAGAGAGAAGATTTCTAATTGAGAAGGCAAAGCAGTATGCAGGAGAGCAAGATGTAAAATGGTTGGTGGGACATGTTCTTTGAACAAAAATAAGAAATACTTGAAAGGAATATCAATAACTCATGGAATCTAGCTAGTTCTTTTTAGTGGCCAACTATTGCTTAAAAAACCACTAATTTTGCAGCACCAATTCTAGTAGAGATCGATAAACTTCTTCATGGGGAAGCAAGAGAGATGTACACAAGAGCTAGACGATCAAAAGAAAGGCGAAAAAAATTCAAGAGATGTGGAGAGGTTCTCCACAAGACATAAAGGAGGGTACCCTTGTTGCTACCCTAGCCGAGGATGATGCTTTAGAACATCCGTTTTGGATTGGCAAGGTAATAGCTATCAACAAAGATGAAATTGGTGACCATACATTGTCACTAACAGTGCACTAGATGAGAACAACTCACGCAAATGCATATGAGGGAAAGTATAGCTTGGAAATGGTAAATACAACAGAAAGAAAGGGCAAGCACAAGAGGGGAAAGAGCAATGCTAGCACTAGTGTTCTACCACTTGATGAGGTAGATATTTTGGTGTATGACTTTACTCTCACAAAAGCAGGCTATTTGAGAAAGTCAACCATATCTTTTTACAAGAGAAGATTCCTTGCTTCAATAACTCTAAGCTTGGTAGCACATCCTCGGGTGTGCTAACCTGATAGCGAACCCAAGGAGTCTTAGCTTCAGGTGTACACATAGAAGAAAAGAATATCTTTGTGGATAATGATGAAGAGGATTCCTTGTCTACCTCCTCAGGGAAAGGCACGCCAACAAGTGATGGCGATGATATACGTAGCAGTGATGACGAGGAGCCATAACTATGCCATGAGTTGTATGTCTAGAAAATAGCTCCTTTTTTAGAGTTATATTAATTACTTTTCTGGATCGAAGATGTCAATGACAAATGGTCTCTATTTTGGTACATTTTTTAAAACTTATTGTTAGTTTTTAAGTTGTAATCTCAAAAAGTAAGCAAAACCATGTCTTTTTTTTTTCATTCCTTTTTTTGTAAAAAAATGCACAGTGTCCTAAATAGTGTCATTTTTGGGCGCTATTGTACGCATGCATAGACCACTTTTCAAAAAAGGTAAAATTTTGGCCTTTTTGATGGAATATTTGAAATGTTTCTCATTTTTAGGAAATATTACCTAGTTTGCCCACAACAATGTTTAAAATTGTGCTTAAAAGTTTCAAATTTGAATTAAAATATGTAAACATACATGTATATGGGCTTGAGGTTGATGTGTAGATGTATTTGTAGGGTTTATGCAGAGCTAGCATTAGCATAAGAAATCCTCAACAATTTTTCCTTCAAGTTAGAATATGCCCAAAAGTGATGTACATGAGCTAGAATAACAAGATTATAGGGTACTATGGCCTGTAAGATACTTGTAGTACTATTGTAAGGCTTAATTAAGGTAAAATAAATAGCATCTATCCCTCCTAGAGTGAGTCTTGGGAAAAATTAAGGGGGATAGCCTCATTTTTATAGTGCCTACATACATGCATAGCTATCCTTGACAAGTGATTAATCTAGCCCGTCATGTAGCTAGTGTAACTAGCTAATGTAGCTAAAGTGAAATGTGGGCTCATCCTCATGATTGAGTTTAACTCAAGATCTTTTGGGCTAGGCTTAAGTTAATTGTGGGCTAGACTAAGGCTTGAGGTATGCATGAGACCGCTTTTTCTAAAGTGAACAAATAGAGGTATGCACCACACCCAAGTTCGGTAAAAACTACTTACCATTTACCACTCCCATTTACTACCCATGGTTTTACACTTTTCATTATACAAATCCACCCTTGGTTTTCACCAAAACATGGTTTTGCAACCTTGGAGCCTATTTAGCCTTTGTAAATTTAATTTATTAATCTGCACACACCTTGCCGAAGGTGAAGTTTATTTATTTTCTTGGAAAAACTGTAATATTTTTACCCGAATATTTACACTTCGGTAATTTGCACATGTGTGTGACCCTGATAATACTAGATAATAAATTGAAGGTGAGAGAATTTGGAAAAATAGACCCTAAATATGAGTCTAGCACAGCTATTATAATTAATTTTCATATGCTAAATAATTTACTTGCAAATATTTTGAGAATATTACATCTCTATTATTGTAAAACACAACATTATTCTAAGTTAGACACCACCACATCGTAATCCTATGCCCACCCTTGTTTAACAATGTACTCTAGTAGCATGACGACCATCCCTACTTCACATTGTACTCTAGCACCCACAACTCTAGGACCTACTCCGAGTGCCACTCCTCATGTTCAATCTCCCTATGCTTGTAGTCATGATATACACCACAGTCTCTTTGATGATGGATCTATCATTGAGGATGAGAGGGGAGGTCGGGTCATGATGCGTATGCAACAATTTTGGGTAGTGTGATTCGGTCTCACAATGTCCTTTGCTTACAAGATGGAACATGAAGGCCACAGGCTAATTTGGAACCATGAGTTGTAAACCATGTAAGTATACAATGACATGATACAATTTTAATGTTTACAAGAGTTATCAAGTTCTGGTGCAAGAAACTAGGGTTGGCCACTCAAGGCATGGAGTGACAACATGGTGTGGGTCAACATCCTCACATCCATGAGCCCAATGTATCATAAATCCCAAGGCCCCCAAAGGCACATATGTAAATGACTCTAAACCCAAGTGCCTAGGCCCGCCCCATCCCTATGTGCATGTGACACCAAATCTACTTTGTTATCCCCTCCTACAATGTTTTTGTCCTCAAAATCAAAGGGTGGTCACACACAAACATATACAAGTGGCCATATACAAAAGCCAAAAAAATGCACTCATGGCCTAGATGTATCCGTAATCAAAAAAATATCCATGACGCTCGTCCCAAGATCAAACGATAAGAGGGAATCGTCAATAGGGTGAGGCCAATGATAATGATACCTAGATCAAATGGAAGTCCAAGATATGCCTGACCCATGACCATATTAATCTTGCATCCTCCTAGATCAAATGGATGATGTAATGCACTACGTCCATCAATGAGATACATCCAATGACCCCCTAGGTCAAAAAACTAATGCACCCATGCAAGATCTTGCGGGTACATAATAGCCCATATAACACCACCCACTCAGATCATAGGTGAATACATCATGTCCAAGAGTGAAGGCTTGATAGACCATGTCTGTATTAATGTATAGGCATCCATGATCATCAAAAGAAAATGCCTCATACTCCATATCACGCTCCATCAAATTTGAATCCATGTCCTCACTACATCCATCACCATGCATAGATCCATAGGCAAGACCCACATCACAAATGACTATCTGAGCATAATCTATATGTACCAAGGCATAATCCTCATCATTGTCCACATAACCCTCATAGAGGTCACAATCATAGACTCTCCACTCATCTCTCAAGAAAGGGTCATAGACTGGGTTCCCATAGAACCTTCATGAAGTATCCAATAGCTGCTCACTATACTAGATGCATAAATAGCCTCATCATCGATGTCATCCATATCATCAATGTCATCCACATGCTCACTAGCATCATAGGACTCATCCTCATCATATGTAGCATGTGTATGGATACTACCATCATCATAGGACTCATCCTCATCATATGTAGCATGTGTATGGATACTACCATCATCCACACCAACATATATTCTCTCCTCATCACAAGTAATGATGGTAGATGAGTCACCAACAACTGCATAAGCATCATCATCAAGATGCCTAATGTCACCATGATCAACAATGCATATGTCTTCACCATATGTATAATCTTAATCCCCATGTGCATGGCATATGTCAAATTCATTATCATAATCTTAATCCCCATGTGCATGGATATGTCAAATTCATTATCATAGGCATGTGCATCATCACATGAATAATCATCCCTTATGTCAAACACAATTGCATGCACATCTAAAATATCCTCAATGATCAATTCTTTATGATCTCGTGGCATCATATCATAAGCTGAAAATGTATCCATCAAAGCACTTATGGAAGTAATCCAAGCATTCCCATTTTCAACTTGTGTATTCCCATTGGCCATGAACACATTAGTGATGTCTTGTCGAGAGAAAATAGGCATCAAGATCTTCTCATGTACTTGCTGTCTAGAAATTACAGTAAGTGTCTCACCCACTTTAACACCCATAATGTGTGCAGCATAAAGACCCGCATAGTCATACTCTATGCAATGACCAAAAGATTGAGTGAGCGGGTAACCTCTTTTATCATTCTTGATATCCTAATCTTTCAAAATGAGCTGAAACATTCCATCCCTGTTCAAACATGAAGTGTAGCCCCCAAGAATGGGTACCACCAATTGAATCATTTCTATCTTGCTTAGCTCAACAAACTTGCCCTTGTGATTGATCCTTTGGGTATGCATGTGGACAAGTCCCATCAACACCATGATCTCTTCTAGACCAATATCCTAATCAATTTGCAAAATACTTTGAGATAGTTGCATGAAATTGTCTAATCTTTGCACAAAACCCTCTATACTTTCCTCTTTAATGTTGGGAATGAAGAAGGAAAGGTACTAATATTTCTCCATATAGCTAGATAGAGAGTCCTCATGTGAGAATACCATGCATCGATCTCTAAAGCAATTTTACTCTTGGGTGGTTGCAAAGTATTGCACAACATCATATGCCAAATTCTGCCAATTCCAATCATAGTTGTGTATTTCCTTCAAACACCAAGATCTAGCTCTTCCTTTGAAATGAGAAGTCACTTTCTTCACTTTGGCAAGCTCGTCACAAGGAAAGGCATGAAAATAAGCATCCCGATTACAAATCCAATCCTTGAGTCCCATGCAAGTGACTCCTTTGCCATCAAATTCAAGAAAATTTTGTGCAAATGGATCTCCTCTTTTGAACCATAAACTAATCACTTGAGTAGATACCATATAATCAAGAGAAGCTTGCACTTTCATTGATTCCAACAACCTTGTATGCAAGAATCCATGCATCATGGAAAATCTAAGCCTTACTTTTGCACCATAATGTTCTATAATCCTTATGTCTTCAAAAGCACATTTTCCTTTGTCTTCACTCTCAATTGATAAAGGCCTTTCATAGGCATCTCCATCCATTGCCTTTGAAAATGAAGAATCTCTGGCTGGCCTTGCTTGAGAGAAGCCTTGTCCTTGTACACCAAATATGCTTGAAGAAGGTTGGAAAAAACATTTCTTCTTGCTTGCATGTTCTTAAAATCCTCTTCACTCATCACTATCCTCTACAAGATCCTCATTTACCCTTTCCCTATCTTACCTTATCTCTTGAAATTCTGTCACTTGCTTGAATGGACGCCCACTTGGCATAATGGCTAGAAATGGAAAATGGCTTGTAGAAGGCCCAAATGGTGTCCAAATTTGATGATCTAGGGCTCTATTGAAAGATCTTGTGATGTATAATGTAAATATGCAAGAATAGAAGATTTTCAAATAGCCCTAATATTCTATATTTTAGGGTTTATTTTTAATTAGTCCTAATATTCTATGTTTTAGGGTTTATGACACTGTGCTGAAAATAGGAATTAGGCCATAAAGTACTCAAAGTCATCGGAGTTAGATGAAATTTGGCATGTGGGCTTGTGATGACAAGTACTAACTATTCCGAAGAGAATTTGACCAAAGTCAAAGTGACGATATCCTCTATTTTGACTTTTTGGGTCAACATCAACTTGCTAGTTTTGACCCCCTCAAACGATGTCCAAATAGAGTGGTTCTTGGTTCATTGGATAGCCCTAAGGGAGTATTTTGAAGACCTCTAAAAACGTTTTTGACAACCCTAAGGGTCTATGACTAAATTTTTCAGTTTATTGCTACACCCTAATCTGGGTGCCCTATGGGTGCCTAATTCAAAAGGTTAATAGCTCTCTTTGTAGCTTCCGATCGGCACTTCCAAGAGGTGAAATTGCCTAATAGAAAATCTTAATCATCACCAATGAATGATTAGTGATTTGCTTGATCAGCTATGGAGGACTTTTGGGAAAAATTGGGCAGCATCTCCTTTGTATTTTGGATCAAATCTCAATTTAGATATGTCCACAATTCAATATCCAACATTCACATCAACTCTTGTCAACACCTCATCAACAAATTTGCATTACTTTACATCCCAACAAAGGCATCATTCACCCAATCATGTATGTAACATAGGCTTATGTAATGCCTTTTCCATTGTCCATCCTTTCTTTGCCCAATCATGTATGAAAAAAAGGCATCATTTGCCTATGCAATTTCTTGAATGCAATGCTAAATGTAGGATGTTGTTGATGCCAAAATCAATCCCAATTGTTGTTGATGTAGAGCATTGATGCTTGTTGATTTCTAGGCCAAGCACTTCCCACCCTCGTACCTAGGTTGAAACTAGGCACAACTTGGGGCCATTTCTTCACATCCAAGTACCTAATCCCTCTCCTTGCTTCTTTTATAAAATCACTCACGAGACGACAAGGAGAGTTCAAACCATGCTTCCCCTTGGCCTAATGCTTTTCATGAAGTCATGCATAATCAATTATTACATTAGCATGTACTCATGCTATACTTTCACTTCCCAAGCTCCATTATCCCATTAGGGCCAAAAACGTGTCAAAATGGGCTGTGTAAGGAATTTCGCTAACTTGCTAATTAGTAGAATGTTGACGGTCAAAACGGCTCCAAATTTAGCCGTTTTGGATATTTAAAGCGTATCTATCTGATTGAATACGTATCTAAGTGCATATTTTAAAATCTAAAAAAATATATCGTTTTCATGCTACTCTTTAATGGCTCGTCTCGAAATTTGTCCTCTTTTAGTGACTACGTGGCAAAATGACCATTCTCTCCAAACGCGCTCTTATCCATTCTCCAAAAAAATTTCACTCCTCTGCTTCTCTAAAAATTTCACAAGCTACATCTCATTCTCATTTTTCTGTGTCTCTAATAGCTCTGCTTATATTTTTAGCTCTGTTAGTAATGAGTGATACATCTAATCGTAAGTTTCATTTGAATATCAAGCTCAACCAAGAGTATGCAACTACACGGAGTGTCTACCAAAGATCCCTTTCATGTGCAAATGAAGCTCAACATCTTCGCAACGAAGGAAAGAAGCATATTGACCTATGGACAGATGGAAGTCTATATCCACCGGATCCCAAAACAGGAAGGTATCCTTCTTTTCACACACCACATGATTTGATTAGATTTGTTGGTGATGGGGAGGATGGCTTACTTGGTTATAGTTCAAGACTATCTCAATCACATATTAATTATGCAGAATATACTACATATCTTCAAAATACTTCATCTTTGAATGCAACAAAAATTATAGAACTTGAAAACAAAATAGTGTCTTTGAAACAAGAAAATGATCAATTGAAAACCTTAAAAGAAACTCCAATAGGATTAAGAGCACGAGTAAAACGAATGCGGGATGTAGTTAACTTAACAGAGAGATCTGGACAAAGAAAAAAAAGGTTAAAACTTGTAAGAGATCATGTTACTAACCTTCTAGGATTTGACATGTCTAATGCTCAGGAAAGGGTAAGATTTTTGAATGAGCTTATGAATAGGTCGGATATCTTGAAACTTTTAGAACTTCCTGAAAATCAAACTAAAAAAAAACTGGTCTTTCAACATCTATTGAAAGATATGGACTTATTAGTCCAGCCTTCCCAAATGCAAGAAGTTTGTGACACAGTGGGAGTGAGTAGAAAGGGATACAGAGCCATCTCTAAAACCTGGTTCAGGGTCCTTAAGTATTACAAAATCAAAGCTTTTGGGTTGCCTAGACCTCACAATGTTGGAAAATATAGAACTCTGTTAAATGAGGAAATTTCTAAACATTTCGGAGAGTATTTCCATATTGAGGGAACAATGCCATATGAGAGACAAAAAAAAAAATCATCTTTTGAATACAACGTTTATAATAATATTTGGATGAACATTAGAAAAGTCCAATCTTTTATGGTGAGATATTACAACATAAGAGAAATAGATTGTGAAGGAAAACTTGTATTTGTTTTAAAATTAGATGAAGCTCAAATCCAAAAATGTCAAAAAATGGAAAGAATATCTATATCCCTAATGAATAAAGCATTGGACTATAGTCAAGGTAAGCTTGATTCTCCATACCACAAAACTCAATCAGAAATGGAGCTATGGTGGATTGGATCAGCTCAGGTACCAGTAGAGAGTCATGAAACATTAAAGTGGCTCTTCTCCCAAACAGACATTCCTTCAGTTATTCAGAGCCAAAATACAGGTGAACATCTTCATGTTGACGACATAGGTGATTTCATTGTGGAATGGCATTTGAGTGCCGACCTGAAGGCGTTGAAGTGTATGTTTGGTGTATGTGGAGGAGCAAATACCAAATATCCATGTCTTTATTACATGGCAAGCACAGGGACAAGAGAATGGCTTGCAGAAAATGAGATTGGAAAACCACCATCCAGAAATAATGTGAATGTTGTCGATTATCCAACTTCTCTTAAAATATGGGATCCAATTCTACCAATACATTTGAAAAATGTGCATATATGTACATTGCATGCAGAGATAAGAATCTTGGACAAATTGCTCAGACTTCATCTGGACTATGCATATTCTATTAAGCCGACTAAACTTGCAGATGAGTGCATAGAAAAGTGCGAAGCCTTGCTCTCTCAAATGGGTTTTCATGGTGGTGGGGAAGTGCATCTTAAAAAAGATCCTGTTCTTTCTGGAGGTACAGGTGATGTTTTGCAAGATGTTTCAATGGGAGGAGCAAAAGCGAGAAGATTTTTGAGCAACCATGACACCAAACAAGTCAACGCAATGTGGAACTGTTGGAAACAGCTATGTGTCATCACCACAAATGTCAAAAGTAGACCAGATGTAGCCAACAAACGTATGGAAGTTTGGAAAAAACTCGACAATTTTTTCAAAGTCCTTAGACAACAAGTTGGTTCAAATACTTATGCAGATGATTTCAAAAAAGCAATAAAGCTTTTGATCAAAGCTATCATAGATGCCTGGGGAGAAAAAGACATAACTTATTACTTGGTGAGTGTTCAGACCTATCAAAACAGTTATAAATTGGTGTGTCCAGACTTATTACTTGTAATTTCTTAAATAATGTACTAACAAAAATTGTCTTTGTAGCATATTCTTTACTTGCATGGACCATATTTTGCTACAGAAGGACCACTTGCAACATGGAATACACAAGGAATGGAAAAGTCTCATTATCAAGCGAGAACTTCCTTTTTTAGATGTACCCGAAGAGGAGGAGGTGGACAAAGAAGAAGCAATGCACTTAAAGAATTATTCAATTGGTTCTACAGGAGGCAATTACAAAGGATGAGATCAAAGACCCAGCAATCTGAAACTACACCAACACCTCAAGAAAGAGACTAATGATTACTAACACATTTGTACCTCTAACAAAATATTTGCTGAAATATAATCGGTCCTTGCAAAATATTGTGTACATTAGTTTTTGATTCTCTTGGGACTACTTGGCATGTCACCTCTGTATCTCAAAAATTTTCTCCTTCTATAACCTCCAAGAAGATTGATATCTGACACCTCAGCTGCAGCTGCATAGCTAGAGTAGCAAAGAAAGTATCCTGCTCTTGAGGCATTGAAACCTGCAGCATATCCAAAGATTCTAAGAGCAGCAGCTCTCTCCAGAAGCAAAACCTTGTTAGCATTTATTTGAAGGGGAGTATATCCCATGAACCTTGACAACACCTTCAAGGCAAATATTGGCAACTCAGCATCTTCAGAGAAGTTCATGTGGAATGCACAGAACACAGCCTTATCCAATGTAGGCAAGTAGTGCATGAGAGCAGATGAAGACCTTCTTGACCTAGTGTCTGTAGATTTCACTCTGCTACCTCTAGCTCTTCCAAGAAAATCATCCTTATCAAGCAATTCAATCTGCAAGACAAAAACCTCAATTTAAAAAAATTACAATCACAATAACATTTTACAAAAGATTAAATGGAAGCTACCTTCTGCAACTCATCCTCAATTACTACTTTGTCTTTCATCAAGTTGCATGAGCCAACCCTTTCCACTTTATCAGAATCTGCCTGAAGCTTGAAATCTCTGCCAAAAGACTCAATACCCAACTCAATGAGCCTGTTCTCAAAATCCTCATCACTCAAGGAAGGTTTCCCCTCTTCCACTTTTTTAAGGCACAAGGCAAGTGCATCATTAGCAGGGATAAATGAGTGGTCAGATGTTTGCAAATCAAGTGCCAAAAACTCTTCCTTTGACTCTACTTCTGTATCAATAAAGTCTTTGGCCACTTCACAAGCTTCTGAAATTGCTGCAATACAGTAGTCTTCTCTGATATTGAAGAGACATTGAAGATAGGACAGAGGAATAAAATCTTTCTCATTGATAAAGAAGAAAGGAAGGTTTGGAAGAGTAACAGAGGATTCAGATATGCTTGCTTCCTCTGAGGGCTCTTCAGTAATAGTGAAAGCCCTAAATTCTGCAACATCAAGATTGGCACTTTCTCTCTCCTCAACTTGAACATCAATTTCTTCCTCTTCTAAAATCTCACTTTTCTCTAACTTTGAAACTGTGGTGACATTTAAGTTTTCTTCTTCATTCTCTGCATCAGTTTATGGTTGTTGCTCTTTATCCTGTATTTCTGCTTTCAAAAATAAGAAGAAAAGAAAGGAGACATCCTTGGGGACAAGGTTGCAATGCTTTTTATGGATTGGACAAGAAATGGATGAAGGACATGTGAAAGAGTTTCTATTTGAAAACCTACTGAACCTCTTTGTAACTTTGGCTTTCTCCACAGACAGCTGTGTAAAATCTGTAAGGTGACAAAAATCATGGTCTCCTATACGAAAACAATGAGCTTGAATTTGCATTTCAAATTGCTTGTAATCATCTTCAAGAATGTCCTTAAGCTTCAACAAAACATCTGAAAGAGAAAACCTTGGATTGAATATCTCCACTGCATCAACGTATATCTTCATATCATGACCATCTTGCAAGATAGCATTCAAGAGTTTCTCACTTGGGCTTTCTTCAACAAGTTCATGTCGACCCGCAACACTTTTACTCATTGAGATATTTGAGAAAAATGCTTGAATAATTCTGATGTGCCCGAACGAAGTGAAAACGGAAGGTCCAAAAAAATTGGAATGCCTCTATCGCTTGGTGCGGGCTTTGGCAATTCCAAGGTCCCAAAAATAAATATTGAGTTTTGCAAAATAGGGCTAGGAAGATAATACGGTGCACAGCTTGATTTGACGCAAATAAGTGGTCCAAAACTGGCTTAAAAAATTGAAAGTGAGTTTTGAAAAATATATGCTGCGTGATTAAAACACCTTAAATAGTGACCGTTTATGCCATGTGGCAATAATGATTGCATGACACGTGTACCCAACGGTAATTTGTACGACATTCTCGAGGTATAAAAAGTTAATTTTGTTGAAAATATTCATATTTTTCTCCGACACTGTATCAAGCGAAAACAGGCTACCTTATTTCCCAAACTTACTTTTTCATTTCTTTCCCATATCAAGCGATTGCACATTTCCAGGGCATTCGGAATCCTTTACTCGCTTCGTTCCGTCCTTTTCTTGATTGCCCGAATCAAGCGATTACGCTCATCCGAGATTTTTGGATTTGCCTCATCGCTTCGTTCAGGACTTCTACTTTTTTCATTTCCTGAATCAAGCGATTATCACTTTCCATTTTCTTTGGATTCGCTCTATCGCTTCGTTCGGGCCACGTTATTTTTTTGTCCTATTATACAAATCACTTCATCTGGTCTCTTTTTTCAAGCTTCAATGGCAAGGACGAAACAGACTGCAAGGAAAGTTTACCCACCCTTGGAGACTGAAAAATCTGAGGACAAACCAGGACCTTCCAAACAAGAACAGCCTCTTCCAAAGCCTCGTGCAAGGGCGACAGCAAGAAAGAGATTGAATTATCAAGTGAAGTCCTTAAGAGAGATAAGAGCAGCACAGAAATCTACTAGTCTTCTCATCCCTCGACTGCCATTTACTCGGGTTGTCAGGGACATATCAGAAAGGTTAGTTGGCAAAATGAGAAACACAAATCTTCAGAAAGTGCGATGGGAGACCCAGGCCCTCATGTGTCTTCAAGAGGCTGCTGAAGATTTTTTAATCGACTTTATGAATGATGGCTACATTGCTGCTGCATTTGCTCATAGGATCACTCTTATGAGCAAAGATTTTGTGCTTGTGTCCAGACTTAGATATAAGTTTGACAAAGCTTTGGAGCCTATTCCAAGTCAAGACATGAGAGCTTTTGAAATTCTTAATATCCCTCCAGCAAGGCAACCCAAGCAATCAGTTGTTATTGAAGATATTTCTCATTCTTATGATACAAGAAAAGCTCAGGATATCAAAGAAGAAGTTGAAAAAGAGAGAGAGCAGGAGAAGATTTCAGAGGATGCAATTCTTTCTCAGCAAGCTGAAATTCTCCATGCATCCAATTCAGAGCTTTATCAGAATGTGACAGGTCAAATGATAGTACATAGCAATACTTGATTGCCTTCACAATAAATGGCAAACGACTACACACAGATCCAAGTATGAGTACTACTGCAAAAATGTAAACCCAGGATATTGGGAGACATACAAAATGAGCCAACTGGAAGCACAAGTTCACATCCGCATGCCCATGCCCCATATGGCAAGAAGAGCCATAACTTTGATGCGTACAAGATCACACATGCTTAAGATAGAAACGGGAGGATGGCTGAAAATTGATGCTGAAAAAAGGATATGCAAAGCATGCACTATGCAAGCCCTTGAGGATGAAGCTCACGTGACACTAAAATGCCCCGCATATGCGCACATTTGAGCTGATTTTCAGCAGCTCATCCATGGATGCCACACTTTTGCAGATTTGCTTCTAAAAACAAAACCCTCTCCTACAGGTCTAGGGACATATCTTACCCGCATCCTAGAACACCACAAACTACTAATGGAAACATATACAGATGACACGGATCACACCCCCGCAAGGGGAGACTATTTGTAGACATGAGGGTCCCATGGGTCATTTTTGGCCCCCCGCGGACGTAAATACCAAATCAAATCAAATCAAATCTCTCTCTCTCTCTCTCTCTCTCTCTCACACACACACACACACACACACACCACACACGCACACACACTCGGCAGCCCCCCCTCCCTCTCTCTCTCTCTCTCTCTCCTCTCTCTCTCTCTCACTCACACACACACACACGCACACACACTTGGCAGCCCTTCTCTCTCTCTCTCTCTCTCTCTCTCTCTCTCTCACTCACACACTTTTTTTTTTGATTTGATAGGATGATATAATCAACCCATAAAGAGCAAGAGCCTCTGCAAAGATGAGAATAAGAATCATGCCCACAAACAGCTTTGGCTGCTATGCATTAGCATTTGAACTATTGTAACGTCCAGTGCCATCCCTTCAGGCATAGCACTTCTAAGCTGAGCAAGCGTTCAAACAACGTTGGGCACAAAGCCACCTTGGAGATCTATGAAACACTACCCTTGCAATGGCTTTTGTATCATCTCAATGTTCATAGTGGCAAGGTGATGCCTCTTCTCTACGATAGAGCAACTGGGTTCAACACGAAAGAACATGCAAGGTTCAGCTGGGCCATAAGAGCTGCGACGAGAAGCACCTCTTGGAACAGATCTCAAATCCTTACCTCGCACTTCTATCGCTTCATCATCGTTCTCAAGGCTTAACCAACTCATCGCTCAAGGCTCAAGTAATTGGTAGCAGGCGCTTATGTTTTTTTCTAGTCTTTCTCTCAGCCAGAGCTTCATTGCTTTTGGCTCAGCCAAATTGCAAGCGTATCCTTGCTTCATATAAGAGTATCATAACTTTGGCTATAGAGACAGTCATCGCTTCTACTAAGTACCAAGATAGCCATCGCTTCTAACTACAGCCGAGTACCAGACAGCCATAGCTTGCAACGCTCTTGCTTTGTTTCATCTCAGCTCAGAGGCTGCATTGCACTATTGCTTCATTTCATCTCAACTTAGTAAAGACTGGAGGTAAAAAAAAAGAGAGAAAAAAAAAGCATGGAACGCATCATTTTTTTTAGCTGAGGTCGCTTCATGGCCTCAGCATTCACTACGCTGAAGGCTCAGCCCTCGTTTCAATCACCTTAACAAGGAAGCAGTAGCTTTATCCAACCAACCAACAATAGCTTCACCGCCTAGGCAACGTTCACTACGCTGAAGGCTCAACCCTCGTCATCACAAGCACCTTAAGAAAGTGCTTTTAGCAAGTGCACCACACAGAGCATCGATACCCCAACACACACACACACACGTTACCTGTGCTGGCCGCCGCCGTGAGCTTGGGATTGTGAGAGGAAGTCAATTGTTTGAAGCTGCTACAGTGCGTGCGAAACGGGCGAAAGGAAATTGAATACACGTTTTAGTTTTTTTAAAGATTTGAGATGCATAAACGACCAAAAAAAAAGGCGGGTTATGCATCGCAATTTCGATGCTTATACCACTCATTTCCAGTTTCCTATGGTCGATACTACGGTGGCATATACAACTGCATTTTAAAGGTTGCATAAGCATCCACGAAAGTGACCCCCGCTATTTTCTTCATATTTATATGAGGGTCGCTATGTATAGACCATTCTTGTAGTGTATCATCGACGTAAATCTCGATGCTCTTATGTCAACAATATATAGAAGGCTATTTTGTAATCATTTTGAGATGGTTATTTTGATGACACGGGTACTGTCAAAACTTACCATTGAAGGTTAAAGATCTTGTAGTAGTGGATATCCCATTTTTGTGAAAGAGATAACATAAATAGAGAGAGTGCAAAAGACCAAAATGACCTTCAAGACCCAATACATAACGTCAAATATCTAAGACATCATTATGCATATATGGTCAAAGATATATAAGAGGCATACAAGAGGTAGAGAACATGTGTTGAGGAGGAACTTAGACATAAGCATGCGTAAGAGACCATGGATGAAGAGATGGTTGCATTAGCTACTATAATGAGACACGGTATTTGGTGCCTTTACCTAAGGAAAAGAAGGTGATTGGACGTAAGTGAGCCTGCAAAGTGAAGCGTAATTCAGATGGTTCTATTATTAAGTACAAAGCAATATTGGTTTACCAAGGGATATATGCAAACTTAAGGAATTGACTAAGAGACATCCATCCTAGTTGCTAGAATGGCAACTAGGAAAAGTAGTTGATTGAGCAGATATATGGCAAGAGACATCCAATTTAGTTGCTAGGATGGCACTCTAAGAGTATTTATTACTATGACATCAATTGGATGTAAATAATGCATTTTTACATTGTGACTTATTGGAATAAGCTTACATAATACAGCCATGATATGAGAATCGTTCACACTTAGATTTTGTTTGTAGGCTATGTAAAAGTGTATGGCCTGAAGCAATTACCTAGAGCATGGTAAGACAAGATGGAGGAATATCCACTATTAGATTTATCCAATGTTGATATGTAATGTTGATATGTGAGAAGGAATGACAAGGGGGTTGTGCTAGTGGTCATCTACATTGATGACTTGATTGTCACATAGGTGATAGTGAGACATTCATAAGGTGAAGATGCTTCTAAAGAAGAAGTTTGAAATGAAACATTTGGGTGAGATGAGATACTTCTTGGCTATAAAGGTGATTAGATCACGTGATGGAATTTGGCTTTTGCAGAGGCACTATACTTTGTATACATTGTCCAAGTGTGGGATGACAAGGTGTAAGCCAATCTCAATGATGTTGGAGTAGAACATGAGGTTGTTTACAGATATAGGTGATATATTATAGGACCCTACTATGTGACGCTAGGAGAATACTTAGGTACATAGAGTCATTATGAACTAGGAGAATACTCATGTACATAAAGTCCACATTATATTATGAACTTATCTATAAGGCTAGGATGATACAGGTACATGTGCATGGGTGATCTATTAGAGGATCCTACTTTGTGAGGCTAGGAGGATACTCAAGTACATAAATTACACATTACATTATGAACTTATCTATAAGCCTAGGATACAGGTACATTATGAACTTATCTATAAGCCTAGGATACGGGTACATTTACATGGGTAGGTAAAGGATGCATATTGAACTATTAGTGTCTTAGATAAGAGATCTACTAGAAGTTTTATGTTCTCTTTTTGAAGTGATGTTGCTAGTTGGAGGTGGCAAGAAGTAGTCATCGATGGTTTCTTTGTTGAGTATAGGGGTGCTGCTATGGCAACATGTGAGATATCTTGGCTGCAAAAGCTACTTATAAATATGGGTGAGCCCATGGATAGAGTAGTTATCATTTACTATTATTCAAGTCAAGAGCTTACCTCAGCCTTTCCGAATCATATGCCATTGGGCTAGAGAGCTACAATGTGACTCCCCAAATTATGTGGTTTTATGTCCTCACTCTATTTGCAAACTGGAATGCGCAAACCAAGATGCTCTTTAACAATGGGAGAGCTCCCTTTGCATAGATGGAGGTAAAAAGAAATAGCCTTCATAATGGTTCTCTATCACAAAAAGAAAGGGTAGAAATTTTACATGAATTAGAGTCTATTTCCATCAAATCTTCACATAAACCATAGTTTCTTGTTATCATTTGCAAGATCCTTTGAGTTCTTTGTATTCTTGGAAAGATTCTTGGTTGATGTGTAGTTTTGGTGAAAGATTCTCAAGAAAGGTGTTGATTATCACAAATATTGGAGACAGATTATAAATATTACAAATTTTGGTGTAGTTTTTAACAAGAAGTCAATAGATTCAAGATCTATGTAGTTTTTAACAAGAAGTCAATAGATTCAAGATCTATTTACAGTTATTATAGTTTTATTATAGATTTAAGTGCAAAATTCAAGATCAGTGCTGCAGAGTTAATGTTTAGATTATAGTTTTATGTAGATTATAGTTTTGTGTAGATTATTGCAGAGCCATTGTGTAGATTTATAGTTCTGTTACACATTTGAACAGGTTTATGTTGTAGAATTTTTAAGATTTCAAAGCAAAATTCAGATTGGAGTAGATATTATGTAAAAGTTACTAAGCAGAGGGACATTTTGAAGAATCTTGGTGAAGATTTGTAAAGGCGTTGTGCAAATCAAGCTTTCTGCTTGGATTTAGAGTAAAGTTTTGCTACAAATCAGGTTTACAACAATTTCAGTAATGGAAAGCTTGATAATATTTCAAATCTTTACCTACTAAAAGAGGTGTAAGCATCTAATCCTTACTACCTATTACCATTACTATTAATCTTTATGCAACATCTTTAAATCTTGATAAAGATCGAGATACAAAAGGTAATACAAGAAGTTTGTGATCAAGCATGATGATGATGTATGTGATGGTGAGATGTGTGTGTGATGATGTATGTGATGTGTGTCAGATCATGTGAGCATGATCTTGAGGGCAGTGATAGTAGCAAGAACAATGAGGGTTGATACAGGAGAGGCACGATTGTGCATATTGATCTAGAGAGCTTTGTATTTGATTTAGACGTCTTCCTAGATCTAGTGATTAGATAGGTTGACCTATCTTGGGATATAGGTTATACATGGACATCATTCAGGGGGACACAAACATGCTCATGATGACTTTAGATTGTGATGATGACATGGTCAGTGATTTGGTGGATGATGTCACTTTCATCTCATGTGTGGATACTAAGTGATGATGATACTTATGGTGATCCTATTGATCATGCCTTTGCTTTGGAGGACCACAAATATGCTGAGGGTTTACATTGATGTAGTGGATCATGCCTCAGATGATTTGAGCTATGCTATATATAGTGGATGATGGCATTAGTTCACATAAGTACATGATGCCAACTTTGAGATGTGTTTCTTCTCGGCTTCAATGATTGTCTACGTAACCCTAGTTTCTTTGGAGCTGGGATATTCATCTTTGGGTGCATCATATGCCACTTGGGATGTATGGTAGGTGATTACATGGCTTACCATTCAAATGCATTTGTGAACTCTCTTGGTCTTAATCTACACCTATCATTCGGCATTCCAGCTAGGAGTTTTGTTTCCATCTAGCGGGTACTCTGGATGCCAGTTCCATATTATGGTTGCGAGGATGGGCTTATGATCTATCCCTTGGACTTGATCTTCCCTTTTGACCTGGGATCTATTGTTACATTGAATATATATTGCATGCCTATCTACTCATCATCATTCTCATCACCTCCTTTCCCTTCCTTATCATTGCCAGTCTCTTCTCGAATTCCGTTTATAAATATAGACATTAATTACATGCCATAAAACCATAAGCTACATGCTTGCAAACTTAATTAGAAAACCATTATACTTAGATAGTTGACAACATGAGCCCAATTAATTTGATGCCATTCTCTCTCCAACTTCTCAAGCATTGTGGTTCTTTTATGTGCCTATGCATAGTCGTACTCTTCTTGCATATAGGCATGTCTGGTTCCTTCCTTTTATATAAATTCATGTGAGCACATATGGTACACGGCTATGTATAAGAACATGGATTAAATTCTAGGGATTCACCTAGGGATTATGTACTCGAAAGCATCTAGCACCACCATTTTTTTGAGATGAGAAGACCTCAAACCTTTGAGATGTGGTCTAGCTACTTCCTATTATTGTTTATACTTATCTAGGGTGTCAAATATCTTGTCTTTTCCTTCTTGAAGAAGTCCAGGGAGAGCATCTTGAGAAGAAATCCAAGGGAGAGCATTCTTTGAAAAAGTCTTGGATCTCATTATGCATGTAATCCTATGGATTGCTAGTCCATGGTCTAGGAGATGAGTCATCCATAGGTTTAAAAAAACACACAATATATTATGTCCAAATCGCATAGAGCAAGGACTCATGCAGACATAAGCTTATTTATAGGTACATCAATAACGGTCTTTATCATTGCATTTAATGTGAGGATAATAATTACATACATAAGCTTATTTATAGGTACATCAAAAATGGTATGGATCATTGCATTTGACTAGGATAATAATTACATACATTAGGGTACACATACAAAAAGCATGACATTAGTTTGCATTAAAAAATAGCCCAAAGAAATATGCGAGGCTAAAAGAAAGAACCATAATAAACAAAGAAGATAGCACAAAGTCTTATATGCGGACTATGCATCCTCATGTGGGCATAGCTTAAGAGCAACACTTCTTTACACACTTTCCAATGCCTTCCACTTGTAAGAAGTTATTGGTCACTTTTCTCCTTTTGTGGTTTCCCATTCTCTTCAAAACTTGTACAAGTGGAAAGAATTGTGAAGTGTACTCTTTTGGAGTGTAGAGCATAGAGCAATGAGCTTCTATGCATAGCTGCACTATATATATGTCTAAATAGTGCATGTGTATACATAGAGCTTAAGTGCATGCATATCCTCATGCATGGATTCTTGCCTTTATACATGGCCTTAAGCTCTCCACAAAGAGACTCAAGCATGATCTTCTATGCATAGAGGCTTCTATGCATAGGAGCTCATGCATTCACTACAAGGGAATGACCCTATATCGATGTCCACAAAGCGACTTGTCCATATAAATTAAAATCCTAGGAACTTGTAAGCTCTATGTACCACAATAGTAAGAAAGGGAATGGTGAGGAAACCAACATACGAATTGTTAAGAAGAAAGGTTAGGATGGAAAGGTACCTACAATACCTATAAAAATAGGAAGAAGGAAAAGAAGTAAAAATAAAACTAGTTCACTTTCACACTTGTAGAAAAGGGAGAGAGGGAGATAATGAGGAGAGAATCTATTAAAAAACCTCCAAAACATGAAAAAGAAACTCAAACTCGCATAAGGGGGAGAGAAGAAGTGAATAAGGAGAAAGATATTGAAGCACTTGAGCCTACAAAACATGAGAAAGAAAACACAAAATAAAAAAACTAAGTAAAATTAGAAAGAAGGGAAAAACCCTAAATATACACAAATAGTTTAGTTGCCTAAATTACCTACTTACAAGGGAGAGGATGAGGGAGATAAAGAGGGAAAAGCAAAGAAGATCTGTAAGGGGACCAGACACGAGAGGTAGACATAAGTGGGCTTACATGGGAGAATATGACCCTTTTTAAAAATAAAATAGGGGAAATAGCAGAGAACTATTCTCAGTTTTTACTTTCTTCATCTTTGGTATATACGTCGATTTTAATTTTTCCTAGAGTTGGCATGTGCATTGGTATAATACCACTTCTACTAATGTACTTACCAATGACAACACTAAGGCCTCTAAGATCAAATGCCTAAAAAAACTATCTCCTTAAGCTATAAGCTCAAAAAGAAACTCTAGTGCAAAACCATTTATACATTTCATGTCTTAACACACTTTTGGATTTATGTCCAAAAAAAGGGACCCACTTCAAAGGCAAGGTAGAACTCTCTACTAGTAAAGAAACTATGATATAGATAAACAAGTAGATTTAAGACTAGATAATGCACAACTTGATGTTGATATGAAATTCATGTTTCACCAAGATGTGGACTTGATCTCCACAAGATTTTTTTGTCTCACATTACCTCATTATGAGTGATTTTAATGAAACTACAAGTAATGAATCATTTTTCAAGTTTTGGACCAAATTGGTCTTGGCTAATACACCTACTTGATGTAAAACATGTGTCCATTTGATGTGTGATGTGTGATGTGTGACCATGCAATACTCTAGTATTGACTCTATTTTGATAAAGATCTATATTTGCATGTGATCACAACTAGCATATGATGACCATGCAGCATTAGGGAAAATTTTGACTCAAATTGGTCACTTTAAGGATCGCTACACATTCTCTCTACGAAAATGGGTGCATAGTGAAATTTTTGCAAATACTCTCAAAAGTGAGCGGAGTTTGGACATTTGGAATCTCCTCTTTGAGACCTTTCCAATGGTATGATGGGCAATTTTGCATATTCAAGAAGTCTCCAAATTTGGTGATAACGTGGCACATTTCAGAAGTGAGCTTTGGAATCTACGCTTCGAGACCTTTCCAAACGATATATAGCATGATTGGTAATTTTTCATATTTAAGAAGTCCCCAAATTTGGTGATGACATGTGATGATAGGGCACGTCATCACCAAATTTGGTGATGACGTTGTCGTGATGTGACACGTCCATGTAGGGAAAATCTTCTCTGTGATCAATTCACATGAATTCAGAGACAATGTTGAAATTCTGGAAGCACAGGCTCGTCCGAAACGAAGCTGCTGAAGGTGGTGTTTGATATGTGTGGGCACGTAAAAATACAATAGGTAGAAAAAGGTAATGAGGGGCCAAAGTTGCCTTGGGTATTTAGTGTGAAATGGAAAAACTGGTGGCTTTAATAAAATAAATGATGGAAAATATGGCCACTTATAAGATAATCACGTGGGAGATAAACACAGCTGCCAGCGCATACTTCTGGAAGCCGGCCAGCGTGATGTTCTAGAGGGTGGCGAGCTGGCGCAGAGGGCAGCAGGGAGGAGGACCCTCTGGCGGAAGGCAGAGACGAGGAAGGGGGACTGATAACTCGAAAGGGATTCTGTGGTGACCCTCCAACAAGGCTGCAGGCAGCCATACGCAGAGAGCTCTCTGCCGCAGCAAAAAGAAGAAGCAAAGGGGAATTCTGCAGACGGGGAAAAAGAGGTGGCCTTGGACGTGAGTAGTGGGGGGGAAACTGGTAATACTGGGGGGGGGTTGATGAGCAGATAAAGAAAGGGGAGGGGGTCGTCTAGAGGCACAGAGTGCTGAGGCGCTGGAGAGTGGAGAGAAGCTCGTGCTGCTGGCGAGCTGAACCAACGGGGCGCTACAACAGAGAAGGAAGCTTTGGTGAAAAAGGGGAACTCTGAAGCGGAGCTGCACAGCTGACTGGCGCAGAGGGCACGTGGGGAAAGGAGGGTCCGGTTCGTGAGAAGAGCTGGGGGCTGGGCTTTAGCTCATGTGGACACTTCTCGATTGCAAGGAACAAGTCCATTATCCCATAAAGACAGTGACCAAGCATTGCGTTCCAAAAGCTACGACTTCTGTGCTGTCAAAGATGGGGAAAGTAGCATCGATAATCTAGTGTCTGCAACGACAAGGATTGCTGTTTTGAGCATGCACACTCCAGAAATAAAGAGTCAGCTGCATGGCCAGTTGAATGACGGAGCTTATCATCATTCAAAGCACACTTCTGCTTGGCTGCCAGCCAAACTTGTTGGTCTGGTGGATATACCTTTAGCTGGAACAGCTTTACAGGCTTGTTGGATGCGCATGGTGGCAGCTCAGATGGAGCTTGGGAAGTAGGCTGGGCATAGCGCACAGTGAGGCTGCAGGCACAAGGCGCAAGGCGCAAGAGGGGAGGCTGCTGAGGCTTGGTGCATGATGAGGGTGTGTTGTGCTCTGTCATGAATAATATTGATGCCAATGCGGTATGTTATCGGGCCTAAATCAGTCTTGCAGATTTGGTTACTCATACATGAGGTTTTTGAAGCTTTGCATGATGGTAAGCATATGATTGCTGATGATAATGAGATCGTCTATGTAAACAACAACGATGAGCAAGTTAGTTTCATTGAGAAAGGTATGATCTCCTGTACACCATGTGCTAAAGCCATGTATCAAGCTTCTGCAGGTGATGCCCCTTGAAGAAATAAATATTCTGCTTCTTTGCTAGGATTTGAAGCTACTCTCACAGCCAGACACCCAGTGTGTTCCCGGCTAGACCGCACACGTCACGACAGCTTTGGTGAACCCGACGTGAAACTGCTGGGGTGAGAGTACATAGAGATGGCTAGCAAAATGGAGCATTTATATGCAGAGATGAAAGAGCTTGAAGAGCGGTTCAGGAAGATTGAAGAAGAAAAGCGAAATCAGGAAGCGGTGGAAATTGCGGTGCAATTGGTATATGACAGGGTCAATATATTTGATGGTTATGATCCAGAAAGCTATCTAAGGTGTTACGAGACAGAGATGAAGAATCAAGGGGTTCCAGAAAACATGATGATTGCATCTTTTGCATACCTTGTAAGTCCTGATTTAAAAGATGAAGTGCTGGAACTAGCAGAGTATCACTCCAAACGATGGAGTGATTTTGCAGATGCACTTATTTATGCGAGTTCCAGGTATAATGTGAGCTGTGATAGTGTTCCAGCAACAATCAGAGCCAATTTAGAAGCGGTTGTTGATGCATGTCTTATGGAGGACAATCAATTGCTATTCAAGGCTGATACAGAGATTGTGGAGGCTGTTTATGCTAAATTGGGACTGCAAAAAGCCATTAGTGAGCAACAAGGCCTTCATAGTGCCAAAAGTGATGCTTTGCTACAGACTCATAAAGATGCAATGGGTGAACTGTGCAAGTATAATCTGTCTTCTTTGTTTGAAGGTGCAGACATACAGGGTCCTATGATCATACCAAATGATGTGTGTATGCCTATGCTTGAGGAGACACTTGATTCAGAGAGCTTCAGGACAGGTGCTCAAGACCCAATACACGAGGAAGAGGACATCACTAATAGTTTCCTCTTGGGCTGTGAAGCATGTAAGCTGTGTAAACTTGAGGATTCTCATGACGAAAGTGCTCATTTGAAGGGTATTCCTCAGGTGTCGTATCATATGTGTGAAGAACAGCAGGAATCAATGCTTCTTGCTGAAAGCATGATTGCAGAGTTTGAAGATCTAAGACAAGAAGAAGATGTTATCATTACTGCATTCTTATCTGGTTATGATGCTTATAAGCAGGATGATGTACATGAATATGCAGACGGGCCACAAGTATGTGTGATTGATTTAGAGGGGGTGAGTGATATGGGTGATTCCAACAGTGATGTTGCTTCTGAAGCTGGTTGCCAAGGTTCTTTGGATTTGGGTTATTCTGGAATGCTAACAGGGTGTTCCAACAATAAACAGGGTGATGCTATGTCATCAGTGTCATGGTTACCTTGCAACCACATTTGTGAGCAACAATCTCGATCTTGGAAGCCTGTTTATGATGATGATTTGGAGAGGGAAATTGAATCTGTCTTTTTGAATCATACAGGGTTCAATGACATACAGATTCAAGGGTACTCGGGTGAGGGACCCATAAATCTAAGCCCATCTGCAGACAGGTATCAAGAAATACTGGGAGATAACATGCAGGATATGCAAAGTGTGGCCACAGAGCCTCATGAGGCTGCATATGAGCAACCACATGGATATAGCTATGGGGGTATGAATGTTCATGATAATCAACATGTGGGATTGCAAGATGATAATGGCTTCAATGCGATTGATCCTGGATTGGATGCTATCTTAGATGATGCATTGGATGATTTCATGGTATATAATAGATCCCCATCAGCTTTGGGCTCTTCTATGCTTGATGCTAGTCAACTGTCGGTTGCAAGTGAGGATGTGCAGGTGTTATGTAAGCCAAATGATTGTGATGAGATTGATTCAGATCTGAAGACTATTCTCGATGATGCCTTGTTGGACTTTGTATGTGTTGATGCTTTTCCGTCTTTGGATGAGAAGAATGAATGTTTATCAGAGCTGGATCCGGGCACAGTAGATTTGGATGGGATGTTACAAAGTGTGTGTTCCATGCTGTTAATGCAGTTGTTATTTGGTGTGGCCATACAATATGTGGTGCAAAGGCTTGAAACATGGCCTGAGGAAAATTTTGAAGCAAATCATTTTGAAGAGCATCCCACTTTGAATGATGAGGGTAATTATGCATATGCAGAGAATCTAAGTGAGGATAGGGCTTCATATGAGCAAAGGATATGGCACATATGCCAAAAGCGGTTGGTATTTGATCCAGGTGGGAAAGCAGAACCATTCAGATGTGATTGCTGAGATATAAATATCTTGCAGGCTAGGGGGGGGAGGTTAAGATGTCATGCTATGTTTCAACAAAGGATAACCCCTTGTGAGTACCACTATGTATATTCTTCCACTGTTTCATGTTTACTGGGTCAGGTTTGACAGGGTTTAAGATGCCTAGTTGGATGCTTGTACATATACCAATGTTGGTGTACAAATAATGCATGGACACTGAATTCCAGGACCAGTGTGGCACATACTGGAGGATGTGCAGGCTTAGAGGGGGTGGATGTCGTGCTGTGACACGTCCATGTAGGGAAAATCTTCTCTGTGATCAATTCACATGAATTCAGAGACAATGTTGAAATTCTGGAAGCACAGGCTCGTCCGAAACGAAGCTGCTGAAGGTGGTGTTTGATATGTGTGGGCACGTAAAAATACAATAGGTAGAAAAAGGTAATGAGGGGCCAAAGTTGCCTTGGGTATTTAGTGTGAAATGGAAAAACTGGTGGCTTTAATAAAATAAATGATGGAAAATATGGCCACTTATAAGATAATCACGTGGGAGATAAACACAGCTGCCAGCGCATACTTCTGGAAGCCGGCCAGCGTGATGTTCTAGAGGGTGGCGAGCTGGCGCAGAGGGCAGCAGGGAGGAGGACCCTCTGGCGGAAAGCAGAGACGAGGAAGGGGGACTGATAACTCGAAAGGGATTCTGTGGTGACCCTCCAACAAGGCTGCAGGCAGCCATATGCAGAGAGCTCTCTGCCGCAGCAAAAAGAAGAAGCAAAGGGGAATTCTGCAGACGGGGAAAAAGAGGTGGCCTTGGACGTGAGTAGTGGGGGGGGAAACTGGTAATACTGGGGGGGGGTTGATGAGCAGATAAAGAAAGGGGAGGGGGTCGTCTAGAGGCACAGAGTGCTGAGGCGCTGGAGAGTGGAGAGAAGCTCGTGCTGCTGGCGAGCTGAACCAACGGGGCGCTACAGCAGAGAAGGAAGCTTTGGTGAAAAAGGGGAACTCTGAAGCGGAGCTGCGCAGCTGACTGGCGCAGAGGGCACGTGGGGAAAGGAGGGTCCGGTTCGTGAGAAGAGCTGGGGGCTGGGCTTTAGCTCATGTGGACACTTCTCGATTGCAAGGAACAAGTCCATTATCCCATAAAGACAGTGACCAAGCATTGCGTTCCAAAAGCTACGACTTCTGTGCTGTCAAAGATGGGGAAAGTAGCATCGATAATCTAGTGTCTGCAACGACAAGGATTGCTGTTTTGAGCATGCACACTCCAGAAATAAAGAGTCAGCTGCATGGCCAGTTGAATGACGGAGCTTATCATCATTCAAAGCATACTTCTGCTTGGCTGCCAGCCAAACTTGTTGGTCTGGTGGATATACCTTTAGCTGGAACAGCTTTACAGGCTTGTTGGATGCGCATGGTGGCAGCTCAGATGGAGCTTGGGAAGTAGGCTGGGCATAGCGCACAGTGAGGCTGCAGGCACAAGGCGCAAGGCGCAAGAGGGGAGGCTGCTGAGGCTTGGTGCATGATGAGGGTGTGTTGTGCTCTGTCATGAATAATATTGATGCCAATGCGGTATGTTATCGGGCCTAAATCAGTCTTGCAGATTTGGTTACTCATACATGAGGTTTTTGAAGCTTTGCATGATGGTAAGCATATGATTGCTGATGATAATGAGATCGTCTATGTAAACAGCAACGATGAGCAAGTTAGTTTCATTGAGAAAGGTTTAAAACCAAATGATCTCCTGTACACCATGTGCTAAAGCCATGTATCAAGCTTCTGCAGGTGATGCCCCTTGAAGAAATAAATATTCTGCTTCTTTGCTAGGATTTGAAGCTACTCTCACAGCCAGACACCCAGTGTGTTCCCGGCTAGACCGCACACGTCACGACAACGTGTGATGATGTAACGTGCTATGTCATCACCAAATTTTGGGACTTCTTGAATATGCAAAATTACCCATCATGCTATATATCATTCTCAAAGAGAAAATTCCAAATGTCTAAACTCCACTCACTTCCGAGTTGATCTGCAAAAATTTCCCCATGCGCCCATTTTTGTAGAGAGAATGCATAGAAATCCTTAAAGGGCCCAATTTGAGTCTAAATTTTCCCTAATGTATGGTCATCAAAATAATTTTTAAAAGTCATGTCAGATCTAGTATGTATAAGTAGCCTTATCTGAATGTCTTAGCACGTTTAAGCAAACCTAGTCCATACAAGTAACCTTAATAAATGGGTCACTTTTCAATGTCTAACTAGATGTTTTGTATTATGATTGAACATATATGAATGAATATAATGACAAGGTTATCTATGATGTTTTTTATCAACTTTGCAATGTCATATGATGCCGATCATGTCATTTGGTTTTATAGAATGACCATCAAAGTTTCAATCCTTAAGCAAAGTGACACTAACTTACAATCATTACATGCTCAAAATCATATTCCTTACAAAATCCACTTTACTAGATAATGTTCTTGTTTATTTTGGCACCAAAAATATGAGACATGATTTTTTTTTTGTGTAAGATTAGGTCAAATATTCACTGGCTATCTATACCCAAAATGAGACGTGATATTTGTTATTGTGCCAAGATTTGGTCAAATCTTCACTGGCTATCCATACCCAAAAATATGAAATGTGATATTTGTTATTGTGCAAGATTAGATCAAATTTCGAGTGGCTATACATACTTTTAAAAACGTATTGTGGACTTTTCATAGAAACATCATACATATAAATTTATGATTACAAAGGTGGGTGTTAACCAATGTGGTTTCATGTGCCCATTCGTAAATGTGATGCCATCCTTGACTCATGACTAGTGTTGATTAAGAGAGGTGCATAACTACAACAATTGTAGAATTGGATGCCAAATGAGCATGAGATCCACTTTATGGTTCATTTATAAAGAAAAATTGGGATTTTTTGGAATCACATTGGTTACCTCTAGGCTGTTCAATTTCATAAGTTCATAGGCTAAATTATAGTTGTAATGCAGATTTGTTTGGACTATAGTTGGATCAAAGGCTTTAATTAGCCAATTTCTCATTACTTTCCAAAGTTTTTTGGATATACATTGCTTCATAAACATGGTGTTATACAATCCATCTTAGGCTAAAAAATAAATTAAAACTCCAAAATTTAGGCCTTAATGAAAATTCTAAGGTATTTAGCTAGCTCAAAAAAAATAACTTTGAGGATTTTTATAGATAATCAAAAAATCATAGACTAGGACCAAATCTTGCACACATGTTCTATACAATGGTATGCTGCCCTGCTGGTGCATTTTGTGAGAGACAATCAAATATACACCTATCCTTTTAGGCACTTTGTTTTAGACAAAAGTTTACAAATTTTGAACCATATTTATTACTATAGAATAAGAGACTACTTCACGCATTTTCAAACATCTCGTAACGATTTAAGTGGAATATTTAGTCATTTTATATAATAATAAACACTATTTTCATAAGTTTCTCACTAGATGATCCAAATATTACCATATATGTTGTTTTGTTATCAAATGCCATATGTTGAGACCATCACCTTGTCTTCTAACTAAATTGAAATATTTAGATATGTATTCTTGATCCATTACTTTAGTGGTGAAGACATTGATTTATCAGTATAACTAAAGTAAATCACCATGTAAGCTCACACTATTTTTATATTTTGGGTTTCAAAGACTCAACAACTAAAAAGAGATTCTAAGAGGTAAATTTAATTAAATGAGCACGAGCGTGGTGTCCACTCACAACTGGCAATGGGTAAGGGCTCGCGCGCGAAGAAGTACATGTGGAGCCACCACCATGGCAACAACCCATCAAGCAATTCCGTATTCTATGATTGAAAGTAGTCAAGCATACCGTGGAGTGTCTGATGAGGGCGTGGCTTGTGTGGTGGTGGGGGCTGTGATGTACAAAAGTGGTAGCACCTCCCCCAAAGAAGGCTTAAGCTATAACCCTTTTCTTGGGGCTTATTTGCAAGATGAAATGATAAAAGTGGCTTGGGGACATTGCCTGTGGTGTAGGCATGGTGGAGATACAAGGGCTATATGCAAGTGTCTTGCCTGGTGTACGATCCATGGTCTACACACATACCATCACAATATGACCATGCTTACGAGTTTGCCCAACAACATGCCTATGCTTATGTCATGACTCTAATAAGGAGAGAAGCATGGGCATGTTCAAAAGCAACAAGATGCTTTAAAATGAACCAAAGACATGGCCAATAAGGGCACTTACCATCAAGATTGCTCGCTAATAATTGAAGTCTTGAGGGAGGGCTTGAGCGGGAGAGACTAAGAGAGAGCTTGTGCCTCAAGAGAAAATGACTCAAAACCTAAAAAACAAACACAAACAAGACATATTAGCAAAATAAACACAAACACAAACACAAACAAGACATATTAGCAAAACAATGAAATCACGCACACACACACCCCACACCACACACACATATAAACAAAAGCAAAGGCAAAGAGATCAGAAGCAAGGCCTACAACACCTGGAGTCTTAAAGATTTAGGGTTTGCATGAGCCTAAAAAATAAACAAAACACAACATGTTAGTTAATTTTAAAAGACCACACACACCCCACACGACAAGCATATAATCAAAAGAAAGGGAAAATAAATCAAAAGCAAGGGAAAATAAATCAAAAGCAAGGGAAAAGGAGAAGGGCTACCTGAAATCTCAAAGGTTTGGGGTTTGCAACATGACACCAATTAAGCTGCAAAACAAACAAAAAACACATGTTAGCAATGAAGAAACACCACACATACATAAAATCAGAAGCAAGAAAGAGTTGAGGGAAGGGCTTAGGTTTAAGGTTTAGGGATGGTAGAGGTGAGAGGAGAGAACCTGCAGAAATTTGAGGGAGACAAGAACGTCTGCATAATTTTTGAAAACACTATAAGTGAGGTGCTACGGTTATATTAAAAATTTCTAATAGTCGAAATATGCGTCGATAAAAGCATCAAAAAGGACCGCAATTTTATTTGTGTTTTTGATGTTTATTTCAACACCCACTTTAGTTCACTTTTTCATTCAAATTTTAAATTTTTGTTGACCCGACACCTTTCTGTTAAAAAATAAAATATAACGACTCGGCCATGCATGAACTATAAAAGAAGCTCCACCTCCCCCACATTTAAACCCAAATTCACATGTGTATTCAACATACATGGAGCCCGTGAGTACTATGAACCTTTCAAATTCACATGTGTATTCAACATACATGGAGCCCGTGAGTACTATGAACCTTTCAAATTTTGTCAATTTAGAGAAGAAAATGTTGTGCCCATGTAGTCTCGTTGTTGCAAGTACCAAGTCGCTCAACATGGAAGAATTTGCAACGAGCATTCCAAAAATGGGCGTATTTCTAGTGGAGCACTTGTAACATCTACTTACTGGCCTCAATGTTCACCAATCGGTTGATCACATGGATATCCAACCTAAGTGGAGCAAAAGAGCAAGGGCAGAGGAAATCTTGATGGGATTGGAACCTGAGCAAGCTTTGACAGACTCGGTTCAAGTTCTAGAACATGACATGGACAACATGATAGATGGCTTGCATGACACAAGCCACGGAGTAGACGATCATGATTCAAAGCATGCAATGACCCAAGAAGTAGAAGACATGCTTCTCAAGAGGAGAAAGAGCTATGTAGGCTTGCATGTCTACCACTTTACCATGGAGCAGGTGTTTCAATTATGCGCACTTGCCTCTCCATTTTGATCTTGCAATCAATATATGGGTGGTTTGATACGAGTGTTTCAAAACTTATGGGATATGTGTCCCTTCCCCTCTCTATGCTTCACATGCTTTCATGAATGTCGTGTTTCTCCTTTTAGGATCAAATTCTACTAGAAGACAATGAGAAGGATCAAATTCTACCATAAGACAATGAGATGCCTTTGGACCATGCATGAGAAAAATCAATGTTGCACTCCATAGGGATGGACTATAACACACACCATGCTTGTTCAAATAATTTTATTCTCTTTCAGCATGAGTATACCACTCTTCACGAGTGTCCATAGTGTGTTTCATCAAGATGTAGGCAAGATGTCCAAGGACAAAGGGTCCCTGCTAAAGTCTTATGGAACTTCCCCATCATTCCATGTATTTAGAGAATGTTCATATGCACATCCATTGCATCTTTAATGAATTGGCATTAGAACACCAGATCCACAAATCATATGCCCTCTGATTCTCCAGCACTGAGGCATATCGAAGAGAAGTGGGTGGACTTTGGGAAAGAGCCTGGTCACATTCATCTTGGACTAGCAATGGATGGAGTCAATCCATTTGGCTTATGAAGTTCATCATGGAGTACATGGCTCATTTGCCTGGTCAAGTATAACCTTCCACACCATGGTTAGTAATAAAGAAGGGACACATTTTACTTTCCTTGATAGCTCCAGGGAAATACAAGGTTAAGAACATGGACGTCTACTTGGCTCCATTAGTTGATGAGCTATGCACATTATGGGATGGTATCCAAGTTCGTGATGCGTCTAAACGGTTTGCTACAAAAATAGTGCGAGGTGGACCATGCATAATTGGCCGGGATATGGAGAGTGCTCTGGTAAGTTAAAATTATTCTACAATTTCTTGATTAGATTTAATTTCGTGACTTCGGTATTTCTATTTTATTTGCATATCTCATCACAATGATTAGAATGTTTGGTAGGGCTTTCAATATCTAGTTATAATGCATGCTCTATATGTGGGCCTGGATTAGAGGCCTCAACATCTTTGAAGAAGGTTTTCTATGAGGGCCACAAAAAGTATCTTCCCTGACAACCATGAGTTACAAGAGAGATTTCTAGGGAGGCCTCCTTGCGTACTAAAGCCAAGTGATTGGAGGAGGGCATGGGAAGTGGATCCAAGTTACTTCACCCCTTCGAATGGAGCAGCTATCCATCTTCCATCTACTCCCATACTGGAGTGTTCCTCTAGTCTCATCATCTTCTTGACCCTATGCACATTTTCAAGAACATAGCCGATATGCTTTGGACAACCATCAAAGATGCTAAAGAGAGCAAGGCACAAAGGGATGCTCTACAAGAGGTGGATCGATGCAACACTTATGCGCACGGAGCAGACGTCATGGGAATTTGATTCTCCCTAGAGCACCTTGGGTCTTAACCAAAGAAGAGCATTGGCGTCGTGTAAAGAATTACGCCAGTGAGTTTCATACTCCCACTGGTTGTATGCATTGGTTGAAGGGAGCATTCACACTGAAGAGCTCAATGGCTTGAAGTCTCATGATTGGCACAAAATCTTATAGTTTTTGGTATCAATAGCCATTAAGGATTTCCTCAACAAGGACATAAGAGTGACAATATACAAGATTAGTGTAGTGGTACGGTGGATATCAACGAAGGAGATTAGAAGAAATACATTAGAAGCAGCTTGTCTAAACTTCGTTTGAAGCAGTTACAATGGCCGAGAAATTCTTTCCAACAAGTTTCCTAACCATTCGATTACACCTACTGGTTCATGTGGTTGACGAGGCTTCTATAGCGTGCAGGTGTTGTTCATAGACGATGGATGTTTTTTCTCGAGAGATTTATGAAGACACTAAAAGATTTTGTTCATCAAAAAGCTCACCTTGAGTGCAGTATGGCAATGGGATGGCTTGTTCAAGAATCTCTTATATACATACTAGAATTTCTTAATACCTTAGACCTAGATATGCCACAATTGTGGAATCAAGAAGAGGATGGTCATCTTGTTGGGGAAGAGCCTCAAGGACAAGGCCTCAGAGAGAACAATGAATATGGCATTGCGAGAGAAGATTAATAAATTTTGCATCCTCAACTCATGTGCTATGGAGAAATGGATCGAGGTATAACCTAGCAAAGAGGGAAAGAGACCAAGATCATTTGAATTTTAGAAAGAGTCAAACAACCAGAGAATTTCCTTCTAGTAGATGGCTTCAACAAACCATAAAACAAGCAAAATATAGTGGGGAGGTTATAAGCAAGATGAGAAGGAGGAGCTTGCATATGGTTGTGATTACCATGTACGTGAGTTTTTATATGCACACAACAAACCATAAGACATAGTCTTATGGTTTGTTGTGTGCAAGATGAGGAGGAGGAGCTTGCATATGGTTGTGATTACCATGTACGTGAGTTTTTATATGCACACAACAAACCATAAGACATAGTCTTTTATAAGTTTTTGTTCTTGATACAATTTCATGATCTTCTTTTTCTTGTAGTATCACAAATTTGGTGTACTTTGGTCACATGGTCATAACTTTCAAGTGGAGTGAATAGATAAGAAGCAAAAAACATTTGGGTCAATGCACGATCGGGTGTAGCCATTCGCGGAAATATTTTTGGGGCACTTTTGGGGCTGCAGCGCGACGCGCCGGGGGGGGTGAGATTTTGGATTTAGAGCGGGCTGGCGCTCTCATCGATTTTTTTTCCAGCATACTAGCATAGTAATGACTCTACTTTGAACACTACAGACCTCGACGACACGCGTCACCACGTGCATTTACTCCATGTGCATTTTACGATCCTTGTCAACCAGTCGATGTCGTCATGCAAACGCAATCTGCCAAAACTCCCTGTTCTCAACACCACAGAGCTTGACACGTGCACTATACAGCTCACGTGCCTCGCTAGTCTAGCTCTTTGCTGGAAAAGACCACTGCAGTGGTCTTTCCCATCGCGCAGAGCTAGACACGTGTCACTACATGGCTCTCTCCACCAGTGCACTGGTTAACTCTCACCACCACTGTGCTAGTTTTTGCATGCAATCTAATGAAAATGACCATCACGCTAGTGTTTGCAGGTAATACCATCGCGCACTAGGTCTATTTTACAGAATGAACCGCACTGCTATTCCAACCAACGCCGTGGTTGGTATCGATAGACAAATCACACGATATTTAATTTAGGACGGTGGTAGTTACCAGTGCGGTGATATTTAATTAATTAAGCTAATTTAGGACGCAACCAGCGCGGTGGTAGTACTAGGAAGTGGTTGGTGTCTCTTTTTAGGGATCTTAACCAGCACCACGGTGCCAACAAGTATAGGATAAGTGGTCACCAGCATGGTGGTTTAACCAGCACAGTGGTAGTATTGGATAATTTATCCGCCAGTGCGGTGGTTGGTATTGGCAAACAAATCACACGATATGATGGTGGTACTAGCACGGTGATTGGTTGTGCATGATAACCAGCACGATGGTAGTATTGGATAAGTAATCACCAGCGCGGTTGTTGGTATCGTACTAATCACATGATGTTTCATTTGTATGAGATGAATGCCATAAAAACATTTTCTATTTTTCAAGATAAGTAGAATTCTTTTTCCTTAGTCTCCAATACAACCCATGATGTGCTCATGCATCTCCAAATCCATTTTGAACACAGTCTTGCCCTTCTTTCATCCAAGCACTGCCTGCAAATCCAACTTAATAGCTCTTACATGATGAGAGTACACAAATGTAGGCTTACTCTTATGTAACTGTGAGTGTAATTGTGGCCTCTCTTGGATGTTTTTTGGTACCAGATACCTCCAACTACTACATCCCACTTGCCAAATGTTTGGCCCCAATCATCCTTAAATGCTTCCTCAACCTTGTGCTTGGGTTTGGTACACTACTGCAACACAAAGTATGGGTCGTCTTCCTCGTTATCCCCAAAGGCAGCGATGACTCCAAAGTTATCCCCCTCTCTTCGAGAGCATTAGTGAGGTCATCGAAGTCCTCTCCAATAAATGGTGCACATCGTTTGTGACTCTATCTTCACGTAGAGGAGAAACTTAAACTCGCACCCATATCTTCACAGTTGCAATGTCCTCACAATTTTCATGATCCCGTGATGCATGCACTATAGAAACAAGAAAGTTTTCTTGTTTTGAGCAGCAGGTGGTTGTTTGAGAAGCAGGTGGTTGTTTGAGAAGCCCCATATGCTGTGCAAACTGCGAGTTCCTTTAATGGCCTCACAATCTAGTCTATTTTTCCTTTGCACTTTGTTCATTTCCACTTCATGGAAGACTCTACACACTCCACTATTTCTCTACATTTGTTTGTTGTATGTTGATTGCACCCCTGTGGAGAGGTTGAGTGCAAGAAGCCATGTTACAGCATCATGGGCATTCTCTAGCTTTTCTTGTTAGGGACATGCTAATTGGTGATTATACAGATCTCTTTTAATAACAGCACCAGATCCATCATGTTCCCCCTTGCCATGGCTAGACCCAAAGAAATTCCACATCATGTTTACACCAGTCAAGGATTTCAACCTTGAAACAAAGTAGAATGCACGGGATGATTTGAATTGAGAGGAAGCCCCGTCTGACCACACCCAATGTTCTTTTATATTTGCTTGTAAATGGGGATCATCGTTTTTTAGCCATTCCCAATGCAAAAGAAATGCATGCTACACAAATAAAGTGTCGTGTTCCCTGTTGTCTGAAACGTAGAAATGGTACATGCGTTGCACTGACCTGGACTCCTGTGAGTCGACAAGCAGATCAACATCAGTCACATAGAAGAATCAAGCACATGACTGTACGTTATATGCACTAGAATTGTTATTTGCTTGTGCTAGTGAGCACTTTGGATCTCATCTTGTTCCTGAAATGAGTAATTTTCTGCAAAATCTATGACAGAGACAATAGTGTCATGTGGAAAATTGGCAAGGCACGTCCTGAATTGCTTATCTTGCTAGCTGGCCGTGAAATTGTGAAGCACGTATTTTGGGATGGATGCAACCACGTGATCTATAAGCTCCCTCAGTTGAGTGCTCTTATACGATAGTAGCCATCTCTTCTTCTCGATCCTTCAACATTGCCCATTTCAAATCTCCTCCATTTTAGAGAAAGGCTTTCTTGGACCCTCATTTCATTTGGACAGACAGCATACTGCTTTTTCACACCACAGTGTGTGCATGTACCTCTAATGCATGCATTCAATGGAGTGCCACTGAGAGTTTGCAAACTTTGGACAGAGTGTTGGCTCCCACACAGACCTCAGGCTGCCAAACTTGCTCTCACTTGCTACACATGACGACGATCCAGGTGGCCTGCAAAACTGAGCATTCATCTAGGAGACATGAGCATCTATCTCCATGGAGCAATTTTCCAACATGACCAAATCTCAAGTCATTCAAACCTTGCCAGGCGAGCTCAAAGTCTATGTGTGTTTTGCAACAACACACATTCCTGTCTTTGAGTTTCTTCACAAACCATGGCTTACAACGCTTAAAGCTCCTTTGCCCAATCGAAACTCTAGGGCTCTCAGCCATAAACTTGAGATACAACTCCGTCTATTCACCCAACCCGAAACCAGCCTGTTGGAAATTCAGTACTTAAACTAAACAACTACTAAGTCAATCTTAGGTAATTTGGGAAAAATCTCACATTTTGGGAAATCAATTACTCCATATAGTTTTGGACATATCTTAAACATACTAACTCCAAATTTGTCGGAGATCATAGATTTAGATTCTACTCTTCAAGATCTTTCTGATGATATGTCACATGAGGGGGTTTTGACAAACTTTTGGACAAGTTCACCATTCCCATTTTTCAAATGGGAATGGAATTTTTCCCAAATTATCTAATATGGTGTTTACTAGATTATTCACTACTACGAGAAAACAAAACAATTTCAATCACAGGGTTGGTTTAGGACAATCAAAATTTCAATTGCCTTCAATCATTAGAAAACAAATCAATTTCACCACCCATCAATACTAATAACAAAAAGGTACATGTGAACTATATATTGCTATTATAGTTGGAAATTCAGTAATTAAACTAAACAACTACTAGAAAACAAAACAATTATTCACTACAAGAAAACTAAACAATTTCAACCACCGGGCTGGTCTAGAACATGATCAACTATATTGCTGTTGATGTTCCAGTTCCAACCACCAGGCTGGTTTGGACGATCACATTAAGAACATCAAAACAAATCAATTACGCACATTAAGAACATAAACCAATTACACATTAACAACATCACCAGCTCAATGATATTGTTGTTTATTTTTGTTCCAACCATGCTGATTTAGGACAATCACATAACTGTTGTTTGACCTGAACCAGCTCGGTGGCATTGTTGTTTATTTTTGTTCCAACCATATAATTGTTGTTACACCTAAACCAGCTCGGTGGTATGTTGCATGAAGTTCCTACGACCGAGCTGGTTGAGCTAGTTTAGGATAATCACTTTAGAATTCAAACAATTTGTACTAAAGCTTTAGAGAATCACAAACAACCACCTAGTTAGGACAACCACTGACCTGCATTGTGTCAAAGCAAGTATATGATGTGCTCCTCAAACTGCTTGCATCCCGTTCACTTTTTGTGTAAATGTCCTTCTTGTTTTGGAGAAACTCTCGTATTCTCGTACCAGAATGATGTCACTCTAGCAAAGTGAGTTTCGTAGTCAGCAGGCTGTCTTTCCTTTTCTTGCGTTCTGTTGAAGCCCATAGACTTTTCAATTCTGGATCATCTTGCATTACTTTTACTCTGCATCCAACCGCCTGGAGCAACGTTGGACCTTCTGATTGACAACATCTTCGATGTTGTGCATCCAAGCCATTTCTTCTTTGTTTCAGGGGATACTAGCATAGCTAATGTCATCCTCTTTGCAGCTAGTTGATCTAAGTTGTGCACCCCTTTCACTTTATGTAGGCCATCTCTCAGGTTAGAAAGCAGTGTCTCTTGTGCGTGCATCTCCTGAGGTGTTGGGAGGGTTGTCACTCTTCTAATTTTAGGGTGCAAGGTAAAGCTTCTAATGACACGAGACTTGTACTCCTCTGAATGGCATGATGTTGTTGCCGTCGTGAGTTCTCCCACCAATCGATTGGCCATAGCTCGTGTTCTTCGCTTCGATGGGCAATGTTCAAATGTGTCCATCTGCAACAATCGCTTCCTGGTGTGCTGCTCTGCAAGGAGTCTTATGTCTTCTTGTTGTTTCTCCCTCCGCATACATTGCAGAAGTGTCTTGCGTTGCCGCTTTGAGCTTGTTTCCTCGTCCATGCCTTCTCTTCCCTCGTCCTGCAATCTATTCCTTGTGCCTTGACCAAGCTTTTCAGCATTCCTATCTCGCCGCCTTTGTCTGGTTCTCTTGCAAGCCATGAAGAGCTGCATATTGCCATTGCCATGGAGACGATCAGACAGAGATCATCTAGCTTAAGAGGCGAGCAAAGAAAAGAAGATAGAGACCACCGAGTTGGTGAGGCCAGCAAAGCAAAGCGATCAGATAGAGACCACTGAGCTCGTCAGGTGAGCAAAGCAAAGAAGAGAACTTACTAGGGTAGTAATAAAGAAGACAATGCCACACCAAATCGTGCAGCTTGTAGGGAGGGGGACGAGCTACATATCTTGCCATTTTCATGGAGGAGAGACGATCAGACAAAGACCAGCTAGCTAGTGAGGTGAGTAGAGAAAAGAAGACGTCTTACAGAGCAAAGAAAAGAAGACAAAGAAAATGAACACAATACCTTGCAACGTAGGAGGCGGCAAGTTCTGACATAGCGTGGCAGGCTATGTACTTTATTCAAAACATTTGCCAAAGTGGGAGGCCTGAAAATTTAAAAGTCCGCGGGGTATTGAAATTTTCACCCGCCATGGTTTCGTCCCTCCTCCGGTGATACACGTCAGCAAAATCTTGCCCCCAAACTAGTGGAATGTGGCCTAAAATGCTTCAAAATACCAATAGGCCAAAGGGAACGCTATTGGATTTGATGGTGTGCAATGTAGACCCTTGACATGCTTACGAGTCATATAGCAAGGAATTGCAGGTAAAAAAAGGAAAGATAAACAGTGTAGATTTATTAAAAGATCTTTGCAAATGCAAAAATTAAACATTTTCGATTTCTTCCATTCCACGGTGAATCAAGATACCGATATCACCAACTATAAGTGTTTTAAGACCACCATGCACTAGTCCCACTAGTGTGGATTCCATTTTTTCAATCCGTTTAGGTTTTCAACAAACCAAAAGAAAGTTATGGAGTGTGCCCTCGAATGGGTATGCAAAATTTTAGCACAACATTGGAGGTCCCTTAAACCATATCAGATGTTCTCAATTGGATATGTCCTATGGTTGAGGAGAAGCTCACGTAGTGTACTTTAGAATGATTACTTGGTTGCATGTATGTGCAGAACAAATTTTTGATGTTTTTGCATAAATTGTTATAACATATGTTATTTAGAACACATGCCACATCGAACTTGTAACAATTTAATGATCAGATTATAAATTTTCCTTCTGTGTTTTTTTGGTCTCATATTGAAGATTGGAATGTGTACTACTGCTTGGATACCAAGTTTGTCGAATTCCATTGAGCAATGCATAAGTTATGGGTCGGGGAAGTTACCTATATACAAAAAATGCCCTGAACCTCACCAAAATGGCTACACCCAAGCATGCATTGACCCATTTGATTACAGTGGCAAGGCAAATTTCATGCAAGAAAGTAGTTCAAGTGCAAGTGACCTAAGTAGTGAAGTTGGTATGCTTGATTACTGTGGAACGATACAAGACATTATCAAGTTTGGGTTCAGAAAATTTTCTATGTTCATTTTTTATGTGGTGGTTCAAGGTAGTGACTCAAGGACCACAAGAAACCATGCACAGAGATAAGAGATGATTTGTTCAAGAAACCATGCACAGAGATAAGAGAGGATTTGTTCAAGTAGACTCCACAAAGATATGGACAAACTAAAGGGACACATTTGTGCTACCAGAGCATTATGAACAGGTCGTCTTCAGGGTGATCCCGAGAGATGATAGGTGGTTGTTTGTAATCCAAATTGATCCTTGCAGTAAGCAAATATTTAAAGATATGGAAAAATGAGATGAAGTAGAGGTTGAAGAACCCACTCAAGAAGCACAAGAAATAGATATTGATCCAGTTGAACAACTAGAAGAAGGATCAAATAAAGGTATAGGAATTCAACATCTAGAACTTGAACTCAACAGCTAATTCGGAATTCGAAGAAGAAATAGAACAATAACTTTCAACACAACCACCTCTAATGCCTGAAATAGAAGAGGACGATACGGATGAACTACCTTCTACTCCAACAAAGGAGGCTACACCCATTGATGAAGATGTAGATGGAGAGGTATTTCTAGAAATTTGCTAGGCAATACTTGGTTTTTGTCACTATTTTCTTGTTTGCGACTATTAATGGGGACTTTAGTAGATAATTGTTATAATTTCTTGTAAATATTGCTACATATATTTTTGTATTTGGGATCATTAGTGCAAGATTTGGCAAACAAATATTGGCTTATTAATTTTTATAAATATTGTTACATATCTTTGTATTTATTTGAAAAGTAACTAAAAACTGGGTTGATAAGGACTATGAGAACTATGCACACTTGAATTTTTTGAAGAAGTCACACAAAAAACAAAATAAATAATTTTTTGACACGCTCTTCAACTCTTACTTTGACACTTTTTTCGACTGTTATTTCGACGCCTATTTTGACGCAATCATGGACGTTTATTTCAATGATCACTTCGACATTTATTTTAACGATGTTTATTTTGACATTTAGTTTTGGGATGTTTATATTGACACTCATTTCAACAGCATGGACCATCGAAAATGGATCTTCTTGTAGTCTCTCTCTCTCTCTCTCTCTCTCTCTCTCTCTCTCTCTCTCTCTCTCTCTTCTCTCTCTCTCTCTCTCTCTCTCTCTCTCCCTCTCTCTCTCATTTTTTACAATGGAGCGTGTAGTAATTCTTCATCTTCAAAGGCTGGGTGGTTGTACAATGTCCTTACACATGTTGCAAAGTATTCAATTATAAGGGTACATCAAATCACCATTCCAACATGTAGAACAATACGGAGAGTTTAATAAATCCATATTGCAACACATAAGAAAGTCTAATTTGGTAAGTTAATGGCTCTCTCAATCTCTCTCTCTCTCATTACACATAGACACTCTCACACACACACACACTCTCACCCACATAGGCACTCTCATAAGAAAGTCTAATTTGGTAAGTTAATGGCTCTCTCAATCTCTCTCTCTCATCACGCACACACACATGAACATTCTCTCTCACACACAAAATACTCACTCTCTCTCTAAATCTTGCTCATTCTCTCAACCATTATGTCTACTTAGGATGTGGAAGATACAGATTACATGCAAGTAAAACCCAATCCGACAGCACAATCAAGGCATTGGGGGTGAGACACAATGAGGGGCACAGTTCAAGATGGCCCTCACAAGAACCAAGAGAAGAGTGCCTAGTTCAAGATACATAAGCATATACAGGGGATAGAAAAGATGATCGATGCATTCTTTGGAGACAAAGAATGCATTCTTTAGAGAGGAAGAAATTCATGGTGGACAAGCATTAATTCCTTTGTATATGAGGGATCAAGAACATCCAAGTTATGAGCTTATCTTTTGTTGGTGAATTTACAATCTATTTATGGTTGGTTAAAACACAAGTATCTCTGCATTATTCAGGTTGTTGAAATTTACAATATTGCTTAAGGAGAACTCAATGGTTAAGACACAGACAAGGAAAAAAAGATATTGAGTTCTTTAGGCATTGTCTACAACAGTATACATTCATGTCCAAATGATTGCGTGTTATTTTGTGGAGGGTATGAAGAATTTTCCACATGTACAAAATGTGGTGCTCATAGATATAGGCAAAATTATCAAGGTGGATCTATTTTTTACAAGATTTTAAGGCATTTTCCAATAATCCCAAGGGTAAAACACATGTTTAAGTCTAGATCCATACTAGAGCTAATGACATGGCATGCTAGAAATCGTTCCACAAGTAGTATCTAAAGGATTTCTTCTAATTGTGTGCTACATGGAGACACATCAAGGATACATGGCTTGAATTTAAGGAGGAGCCTAAATACATATATCTTAAGATCTAGCAATGGATGGCGTCAATCCATTTGGTTTGTGTTCCACATCATGTAGTACATGGCCATTAGAACTAGTAAATCACGGCATCCCACCATGGTTGATCATTAAAAAGGCATGTCTTTTACTTGGTCTACTAGTACTAGAAACTACAAAGTGAAAAACATGGATATGTATTTAACAAGATTAATAGATGAGCTCTAATCGTGTTGGGTATAAGGCATTCCTATATGGTATAAGGCATTTAACAAGATTAATAGATGAGCTCTAATCGTGTTAGGTATAAGGCATTCCTATACATGATATGTCTAAACAGTCTAATCATAGGTTAGCCAACATAAAGAAAATATTGATGTGGACCATGCACAAATTTCTAGGCTATGGTGAGTGTTAAGATAAATTCTTACCATATATATATATATATATATATCTTGAAAAGATGATTCCTTACCTAATAATTATACTAACTATATTATACATATAATGTTTTGAAAGCAAGCCTTGTTACAAGTGGGTATCATGCATATCCTATTTGTGGACCTCACTTAGATGCACGTCATTCTCAAGCTCTAAAGATGATGGTATATTAAGGCCAGAAGGCCAGATAAGATAATTTGCAAATGATCATCCACAAACGGGGATAAAATTTTGGTCAACTACCTCCAAGATATTATAAATGTAAATTTTAGGTAATTTGGTATATTCATTCTTGACATTCAATGGTTTAAAATGATCTACAGTGGTCTAAATACAACAGTCAGAAAGATAAAAGTGGATTCTTTATAATCGACTCAACAAAGTTATGGACAGGTAGTCGTGAGATACATTTTTACTGCCACAATATTATGAGTAGGCAATAATTTTAAGAAAATAAATATCATTTTTCTTTTATATATTAGCTTTTCTGTTGTTATAGAATGAAAAAAACATAACAGATCTTATAACATTAGGTAGGTAATCTTCCAACTAGCTTTATCAAAATCGAAATGGTAGTATGTAATACAAGTTGCACCTCAAAGCAAACACATATTTGAAGATAAACATGTTGAGGAAGAAATGGAAGAAGGTGGTAATGTTCCCAATGCTCTTGGAGAGTAATCAAAGAGATGCTCATAATATAAATGTTATGGACGATAATGTCATTGAGAATCAATTGATAGAATATGAGGAGGGCTCATTATCATCTAGTGAACTTATTGATAGTACATCCTCAGATCCTTCTATGGTGGATGGTAATGGATTGCCTCCCTTTTAATTCCATGTTTCAAGTTATAGAAGATACGGAGACTGCACTAGAAATTGACCTATTTGGAGCCATGGACCTTGTACATGATGAAAAATCATAAAATTGCTTTTATATTCTCAAATCAAATGTATTTTACTAGTATTTTTTATAAAATGCAGCACGTAAATTTATCCTCAGACATTGATGCATATACTGACACTCATTTAAGTGCACATTTCAACACACTTTTCGATGCACATATCGACACACTTACTAACGATTACTATTGATGCTTATACCGAGGCCCGTAAGATCACATACCTGAAAGAAACTATCTTCGAAAAAACTTAAGTAGAAAACATCCATAATGGGAGCCTCTAGAGTGATGTACCAACTCAGATAATAATAGCTCTGTCTATATACCAAGAGTATTCTAACCTATATGTATATTCCATTTCAAAACATAATGTAGAAAATGTGTCACACACTCGTGAGAGATCTTTACTCCATTCTCCAATATTGTCAAGGTTTTAAAGCAAAATAAAGAAAACCTATACCACGAATTGGAGATGGGGGATATCTGATTCTAAAAGTTTTGGGCGATTTGTTCTTCAGTCTCCAGCATACAATGACAAGTTAATCTCTTCTATATATTCCTTGGTTAATCTGTGCTAACGTATGCCAATTATGTCATAAGTATCCAAGCACATCCAGCATAGTTCCATTAGTGCTCCAAAATATCCTTATGGTCGTTCTTTCTAGCACAATGATTTCTCTTCACAATGATCATGGGTGTTGCGCACAAATTAGAGGTCCCTAGTTAGCATCGATGATAGCAGTCGCAACCGCCATCCAAGCTCATTGGCCTTCTTCTGCCAAATCATCGGCTATTCAAGGGGACTAATTTTCGTATAACAGAGAACATTCGGAAAAAAAAATGACATGGCCAGAAAAAGTGAGTTAATATCATCGCGGAAGGAAAAGAATGGCTAGAAAAAAGAATGGCTGCCAAGCTTGCTCTCACTTGCTGCCAAGCTTGCTCTCACTTGCTACACATGACGACGATCAAGGTGGCCTGCAAAGTGAGCATTCATCTAGGAGACATGAGCATCTATCTCCATGGAGCAATTTTCCAACATGGCCAGATCTCAAGTCATTCAAACCTTGCCAGGCGAGGTCAAAGTCTATGTGTGTTTTGCAACAACAACACACATTCCTGTCTTTGAGTTTCTTCACATACCATGGCTTACAACGCTCAAAGTTCCTTTGCCCAATCGAAACGCTAGGGCTCTCAGCCCATAAACTTGAGATACAACTCCGTCTATTCACCCAACCCGAAACTAGCCTGTTGGAAATTCAGTACTTAAACTAAACAGCTACTAGATTATTCACTACTACGAGAAAACAAAACAATTTCAATCACCGGGTTGGTTTAGGACTGTCAAAATTTCAACTGCCTTCAATCATTAGAAAACAAATCAATTTCACCACCCATCAATACTAATAACAAAAAGGTACATGTGAACTATATATTGCTATTACAGTTGGAAATTCAGTAATTAAACTAAACAACTACTAGAAAACAAAACAATTATTCACTACAAGAAAACTAAACAATTTCAACCACCAGGCTGGTCTAGAACATGATCAACTATATTGCTGTTGATGTTCCAGTTCCAACCACCAGGCTAGTTTGGACGATCACATTAAGAACATCAAAACAAATCAATTTTACACACATTAAGAACATCAACCAATTACATATTAACAACGTCACCAGCTCAATGATATTGTTGTTTATTTTTGTTCCAACCATGCTGATCTAGGACAATCACATAAATGTTGTTTGACCTGAAACCAACTCGGTGGCATTGTTGTTTATTTTTGTTCCAACCATATAATTAGTGTTACACCTAAACCAGCTCGATGGTATGTTGCATGATGTTCCTACCACACCGAGCTGATAGAGCTGGTTTAGGATAATCACTTTAGAATTCAAACAATTTGTACTAAAGCTTTAGAGAATCACAGACAATTACCACCTGGACAACCACTGACCTGCATGAAGCAAGTATATGATGTGCTCCTCAAACTGCTTGCGTCTCGTTCGCTTTTTGTAAATGTCCTTCTTGTTTGGAGAAACTCTCGTGTTCTCGTACCAGAATGATGTCACTCTAGTTCCGTAGTCAGGCTGTCTTTCCTTTTCTTGCGTTTTGCTGAAGCCCAGAGACTTTTCGATTCTGGATCATCTTGCATTACTTTTACTCTGCGTCCAACCACCACTGGAGCAATGTTGGACCTTCTAATTGGACAACATCTTTGATGTTGTGCATCCAAGCCGTTTCTTCTTTGTTTCAGGGGATACTAGCATAGCTAATGTCATCCTCTTTGCAGCTAGTTGATCTAAGCTGTGCACCCCTTTCACCTTATGTAGGCCATCTCTCAGGTTAGCAGTGTCTCTTGTGCGTGCATCTCCTGAGGTGTTGGCAAGGTTGTCACTCTATGAATTTTAGGGTGCAAGAGGTAAAGCTTCTAATGACATGAGACTTGTACTCCTCTCTGAGAATGGCATGATGTTGTTGCCGCTGTGAATTCTCCCACCAATCAATTGGCCATAGCTTGTGTTCTTCGCTCTGATGGCAATGTTCGAATGTGTCCATCTGCAATCGCTTCCTGCTCTGCTGTTGCTGCTCTGCAAGGAGTCTTATGTCTTCTTGTTGTTTCTCCCTCCTCCGCATACGTTGCAAAAGTGTCTTGCGTTGCCGCTTTGAGCTTGTTTCCTCATCCATGCCAGTTCTTTCCTCGTCCTGCAATCTGCTCCTTGTGCCTTGACCAAGCTTTTCAGCGTTCCTATCTCGCCGCCTTTGTCTGGTTCTCTTACGAGCCATGAAGAGCTGCATATTGCCATTGCCATGGAGGTGATCAGCACAGATCATCTAGCTTAAGAGGTGAGCAAAGAAAAGAAGATAGAGACCACCGAGCTGGTGAGGCCGGCAAAGCAAAGTGATCAGATAGAGACCACCAAGCTCGTTAGGTGAGCAAAGCAAAGAAGACAACTTACTAGGGTAAAGAAGACAATGCCACACCAAATTATGCAACTTGTAGGGAGGGGGACGAGCTACATCTTGCCATTTCCATGGAGACGATCAGACAAAGACTAGCTAGCTGGTGAGGTGAGGTGAGAAAAGAAGACGTCTTACTACAGAGAAAAGAAAAGAAGACAAAGAAAATGAACACAATACCTTGCAACGTAGGAGGTGGCAGGTTCTGACACAGCATTGTAGGTTATGTACTTTATTCAAAACATTTGCCAAAGCGGGAGGCCTGAAAATTCAAAAGTCCGCGGGGTATTGAAATTTTCACCCGCCGTGGTTTCATCCCTCCGACGATACACGTCAGCAAAATCTTGCCTCCAAGCAAGTGGAATGTGGCCTAAAATGCTTCAAAACACCAATAGGCCAAAGGAAACGCTATCGGATTTGATAGTGTGCAATGTAAAATGCAATGACCCTTGACATGCTTGAGTCATAGAGCAAGGAACTGCAGGTAAAAAAAGGAAAGATAAATTGTAAATGGTGTTAGATTTATTAAAAGATCTTTGCAAATGCAAAAATTGAACATTTTCAATTTCTTCCATTCCCGATATCACCAACTATAAGTGTTTTAAGACCACCATGCACTAGTCCCACTAGTGTGGATTCCATTTTTTCAATCCGTTTAGGTTTTCAACAAACCAAAAAAAAGTTATGGAGCGTGCCCTCGAATGGGAATGCAAAATTTTAGCACATTGGAGGTCCCTTAAACCATACCAAATGTTCTCAATTGGATATGTCCTATGGTTGAGGAGAAGCTCATGTAGTGTACTTTAGAATGATTACTTGGTTGCATGTATGTGCAGAACAAATTTTTGATGTTTTTGCATAAAGTGTTTTAACATATACTATTTAGAACACATGCCTCACATGCCACATTGAACTTGTAACAATTTAATGATCAGATTATAAATTTATGTTTTTTTGGTCTCCTATTGTAGATTGGAATGTGTACTACTGCTTGGGTACCAAGTTTGTCAAATTCCATTGAGCAATGCATAACTTATGGGGTTGGGAAAGTTACCTATATACAAAAAATGCCCTGAACCTCACCAAAATGGCTACACCCAAGCATGCATTGACCCATTTGATTACAGTGGCAAGGCAAATTTCATGCAAGAAAGTAGTTCAAGTGCAAGTGACCTAAGTAGTGAAGTTAGTATGCTTGATTACTGCAGAACGATACAAGGCATTATCAAGTTTGGGTTTAGAAAGTTTTCTATGTTCATTTTTTTTGTGAAGTGGTTCAAGGTAGTGACTCAAGGACCACAAGAAACCATGCACAGAGATAAGAGACGATTTGTTCAAGAAACCATGCACAGAGATAAGAGAGGATTTGTTCAAGTAGACTCCACAAAGATATGGACAAACTAAAGGGACACATTTATGCTACCAGAGCATTGTGAACAGGTCGTCTTCAGGGTGATCCCGAGAGATGATAGGTGGTTGTTTGTAATCCAAATTGATCCTTGCAGTAAACAAATATTTAAAGATATGGAAAAATGAGATGAAGTAGAGGTTGAGGAACCCACTCAAGAAGCACAAGAAATAGATATTGATCCAGTTGAACAACTAGAAGAAGGATCAAATAAAGGTATAGGAATTCAACATCTAGAACTTGAACTAGAAGCAAACACAACAGCTAATCCGGAATTCGAAGAAGAAATAGAACAATAACTTTCAACATAACCACCTCTAATGCCTGAAATAGAAGAGGACGATACGGATGAACTACCTTCTACTCCAACAAAGGAGGCTACACCCATTGATGAAGATGCAGATGGTGGAGAGCTATTTCTAGAAATAGATGTATTTAGAGCCATGGATCTAGCTAAGGATGAGAGAATCGGTGTCGAGCTATAACATCTTATTTCATTTTTATTTGCTAGGCAATACTTGGTTTTTGTCAACTCATTAGGGCCAAAAACATCTCAAAATGGGATGTGTAAGGAGTTCGCTAACTTGCTAATTAGTAGAATGTTGACGGTCAAAACGGCTCCAAATTTGGCCGTTTTGGATATTTAAAGCGTATCTATGTGATTGAACACGTATCTAAGTACATATTTTAAAATCTAAAAAAATATATCGTTTTCATGCTACTGCTCGTCTCAAAATTTGTCCTCTTTTAGTGACTTCACGGGCAAATACTTATTTCTCTTACTTTTGAATGACCATTCCCTCCGAACGCGCTCTCATCCATTCTCCAAAAAATTTCACAAGCTTATTCTTAGTTTCACTCCTCTGCTTCTCTAAGAATTTCACAAGCTACATCTCATTCTTATTCTTCTGCGTCTCTCATCTTCTAATAGCTCTGCTAATATTTTTAGCTCTGTTAGTAATGAGTGATACATCTAATCGTAAGTTTCATTTGAATATCAAGCTCAACCAAGAGTATGCAACTACACGGAGTGTCTACCAAATACCCCTTTCATGTGCGAATGAAGCTCAACGAAGGAAAGAAGCATATTGACCTATGGACAGATGGAAGTCTATATCCACCGAATCCCAGAACACGACGGTATCCTTCTTTTCACACACCACATGATTTGATTAGATTTGTTGGTGATGGGGTGGATGGCTTACTTGGTTATAGTTCAAGACTATCTCAATCACATGCAGAATATATTACATATCTTCAAAATACTTTATCTTTGAATGCAACAAAAATTATAGAGCTTGAAAACAAAATAGTGTCTTTGAAACAAGAAAATGATCAGTTGAAAACCTTAAAAGAAACTCCAATAGGGTTAAGAGCACGAGTAAAACGAATGCGGGATGTAGTTAACTTGACAGAGAGATCTGGACAAAGGAAAAAAAGGTTAAAACTTGTAAGAGATCATGTTACTACCATTCTAGGATTTGACATGTCTAATGCTCAGGAAAGGGTAAGATTTTTGAATGAGCTTATGAATAGGTCGGATATCTTGAAACTTTAGAAACTTCCTGAAAATCAAACTAAAAAAAAACTAGTCTTTCAACATCTACTAAAAGATATGGACTTATTGGTCCAGCCTTCCCAAATGCAAGAAGTTTGTGACACAGTGGGAGTGAGTAGAAAGGGATACAGAGCCATCTCTAAAACCTGGTGGTTTAGGGTCCTTAAGTATTACAAAATCAAAGCTTTTGGGTTGCCTAGACCTCACAATGTTGGAAAATATAGAACTCTATTAAATGAGGAAATTTCCAAACATTTCGGAGAGTATTTCTATATCAAGGGAACAATGCCATATGAGAGACAAAAAAAAAATCGTCTTTTGAATACAACGTTTATAATAATATTTGGATGAACATTAGAATGTAGTAATTCTTCATCTTCAAAGGCTGAGTGGTTGTACAGTGTCCTTACACATGTTGCAAAGTATTCAATTATAAGGGTACATCAAATCACCATCCAACATGTAGAACAATACGGAGAGTTTAATAAATCCATATTGCAACACATAAGAAAGTCTAATTTTGTAAGTTAATGGCTCTCTCAATCTCTCTCTCTCTCATTACACAGACACTCTCACACACACACACACACACACTCACACCCACATAGGCACTCTCATAAGAAAGTCTAATTTGGTAAGTTAATGGCTCTCTCAATCTCTCTCTCTCATCACGCACACACACATGAACATTCTCTCTCACACACAAAATACTCACTCTCTCTCTAAATCTTGCTCATTCTCTCAACCATTATGTCTACTTAGGCTGTGGAAGATACAGACTATATGCAAGTAAAACCCAATCCGATAGCACAATCAAGGCATTGGAGGTGAGACACAATGAGAACCTGATTGGACAGCACAATCAAGGCATTGGAGTTGAGACACAATGAGGGGCACAGTTCAAGATGGCCCTCACAAGAACCAAGAGAAGAGTGCCTAGTTCAAGATACATAAGCACATATAGGGGATAGAAAAGATGATCGATGCATTCTTTGGAGACAAAGAATGCATTCTTTAGAGAGGAAGAAGTTCATGGTGGACAAGCATTAATTCCTTTATATGAGGGATCAAGAACATCCAAGTTATGAGCTTATCTTTTGTTGGTGAATTTACAATCTATTTATGGTTGGTTAAAACACAAATATCTCTGCATTATTCAAGTTGTTGAAATTTACAATATTGCTTCAGGAGAACTCAATGGTTAAGACACAAGACGAGGAAAAAAAGATATTGAGTTCTTTAGGCATTGTCTACAAAACAGTATACATTCATGTCCAAATGATTGCGTGTTATTTTGTGGAGGGTATGAAGAATTTTCCACATGTACAAAATGTGGTGCTCATAGATATAGGCAAGATTATCAAGGTGGATCTATTTTTTTCAAGATTTTAAGGCATTTTCCAATAATCCCAAGGGTAAAAACACATGTTTAAGTCTAGATCCATACTAGAGCTAATGACATGGCATGCTAGAAATTGTTCCACAAGTAGTATCTTAAGGATTTCTTCTAATTGTGTGCTACATGGAGACACATCAAGGATGCATGGCTTGAATTTAAGGAGGAGCCTAAATACATATATCTTATGGTCTAGCAATGGATGGCGTCAATCTATTTGGTTTGTGTTCCACATCATGTAGTACATGGCCATTAGAACTAGTAAATCACGACATCCCACCATGGTTGATCATTAAAAAGGCGTGTCTTTTACTTGGTCTACTAGTACTAGAAACTACAAAGTGAAAAACATGGATATGTATTTAACAAGATTAATAGATGAGCTCTAATCGTGTTGGGTATAAGGCATTCCTATACATGATATGTCTAAACAGTCTTATCATAGGTTAGCCAACATAAAGGGATTATCGATGTGGACCATGCAGAAATTTCTAGGCTATGGTGAGTGTTGAGATAAATTCTTATCATTATATATATATATATATATATATGTATATATATATATGTATATATATATATGTATATATATATATATATATATGTATGTATATATATATTGAAAAGATGATTCCTTACCTAATAATTATACTAACTATATTATACATATAATTTTTTGAAAGCAAGCCTTGCTAGTGGGTATCATGCATGTCCTATTTGTGGACCTCACTTAGATGCACGTCATTCTCAAGCTCTAAAGATGATGGTATATTAAGGCCAGAAGGCCAAATAAGATACCCTCCAAATGATCATCCACAAACGGGGATAAAATTTTGGTCAACTACCTCCAAGATAATATAAATGTAAATTTTAGGTAATTTGGCATATTCAGTCTTGACATTCAATGGTTTAAAATGATCTATAGTGGTCCAAATACAACAGTCAGAAAGATAAAAGTGGATTCTTTATAATCGACTCAACAAAGTTATGGATAGGTAGTCGTGAGATACATTTGTACTGCCACAATATTATGAGTAGGCAATAATTTTAAGAAAATAAATATCATTTTTCTTTTATATATTAGCTTTTCTGTTGTTATAGAATGAAAAAAACATAACAGATCTTATAACATTAGGTAGGTAATCTTCCAACTAGCTTTATCAAAATCGAAATGGTAATGTTCCCAATGCTCTTGGAGAGTAATCAAAGAGATGCTCATAATATAAATGTTATGGATAATAATGTCATTGAGAATCAATTGATAGAATATGAGGAGGGCTCGTTATCATCTAGTGAACTTATTGATAGTACATCCTCAAATCCTTCTATGGTGGATGGTAATGGATTGCCTCCCTTTTAATTCCATGTTTCAAGTTATAGAAGATACGAAGACTGCACTAGAAATTGACCTATTTGGAGCCATGGACCTTGTACATTATGAAAAATCATAAAATTGCTTTTATATTCTCAAATCAAATTTATTTTACTAGTATTTTTGATAAAATGCAGCACGTAAATTTATCCTCATACATGGATGCATATACTGACACTCATTTAAGTGCACATTTCAACACACTTTTCGACGCACATATCGACACACTTACTAACGATTACTATTGATGCTTATACCGAGGCCCATAAGATCACATACCTGAAAGAAACTATGTTCGAAAAAACTTAAGTAGAAAACATCCATAATGGGAGCCTCTAGAGTGATGTACCAACTCAGATAATAATAGCTCTATCTATATACCAAGAGTATTCTCACCTATATGTATATTCCATTTCAAAACATAATGTAGAAAATGTGTCACACACTCGTGAGAGATCTTTACTCCATTCTCCAATATTGTCAAGGTTTTAAAGCAAAATAAAGAAAACCTATACCACTCCACTAGAATTGGAGATGGGGGATATCAGATTCTAAAAGTTTTGGGCGATTCGTTCTTCAGTCTCCAGCATACAATGACAAGTTAATCTCTTCTATATATTCCTTGGTTAATCTGTGCGCTAACGTATGCCAATTATGTCATAAGTATCCAAGCACATCCAGCATAGTTCCATTGGTGCTCCAAAATATCCTTATAGTCGTTCTTTCTAGCACAATGATTTCTCTTCACAATGATCATGGCTGTTGCACAAGTTAGAGGTCCCTAGTTAGCATCGATGATAGCAGTCGCAACCGCCATCCAAGCTCATTGGCCTTCTTCTGCCAAATCATCGGCTATTCAAGGGGACTAATTTTCGTATAACAGAGAACATTCGGAAAAAAAAAATGGCATGGCCAGAAAAAGTGAGTTAATACCATCGCGGAAGGAAAAGAATGGCTAGAAAAAATTGGGCTACGTGAGGAAAGGCGTGTTAACAATAGCAATGCGAGAGGTTGATATCACAGTCCTGATTTCTGATTCGAAATCGACCACGGATGGGTTTGTTTTGGTAGTACTGAAAGAGGGGTTAAATTAACTAATTACTAAGGCGCCCTACGGAAAAAGCATTCCGCTTTGGAAGAAATTATAATGCAAAATAATGAAAAGCCAACATGCTTATATTCGCATTGTGTCACAGACGTGACTAGAATTCACGGGGGATTAAATTAGAGTACTGATCTCATTGCATGGCGACGCTGGCTGGCTTCAAAATCGGACCTAAACGCAGCTCCAAATCCACTTTTTGCTTGCACGTCTCTTTACGAGCAGCGATTCCCAGCAGGCCTTTGTTGTTCTGGTGAAGGAGTGGCAGCTCAAGCGCATCTAGTTTGGCCCTCTTAAGAGACCTCAAATCATCTGATTCCTCTACCTCCTTGCAGGCTTCCAGCAATGGGTTGTATGGAGCCAAGCTGAGCGAGGTGGAGCCATGAGGGAAGAAGTTTAAGAATGTTGGTTTAGTAATGTCAACCTCTCTTTGCAACGGGATCATAGAGGGCTTATGGTGATAATTAGCTCCAGAGGGTGCTGG
>NC_141103.1:3933514-4091014 GCF_041138505.1 Cibotium barometz | reverse complement strand
CTAAAATGGTACATATAATGATGTCTTCCTTTTACTATATAGTATTTTCCTTAAGCATTCATTTTTATTACACCAATAGGCTAAAATGATACATATTTGTAGAATCATTCCACTTACACCCCTTCCTTACCCTTTATACTCACATTTGAGAGTCCAAAATGTAACCTTTTTAAGACTAATAATTCATTGCATATACTATTAATCTACCCTTTTTTTAACATCTACATTTGTTTTTGGCATATATTGGGAGAAATCACCAATCTACCATCATTTGAATTATTATAAAAGGAGAAGGCATGTTTAGCTATGTAAGATTCCTCCCTCCCGATTTTGAGGTGTGCAAGTGTAAAAACCTCCCCTTCTTATCTTGAAATTATTCCCCTCTCTGAAGTAAAAGAAAGATCCTGTTTTGGCCTAGAGAGAGAAAATATCTAGAGGGAGGTAATTCAAAATTGAGATATTTTTTTATATAAAAATCCTCCTAGTGTCTAAAATGGTTTCCCCTGAAACAAATATTCAAAAAGAAATTTCTAATGTGCAATTGGAATAAATTGAAATCAGGTAAAAAGGACCTTAGCCTAAGGGTCCAAATTTTTTCAGATTTTTGAATTAAGGTTCCTATGGACCAATTAGATTAATCCAAATGTAGGGAAGAGATAAATTGAAGAATAAAAGGAAATCCCCCCAAAAATAAGTAAATACTCACATAAGATGAAGAGTTGACTAAGGACAAGGTTATTAGTTAAAAAAGAAGAGATATTTAAAAGAAATGATGCATTTTTGACACCTCAGTGTGGGGGAATTCCCCTCATGAAGGAGGCACCTATTTCACATTTGTGGTTGAGTTTTAAACTCACAAATAATGAGATATTTTCATCTCTCCTCTCTCCTACTTCCACTAGATCCAAAAAGTAAGCTAAACTGACCTAAAAATGGTCAAAAATTGACCAAACTGATCTGGAAAAATTCTAGAATCAATTTTCTTGGTGAGAGGCTCACTTTTTCCTATAAATGAAGCCTCCCCCTTTGTAAATGGTTAATAGTGTTTTATGCACTGTTACTCTACTCCTCCCCAGAGCAAAAAAACAGTGAATTTATTGATAATTCATTAGTTTTTGACCATTTCCTCTTCAAAAGAATTGGTGGCCACTCTTGTTGCAAATACGAGTAGATCCCTCAAACCATCAAGCCAAAGCAAATCTCACAAAAATTCATGTAAGCTAGAAATCCTACTTTTTATTTATTCCATTTAATGGTTTTCTAATTTTTATTTTCTTTAAAATGAAAAATGATGCTATGCCTTGTTGGAAAGGCTTTCCCCCTCTCTTCATTCTTGAATTTAGCCTTTCTTTATCCTAGATGTGTAATCAAATTGTTAGAATTAAACTTTTCATATTGTTTCTCTTTAAAAAGTGAAATTTGATTAGATTAGAATGCTTTAAACCATTTGGGATAATTTCTAAGTAACTTGAGAATGAAAAAATTTAAAAAATGGTCAGCCATACAAAAAGGAGGTTATGGCAAAATTTTTTAAAATTTTATGAAATAAGTTTTATCTTTTATTATTCAAAAAGAGTAATCCCCACCGCTTGTGTATTCTAAAAGTGTTATTTTTATTCTATGCATAGAAAAATGCATATTAGAAATATTTTTATAATAAAAGTGTTATTTTCATTAGAATTGATTTCTATGGATAGAAAGATGTATATTGGGAATATTTTGATTATAAAAGTGTTACTTTCATCAAAATTGATTTTAATGCATAAATAGATACATAAAAGAATTTTTTTATTATAAAAGTGTTACTTTAATTAAAATTGAATTTATGCATAAATAGATGCATAAAAGAATTTTTTTTATAAAAGCGTTACTTTCATCAAATTTAGATTCTGTGCATAGAAAGATGCATAAAGAAATTTATTTTTATTTCAAAAGAGTTATTCTCATCAATTTTGATTTTATGCATAGAAAGATGCATAAAGAAATTTATTTTTATTTCAAAAGAGTTATCTTATCAAATTTTGATTTTATGCATAGAAAGATGCATAAAGAAATTTATTTTAATTTCTAAAGAGCTATTCTCATCAAATTTTGATTTTATGCATTAGAAAGATGCATAAAGAAATTTATTTTTATTTCAAAAGAGTTATTCTCATCAATTTTGATTTTATGCATAGAAAGATGCATAAAGAAAAATATTTTTATTTCAAAAGAGTTATTCATATTAAAATTGAATTTATGCATAAAAAAATGCATAAAAGATTTATTTTTATTTCGAAAGTGTTATTCTCCTTAAAATTGAATTTATGCATAAGTAGATGCATAAACGGATTTTTATAAAAGTGTTATTTTTCGCTAAAGTTGTTCTTATGCATAAATAGATGCGTAAAGAATATTTATATCAAAAATAAGAATTCTCTTACATTCTATAAATAGATGTGATATGAATCAGATAGATGGGAATGAATGGATGGATGGATGTGATGAGAATAGAAGTGATGAGAATGAGAGGTAAATAGATGTGATGAGATGGGATGCGATGAGAATAGAAGTGATGAGAATGAGAGGTAAATAGATGTGATGAGATGTGATGAGAATAGAAGTGATGAGAATGAGAGGTAAATAGATGTGATGAGATGTGATGAGAATAGATGTGATGAGAATAGAAGTGATGAGAATGAGAGGTAAATAGATGTGATGAGATGGGATGCGAATCAGATTGATGGGAAAGAATGGATGGATGGATGTGATGAGAATAGAAGTGGTCATGAGAATGAGAGGTAAATAGATGTGATGAGAATAGAAGTGATGAGAATGAGATGTAAATAGATGTGATGATATGTGATGCGAATCAAATAGATAGGAAAGAATGGAAGGATGGATGTGATGAGAATAGAATTGATGAGAATGAAAGGTAAATAGATATGGTGATATGTGATGCGAATCAAATGGATGGGAATGGATGGATGGATGCGATGAGAATAGGAGTAACGAGAATGTGATGAGATGTAATACGAATCAGATAGATGGGAAAGAATGGATGGATGGATGTCATGAGAATAGAAGTGATAAGAATGAAAGGTAAATAGATGTGATGATATGTGATACGAATCAGATAAATGTGAATGAATAGGTAAAATGTGATGTCATGTGAATCAGGATGTAAATGAATGATATAGGATGTGAATGAATGTGATAACATGTGAATCGGGATGTGAATGAACGATAAGGGATGTGAATGAATGTGTTAGCATGTGAATCGGGATGTGAATGAATGAGCTGTGATTCGTGAATGAATGAGATGTGATGTGAAATGGATGTGATGATAAGATACGATGTAAATTGGATAGATGTTAATGTATGTGAAGTGATGAGATGTATGGGTAGATGCAAGTAGATGTGATCTGATGAGGATAAATGAGGAAATAAGTGATGAGATAGAAAAAGATGTGATTAGATGAGAATGGGAATACTTATGAAATGAATGTGGATTGATGTGGATGGATGTGTGGGTAATGTGGATTGATGTGGATGGATGAGTGGATGATGTGGATTGATGTGGATTGATGTGGATAGATGTGGATGGATGTATGGATGATATGGATTGATGTGCGGGTAATGTGGATTGATGTGGATGGATGAGTGGATAATGTGGATTGGTGTGGATGATGTGGATGGATGTAGGGATGATGTGGATTGATATGTGGGTAATGTGGATTGATGTGGATGGATGTATGGATGATGTGGATTGATGTGTGGGTAATGTGGATTGACGTGTGGATTGATGTGGATGGATGAGTGGATAATGTGGATTGATGTGGATGACGTGGATGGATGTATGGATGATGTGGATTGATGTGTGGGTAATGTGGATTGACGTGTGGATTGATGTGGATGGATGACAGGATAATGTGGATGATGTGGATGGATGTATGGATGATATGGATTGATGTGTGGGTAATGTGGATTGACGTGAATAGATGTATAGATGATGTGGATTGATGTGTGGATGATGTGGATGGATGTATGGATGATGTGGATTGACATGTGGATTGATGTGGATGGATGTATGGAAGATGTGGATGGATGTGTGGATAATGTGGATTGATGTGGATGGATGTATGGATGATGTGGATTGGTGTGGATGATATGGATGGATGTATGGATGATGTGGATTGATGTGTGGATGATGTGATTTGGTGTGGAAATAATATGATGTGGATTGGTGTGGATGATATGGATGGATGTATGGATGATGTGGATTGATGTGTGGATGATGCGATTGGATGTGATTTGATGTGCGAATGATATGATGTGATAGGAATCGATGAAAAAAAAATTATGGGAAGATGAGAAAAGATAGGGACTAATGTGAAAGGATGTGGAGTGAGGAGAAAAAAATGGGAATATTGTTGGAACTGTATTTGTATGTGAAATCTGTTTTTAAATGACTGTTTTATGTCAAGAATGCTGGGGAAGCATTTTGACCATCTTGTGAATGAGGTCGTGGAGACCTATCTGTTAAAGTTGCAACTGCTGACGGAGGACGTCTCACGTAGCAAGTTCGACCGAGGTCTTGAGACCAGCCTCAGTTTGATTTAAATGGTGAGCTTCCGGTGTACAGTGGATGAGGGACCAAGGAAGCGACCTATGAGTGAAGCACTAGGTGACCTGCGAAGGATCCTAGAGGGTGCTGACCATACGGTGCTCGGGCTCTGGGTCATCGAAGATACCCACACGTACGTCGGGGAAGATATTGGAACAAGGAGTAAGAGTTATTTTCTTAATTCGAGCATGGATCTGGTTGATTGACCTTGCTAGTCCTCAACGGATGAGTCCGTGGCTCTTTTATATGGATCCGTTGGTTGATCTTACTGATCTTCAACGGAGATTCCATTTTTGATAGGTGAATATATTGCCAGTTACATTGAGCTAGGAACTATCGAAAAGACCCTTGAGTAGTGGGACAGGTGGTGAGCGTTTTGGTTGCCAATGATGCCTTGCCAATGATGCCAAAGGTACACCTCTGAAGGAATGATTGGAAATAAGGATTCAACAGGAGATTTTGTGGATTATGATCAGTGACACAATGGTTTCATTAAAAGATTATTTTTAGTAGAAAATGCTGATTCTGTGAAAGAGGCAATTTCATATTGGGTGTGTAAGTGGTGTGACTAGTTTTAAATTTGCATGAATATTCTGCTAGGGGGCCTGGGAACTCTTTTCCCTGGTACTCGGGACAAACCTAACCAAAATCTTAACTGGATCCCATCACTACAGTGGTTGGGCGGTTGGCTCTAACCCACGGGACTTAGGCTGGACTGATGGATCCCTAAAATGAGACTCAATTTTGTTATGGTATGATAGATAAAGTAAATCCCGGATAAAAAGTGTTCTATGGAAAAGAATCAACGGATGTGCCTCTCAATGAGGAAAAAAGCGTTGGTCTCTATAATCCAAGTACAATCTTTTCCTTGATCTGACTTTGATACTACGGGTTCGGTCAAATCAGCTCAGTTAGTTAAGGCTTTTGACTACGTTAGAGAAAAATTTATCCTGGAAGAATTGCCCGTGCTTTCCGGGCAAGGGAAGTTTTTTCGGGCTCGATTTTGGAAGAGCTAGGAACTATCGAAAAGGCCCCTGAGTAGTGGACAGGTGGTGAGCGTTCTGGTTGCCAATGATGCCATAGGTACACCTATGAAGGGATGATTGGAAATAAGGATTCAATTGGAGATTTTGAGGATTATGATCAGTGACACAATGGTTTCATTAAAAGATTGTTTTTAGAAGATGCTGATTCTGTGAAAAGGCAATTTCATATTGGATGTGTAAGTGGTGTGACTAGTTTTAAATTTGCATGAATATCCGGCTAGGGGGCCTGGGAACTCTTTTCCCTGGTACCAGGGACAAAACCTAACCAAATTCTTAATTGGATCCCATCACTACAGTGGTTGGTGGTTGGCTAACCCACAGGACTGGATGGGGTTAGGCTGGACTGATGGATCCCTAAAATGAGACTCAATTTTGTTATGGTATGATAGATGGAGTAAATCCTGGATAAAAATTGTTTTATGGAAAAGAATCAACGGCTGCGCCTCTCAATGAGGAAAAAAGCATTGGTCTCTATGATCCAAGTGCAATCTTTTCCTTGATCTGACTTTGATACTATGGGTTCGGTCAGATCAGTTCAGTTAGTTAAGACTTTTGACTACGTTAGAGAAAAATTTATCTTGGAGGAATCGCTCGTGCTTTCCAGGCAAGGGTAATTTTTCTGGGTTCGGTTTTGGAAGAACCAATAGATTAGTCTCTTGTCCGGATATCCGTGGGTGAGGCCCCGAGTGTGGGACCTTACCCCACGCAAGAATTGCTACTTCCGCTGCTAGCACCCCTAAATTAGTTGCATGGTGGGGACAGGGATCTTACAAGTTAAAAAGAGAAAGTAATTAGTGCACCATAATGTTAAACTTTATCATCATACAAAAAGAGCCAAATCAATACAACATGCTGACCTATTATCAATGTTTGTTTTGACACTATATATTTAGACATTTGTTTTGGGCATGGAAGCTCCCATCATTAGTATACACATCAATAGAACCATCTGTATGGAACCATCAATATACACATCGATAGAACCATCTGTATGGAACCATCAATAGAACCATCTGTATGGAACCATCAATATACACATCGATAGAACCATCTGTATGGAACCATCAATATACACATTAATATAGATGTCGACAGCAGTGCGAGTATACCAACATATTTCTCACATTTTGCTCACAAAACAACATCGATAAATGCTTCGAGACCCAACGATTTATATCGATGTTCTATATTCTCTCAAAACGTCAATATATGCATTGGTATAGACGTTGATAATTAACCAACGCATATGTCCAAGATTATACTAACACTTGCAAATACACCAATGCCTTTACCAACAAATATACCAAGACTAGAAAATATATTGATGCCTACACTGGATATACCAACATTGTGAACAAATTTATTTTTGGGCAGGATGGGAGAGGTTGGGCCAAAATGCCGTAACTTGTCCCATTCTACCACTTACACCTAGCTTGGTGCTTATAGAGACAATGACAATAAAAAGGACAAACATTACATGAAATAATGTCAATTTTATTATGTTATATGCAATATAGAGAGTCATGGAAAACAACAATAAAATCATGCAAGCTACAAGTGAACTCCATTTTTAGAAAAACAAACCCAAAAAATGTACCTTTTTAAAAATTTATGGAGACAAAAGACACACTTTCAAGTCAAACATTTTAAACAAACGACTACTTTTGTGATAAAAGAATGCATAAAACATTACTTAAATTTTACTCAACCCAAAAACGTCCAATTAAGAAAAGAATTACAAAGGAGAAGAAACTCTTCCAATCAACTAGGAGAGCCATTAGACCTTTTGCTTAAAAATATCAATTATTTTCTGGCACAAGTGTTTAGAATTTTTTTAACTCAAATCCATACACAAGGATTTCTATATCATGCAAATTAAGCATGTCCACGTCAACGAATTCCACTTTTCTTTCCTTTTTTGCTTTGTTTAAGCATCTCTAGATCATACTTTCCCTTGAGTATAGATAAGTTTTGTACCAATACACGTTTCTAGTCTGCGTGTTGCACGTAGCATGCTTAGGTGGTAAAATTGACAGTACTTTTAGACCCAATATAATTTGATGAAATGCTCTTACATGGGGCTAGTGCACTATCTAAGAAAATAAATTTTCTTTGTATACAAAGTTGGTCCAATGGTTGAATTTAAGCATATTTTGATATTAAGACAGGTAAGTATATGGAGTCCATGGCCATAAAAGAGGTTTATTGAAAGAAAATATGTCTCTAGATTTAGATAGAAATCCAACAATCTAAACAATCAAATTTTAGATGGTAGTGAGTACTACAATTAATCAGTTTACTTTATTTTGATGCAGTTCGATTTACAGTTATAGTCTTTGTAAAAACACAATTTTTAGTTTATAACAGTTAGATTTTAAGCCATGAAAATGACAACAGTTGTTGCTGTTTTAAAAAACTAATGAAAATTTGAATTCTAGAATCCAGTTGACAAAGTGGATTTTGAAATTCGAAATTCTGTGTGACCAACTGACGTTTCTATTGTGACAATGAAATTTCCGTCCAAAAAGAGAGAAATTTTAATCTCCATAATGAACATAAATTTCACTTTTATTGGACGAAAAATTCAGTCCATCGTCGAAAAAAATTCCATCAATAAGAATTTGGATTCCATAGGCTACTTGGATTAAGGAATCCAAATTTCCGTCTTGACAGATTAAAATTTCCGTCGATGAAAACTTGGATTAATTCTCATGATGGAAATTTTTTTCCGTCGAGACGGACTAAATTTTTCATCTAATAAAAGTGAAATTTTTGTTCATTATGGACGAAAATTTCTCTTTTTTCAAACAAAAATTTTACTATAACCATAAAAATGTCAGTCTATCTGGAATTTTGCATTCGAAAATCCACTTTGTCTATAAAGTGGATTCTAGAATCCAAATTTTCATAATTTTTTTAATATGACAACTGTTGTCATTTTCATGGCTCAAAATCTAACTGTTTTATAAACTAAAAACTATGTTTTTGCAAAGACTATAACTCTAAATTGAACTGTTAGATTAAAATAAAGTAAATTGATAAATTATAGTACTTACTACCGACTAAAATTTGATCGTTTGGACCATTGGTTTTCTATCTAAATCTAGAGAAATGGTTTCTTTTAATAAGCCTCTTCTATGGCCATGGACTCCATGTACCTACTTATCTTAACATCAAATATATTCTCTAATTCAATGATTGGGATGAAGTTAGTTAAATTCTTGTAGAAGAAAAAGCACATTTTTGTAATTCTAACTAAAGAATATATTATACATTACGTAGACATGCATGAAATATTATAGCAGTTTTAAAGAATATTAGATCTTGTCATTGCGTTGTTTTTTCTATTTTGTTGTTTAACATGGAAAGTGAAAATTTTTTCATCTTTAAATTAGCAATATGTACATATTTTAAAAGAAGTTTAAAACTATGCTTATTTTGTAAAAGTTATAAAAGCAATTCTTCTTAATGTCTCCAAAAGATTGTAAAATTGATCAATATCTTGGACTAGTGAAAAATCAAGATAGCCTGTTGCAAATGGCAACTCATGACTCGTTGACATTTTTCATGACTCGCTGTTGCAAAAAATGTGCAAAAAATTGTGAGCTATGCTGTTATAAAAAACATGCACATAGCTTGGTAAATATAGAAAATGTATGTATAGTCTCGAGAGGTGGCATGCCCTACTATTATCACCATCCCCTCTGCTCCTTCACTGTTTTCACTTGCCCCCTCTTCCACGTCATTGTGTGGGTCTTTCGAAGTGCCCTGCATACACCGATAAATATAAGGTTTATAGTCCCAAACTAGATGTAACAAAGTAGATTTGGCGTCACATGCACATGTGGGATGGGGCCTAGGAACTTGGGTCTAGAGTCATTTACATATGTGCCGTTAGGGACCTTGGGCTATATGATACATTGGGCTCATGGGCATATACACATTATTGATCATTTTAACTATTATCTTTCTTGGAGCTCTCATGCCCAAGATTTCATGGTGGTGAACTTCTCCCATATGAGATGTGAGGATGGTGACCCACACCCATGTTGTCACTCCATGCCTTGAGTGTCCAACCCTAGTATCTTGCATTAGTATTAGAGCCCATGTCTTTGATCCAATTTTTTGAAATTTTTACATTTTCTTGATTTCTTGATTTTCTTGATCAAGAAATGGCTATGGTGATTGTGGGATGATGAAAGTCTCTTTGGTTTTTGGATTTTTCTAAGATTTTAGGGGCTATGAATCACTGTGGACCAAAATGTGGGGTAGCTACTCCTCCAAATTTTGAATGAGGGGACCAAAATTGGGGGAAATGCACTAATCTTGATTAGTGATACTAATCAAAATGTTTCTGAGTAATCCCCTTCTTTTGTGCAAGTTTTCCATAGCCATTGCATGCATTTCAAGCTTTTCTTGGCTGCTATTCTGTGGGGTTCTGATTAATCATGATTCAAGTTTCTCATTGATCCTATTTTTCCCAAATTTTACCATGTTTTGCTGTAGAATTTTTAGCCCCTTTCATGCTCCAAGAAAACCCTAGAATACCATAGATTTCACCAAATTTCTTGCTCAAACTTCATGTACTTGGAGTCAAGCATCCAATCAAGATTTAGTAATGATCATTGGGCAACATTGATTAGGGTTTCAAGCCATGGAAAGAGGCGTATAGCTGGCGACGAAAATCAGACTATGGGGCGCCATTTTTTGTGACTAGAGAGCCAATAAAGCTTCAATATCAAGTTCAAATGCCCCATTAAGGTTAGCAATGGAGTTTTTATCCATTTTATCACTCTTGGGAAGCTTAAATATTGCTTTATGAGACCATGGAAAGGAGGCAACCGTTTTCTGCATAGGGCTGCATTTTCATGGAATTTGCTCTATTATGGTTAGCTATGGAGTCTTCTACAGCATTCAAGCTTTCTCGAGCTCTATTTCATGGAGAATGAAGCCAGAAGACTCTTCACAAAGCTGCAAACAAAGGCCTAAGTTTTTCACCAAAGCAAGGGCATCTCTTCACCATACATGCATGAGCATGGCTTTGTGGTAATCCTTGAGCATTTGCTAAGCTTTTTCTTGCATTTCTTGCTTGATTTTTGGATTTCTTGAATCTTCCCTTGAGATTTAGGGCTTCCTTCTAAGAAACCCTAATTTCTTGACATTGGCCATTCCAACTTGCCATTAGCCTTGTCTAATCATTATTAATTACACTAATGATGCCATTACACAATCTAATGCTTCGAATAGACCAATGATCAAGCCATTTGTCTCAAGTTTAGGGGTTCTTGATGAAATCCATACACCATTGGATGCCATTGGAATCATTTTATGCTTCTTCAATCATTGGTGTGACATTCAAGCCATCTCTATGCTTGGGAATGTCAAGATACATGCCAATCCATATGTCTTTTGCTTCACCTTGATTGTTGCATTGGTGTGGATGTTTTTTGCATTAGGGCCAAAAACGGCTAGAAAAGGGCTGTTTGTTAATCTAAGGATTAAGAAATTTTCCAATTGTGAATTGACACGTATACAAAAGTATGGCATTCTTGTCTCCTCCAAATGTCTTCTTAACGGTTCTATTTTGGTGGCGAACGGCTAAAACGGCTAAATTTAGACGTTTACGATGGCTAACATTAAAGTTTGGGTCCAAAATAGTGACATCTTGTTCCATTTTTTATTTCAAAAAATCAAGCATGAAGATACGAAATCCTCTTTTCAGGCCTTGAAAACAACGCTATTAATGACAAAACACCAAATTTTTTCAAACGTCTACTTTCCACCTTCCCTTCATTTTGGCATATGGTTTATTCTCCTTTCTTTGCACTTTCAAAAGATTCACTATTCAAAAGATTCACTATTTTTCTCTTATCTGTGAGCTTCTATGGCGTCCTCACGTCGTCCTTCTCATAATATAACTTCTTGTGATTTTCATAACATGAGAGAAGATGGTGTTTGGAAACCCATGTCTTTTCGTGTGAATGATTGGGTAACAATGCTTCCCTCTTCCAAAGGTGCCCACAGGGTGAAAAGAACCAAGCGCAATGAAGTGAAATTCCATTGGAAAGGTCGTGTTCTTGCATTCAAAGTGACCGACAATGGCTGGCTTGCAAAAGTTCAACATGTCTACATGGACAAAGACATGGTGTTGAACTTGGATGAACATCCAATTCTCCATTCTTACTGTAATTCAACAAAACTTTATCTATTTGATACAACACAATATTTCTCTTTCTGATATATTTGTTGTTTGTTTCATTTCAGTTATCTTTCCGTCAACAGCTGTGGAGTGGCAGCCTGTTGAGAGCTTAAGTGGCACATTCAAAGCAATTCACAAGGGGATTGCAGATGTCATGTACGCAGACAAACCACCTTCATTTTACAAATCAGTGGATTTATTTGTGTATTTTGCAGAATACAGGGTTCCATCAAGAGAAGGTGTTCATGGAGAATTATATGACATACCTATTCCCACATTAATGTCACTAGAATGGGAAGTTCCTGATCCAAATACCATAACAAGCTTCAAATCCAAAATCAAAGATGATATTCTTAAAGCTATGTCTCCTGGAAGGATTTCAAGAAGGATAAAAATTCAATGGTTCTTGCCTATACATGTCTTTGTGGCATGTTTCAAAACAATGGAATTGGAGAGGACAAGAACGATGTGGCTTAATAGAAGACTATCTCTGACTGATATGGACACTGTACTTGGAGAAGGATGGAGTACCAAGGAAACTTTTCATATGGGCGACAATATCAGTTGTAGAGTAAGCCCAAATTCTTTGTCCATCTCATACCAACTGTGTCGCCAATCCCTAGTTTTGGGCTATGACTATAGGAGATGGAAAAGCAAGCTTGGTAGTTGGGTCCCTTTGGATTCTGAAGAGAATTGTCCAGAGTTTGAATTTAACATCATAGTCCATCCATTCATAGATCCCAGGAAACTCATAGTAACATCAAACTGGCGACTACAACATGTAAGAGAGTCGCTTGAGTTTCTGGACGAAATATCACCTGAATATAGATTCAAAGTAGATGATATTGTTGTCAGTACAAGGATGGAGAGTGTAACCTCATGCATCACATGTCTCCCCCCAAAAAAAGTTGTATTTGAGCCACTTGCAAGGGCAAGTTTGTATAGTTGAAAAGGATTTCTCCAATAATGTAATCAATATATTCTGCTAGATTTCGTCTTGACTTCTTCACAAAATTGGTTAACAAATTGTTCGCGACACAGAACAAGGTTTAACAGTTGAATATCAAATTATTGATACTGAATTTAAGTACAGAATATTGTCCCAAAAAGGGTGTGTTCATATGGACAAAATGAACAAAACAAAATCCAATATGTGGAATCACTCTACAAAATCAACTTTCCTTTTGGCATGAGATGACCCTGCATCTTTAGAGAATCTTTCTCTCTTCTGTTTGCTTCGATCAACTTTTGCTGATTGAGGTTCAAGTTCTGGAGTTTTCAGCACTTGAGGTGTTGGAGAGGAAGACTTTAGAGTGAATTCCTCCAATGGTGGTAAGTTGGGCTCCTCTCTGAGACCTTCACGTGTTGGCGAAGGAGATTTGGCAGTGGGGTCTGGTTTTGGAGAAGGTTCTTTAGAGGTTGGCCTTGGAGACTTGGCAGTCTTCTTGGGGAACATGAACAAGAAATTTAATGGAGAGCCAACATTTGCCTTCTTACCACCTTTGTTGGATAAACGACGCTTCTGAATTTTAAATTTCACTGGTGAGTGAAAAGGAAGACCTTTAGTAGCACTCCTCTCTTTGACAGGGGTCTTCTCTTTGATAGGTGTCTTCTCTTGAGCTGGAGAAGAGCTCTTCTCTTTGGCAGGAGGACTAGGGATTTTCTCTTTGATAGGAGTCTTCCCTTGAGCTGGTGAAGAGCTCATCTCTTTGGCAGGAGGGCTAGGGGTCTTCTCTTTAGCAAGAGGGCTAGGGCTCTTCTCTTTAGCAGGAGGGGTAGGGATCTTCTCTGTAGCCTGAGGGATCTTTCCTTTAGAATGGCTCTTCTCTTTAGAATGGCTCTTTTTCCCCTTGGAGGATCTGCTCTTAGTAGGGCTCTTCTTCCTCTTCTTCTTCTCTTTGGCAGAGGTCTTTTCCTTTTTGAACGAGTCATCCTTGTCTTTGCTTTCCTTCTTCTCCCTTTTCCTTTTCTTTGAAGTTGTATCCTTGGCTCCTTTATTAGGTGGAAAGGGAGAATCAGGATCATATGGATTGATGGATCTGCTCAAAACCATGGACACTGCCTTCTCCCTTACCCAACTTACCCAAGAATCTGGATACTCATGCAACTAAGACAAAAGAAAATAAGAAAGTAAGAAAAAAGGTCACTAAATGTATTCACTAAATCAATTAATGGTTTTCATTCATGAACTTACAGTAAGTGTTGTCATTCTAAATCTTGACTCAAGATATCTCCAAGCATTAGCAAGAACCATCCATCCACAAGATGTTGAGTCTTTCTGCAAGGGAACTTCCTGATTGAAGTACTTAAAATCTTCAAGTTTGTAGTCTACATAGGTAGAACCTAGAAAACTCAAGATAAGTTTGGCAGCACTGCAAGCATAAAATATTGAGGGTCAACCAAATAATTGAAATCATACAAGAAATTGTTCTGGAACATAAACCATGGAAAAGTTGATTCTTACATTTTACTTCTCCCATGAATGGATGCCAAAGAGTTCATAAATATCACATCTCTATCCAATAGATTGAAGATAATAAGACTCCAATGGCCTCTGTGATAATATGAATACTGAAATTAGTTATGAATACTGTCATGTCTATTATAGGCAAAAGATAATTGAGAATGAGTCTTACACTTCAACATAAGGGTATACAATGTAATTGCAGGTAAGCATATCAAAGTTTTTGAGAAAACTTGCAAGATCCCCTTGCCTATTGAAAAGGCACTGTGTAACAAGGGGATCAAGAATGGTCACTTGCACAGCCATTGATTCATGAAGATCCCTCATAAGACATCTGGAGACACAAACAAAACATGTCAACAAAATATGGAGTCTGAGAAATTCATCAAGAAAACAAAAGCAAATCCACACAAACCTCAGACAGATGAAGAGGACTGTGTCAGATATCTCAATATTGTGATTCACAAGCATACTTGTGTCCTCAGGGGCAATGTCACAATAAACCTCATCAAAATTCAGCATGCATTCTCTTTCTTTCCCCGTGTCAATCGGCATGTCTACATATGCCTCCACATCCCATTTGGTGAACCACTTTCTGATGTCTTGAACAAAACTAGAGGAAAGAAATTTACTCTTCCTTGTCTTTTGTGGTGTGCATCCAATTTTCCATGCTATGCGGGGGATTCGAGTAGCGGGCATCATTTTGATTTTCAATATGTATGCATGCATTCTTTTTAAGGCTTTGATCTCTAGAGGCATGTTTCTTGTTTCTAGCAATAGCACCGAGTAAGGTGTGGTTTTCTTAACGCCCAAGTGTCTACATAGGAACTTCTTTTGTATTTTCTCAATCTCATTCCATGTATGAGCTGAAATGCTTGCGCCCCACACTTCTACTCCATATAGAATGGCCTGCACTACACATGTCTCAAAGATTATGTTCTTTATCTCCCATCTTCTGATGTTTTTTTGCATGCACATGTTCTCAAATTGATAGTACTTGGCGTGGCCGGCATCAATCCTACTTCTTACGCATTGTCCCCAAGCATAATTAGATGGAATATCAATTCCCAAGTACCTGAAGCTGTCCACTTTCTCAATTGGCTGCCCTTGATATGTGAGTGATGGCTGAATTTCTTGTGGATGAGTTCTTATGAGCATACACTTCGTCTTGTTTACATTGACGGAGAGACCCGTAGTGTCACAAAAGGTGTGTATAGCATTTGTCAATTTCTTGTGGATGAGTTCTTATGAGCATAAACTTCGTCTTGTTTACATTGACGGAGAGACCCGTAGTGTCACAAAAGGTGTGTATAGCATTTGTCAATTTCTATAAAGATGCCATGTCATGTGCAAAAAGTACAACATCATCTACGTAGATTAGCAGCAAGAGGGTGAGCATTCCAATGGCTGGTCCATCTGTTTCTTCCACTAGTGCTTGAGGGATAAAGTCCGAAGAGAGTGGGGGATAGGGGGCACTCTTGTTTGACTCCCATATTGAGAGAGAATTCTTTAGATAAGCCGGTCTGTGTCTTTAACTGGCATCTAACTTGTTGATAGAGTTGTGCTACTACCACTCTAAGATGCATCGGGACCCCTATATATTCCATTCTCTGCCATAGCCCACTTCTTGGGATCGTGTCAAATGCTTTTGTAAAATCCACAAAGCAACAATGCAAAGTTTTCCCTTTTAGCTGGCTTTCTTCCATGAGAACCCTAAGCGATATGAGATGATCAATGTTACTATGTTTAGGTCTAAAACCTGCTTTTCCTCTTTAGCCCGTTTGCCATTTGCCTCGGCCCATACGCTTATAGCTTGTTCTAGGATGCTCCCTAGAAGCTTAGACATGCAAGATCCCACCATGATGGTTTGGTAATTAGTGGGCTGATTTGCATCCCCTTTCTTGAAAGGTGCTTTGATCCAATTCTTTTGCCAATCAATGGGTAGCCCTTGTGTTATGGATTTATTGAGGAGTCCGTGTATCCATTGCCGTGCAATACTACCTGACCATTTGAGCATTTCTGAGTTGAACTGAATCATGTCTAGTGCTTTGCCATTGGCTAGTTTTTTTATGCTCTTTGTTACCATCAAAAAGTCAAAGCATTCTTCTGATTGTTTTATCTCTTGCATATTAGGCATCCCTTCTGCATCTTTGTGTACATATAACTTTTCTACATATGCATACATATCTTCCGGGCTTATGTCTCCGGTAATGTCTTGTCTTTTGCCTTTCATCCTCATCCATTCCTTTTTGGGGTTTTTCTTGAAGTTTATTAGGGCTTGTGTCTCGGTGTGTAGTTCATGTTCTCTTCTTTTTCTCCTCTTGAGAGTTGTGTATGTTTTTGCCAAAGCTATCCATTCTATGGCTGTTTTGGGGGTTGACCTCAAATGTCTTTTAGCAATCTTGCATTCTTCATCAAACCATGAGTTGTGTGGCAACCCTTTCACCTTTGTTTCTTGTCTATGCGTTTTCCCCATTGTTTCCTCTACTGCTTCACTCATTGCTTGCTTGAATTTGTTCCATGCTTGATCTACATTTATTGGCATGCATTCTCTTGCTAGTTTATCATCAAGGGAAGCGGCATAGGTTTTCTTTTTTTCAATTTGCATTTTGTATGCCCATGCTCGAATTTGAGCTTGTTTTCCTCTCCTATGAATGGGTACCCGTAACCATACATGAATGGGTGTATGATCCGAGTTTGGTGATCTATCCCCAATTTCAAAGTTATGCACCATGTGGGATGCCTCATACTGGATCAATACATAATCAATAGCACTCATTCCCTTGTTGGCGGTGTAGCATGTGCAAATTTGTTCACTCCATTTATAGCTATTAATTGCATAGCTGTCATCGTGCTTAGTAATGCTGTTCCTTGTGGGTTTGACACTTGGTCTTTTGAGCATCACTTCCACATGTGGGCAAGTACATCCATTTTATGCTCTAGACCCGGAGGTGTCATGAGAATTATGACTTGCATTTGCGCATGTGCTATGCGAGCATTCATGTCCCCAGTAAGCATCACTACCCCTTCTTACATTTGCGCATGTGCTATGCGAGCATTCATGTCCCCAGTAAGCATCACTACCCCTTCTTGCATGTAAGTGTTAATATCTACATACAAATCTTCAAAGGGGTTGTTCTTCTCTATGTTGAAAGCATTATAGAACGGTGATTCACTATGGGGAATGTAGCACCCTGCTATGAACACACTGGTTTACCTCCTGTGTCAATCTTGACCCATATGTATCGCTTATGAGCATCTTTTTTGCATATTTTAATCACTTTTTGAAGCTCTTCTTTGTACATCACTGCCACCCCTCCTTGTCCTCTCATCTTTGTACTCGGCATCCACAGAGAGTGTGTGACATACCCATCAACATGTGGTATCCTGCATGTATCGTGTTCCCAGGTTTCCAATAGGAAAAGTACATCCGCTTGTGGTAAGACTTCTGTGAGCCCCTCCCCTTTGTGCCAGGGGAAGCCACGGCAATTCCAGCTTATTACATGTAGTTTTGTGGTCCCATGGGCCTCCTCTTGTCATTTTTTCTGTTCTCCCCCTTCTGTGGTGGGTGTTTTCTTATTGGTGCGTGCTTCATAGGCTTCCCTTCTTGCCTTTTGTTGGTTCGGCGTTCTATCTTCACTTATGTATAATGGGCTGTCTTTTAGATATATGCGAGCATTTTCAAGGATAATGGCCCTCTTTCGTGCATCTAGGAGTGTGCATACAATTGCCCGGTTGGTTTCGGGCTTCTTCTTCCCTACTCTATGCTCGTCATATACCACAACATCATGCATACCAAATTTAGTGGAAATGATATCCGTGATGTCCGTGTTCAATGTAAGCACTTGTTCTGTGTCCGTTTTTGGAATGCCTCGCACTACTATGTTCATCTTCCTTTTCTCTAGTTCGTTGTATTCTTTTTCATCCTCAATGACATACATTTCATCATTTGTGGTAGTGGTGGCCGAGTTTGTGTGCCCATTCTTTACTATGCTTGCCCAAGATCCCACATTTCCTGGTACATTTTGTTGGGTTCTCTCACTGCTGATACGTGTAAGTTTTTCGTTATGTGAGGCCAATGTATCCTGCGTCATGTTGGTTTGTTTATTGAAGGCTTCTTGTAGTTCTTGCAACTTCTTCTCTTGGTTAAGGACCCGCATATCTTGCATTTGTAGCTTATGCTCAAGCTCTTGGTTTTTAAGTGCAAGGTTTTTTATTTCTTCACTTTGGTTCATCATGATAGTTTGCATTGAGGTGATGAACCCCCATATGTCTTGCATGGAGCCCATCACTACATGTCCCTCGGTCGTTTCATCTACATGGCATTTTTGTGCTTTGTTTGCTCTCTTGTACTTGTCCCTGTACCTGTTCCTGTACCTGTACCTGTCCCCTGTACCTCTCCTTTTTTAGGAGGCAAAGAAGCCGCTAGCAGAGAAAGGAAAGAAGGCTAAGATGGCGCAGGTCCTTTAGGATAAAAGGGACCCAATTTTTTTTTGGGTCGGCTCTCTACCCAGAGAAAAGGGCAGTCCTTCTTGGGGGGGAGGTCGAAGAGCATACCTGCGCGGGCAGCGCTTCACTCAAGTACAGGAAGTCTTCTACACAGCAACAGCAACAAGGGGGCCATCTGGGGTAGCAAGGGAACACCTACAGTTCCAGACCAGTTGTCTAGTGTACACACAAGCAGAAGGCAATAATATACAAGAAGAAGGCGACCCAATTCAAGAAGCACAGCCCTTTCAGAAGTACAAGCCTTATGGGCTGAGATGTACACAGCCTTTATGGAGGGTTTAGACCAACACATCGACTAGGACACTAGTCAGAGGAATTGTTAAGTATGTGCACAAGAATCCATCTTGGAGACTCAAGATGCAAGCAGAAGAACAATTCCAGAAACTGAATCTAGCATGGGAGTTCTCTTGGAGCAAGCCTCAGCTGAAAGTATGCTCATGCACACACACACCAACCGCGTGAGGGCCTTAGGGCATCTGGCGTCCCCCACAAGGAGTGAGGGCTTCCCTTATATAGGCTGCTGGTGGCTGGTCCTCAAATTAGTAGACAAGAGGGTTGCAATTTTGGGAAAAGTACAGCTTTCTTGGTCAAAAAGCAGACCCTTCTAGCCAAAATCGAAAAAAGGCAAAGACTAATCAGCTGAAGAGGGTGCGTGGCTGATCTGGGTATAAAAGTGTCACCAACCTATATTAAATCTACTTAATACATATACTAATGACAACTACCAGAAGCATAAAGGCTGGAACCCACAAGCTCCTTATTAGGAGAGGTAGTCCTGAAGGTACTGTAAACTCTGTATGAGTACAAGTGCAATATGATGGTATGATTAGTAGTAGTCAGCTTAAGCAGGGGAAACACCTGATGAAAGGTTTCTCTCTTGATTGAGATGAGCATGGGAGAGAGGGTATAAAACCCTAATCTGTCAGCTGACTATGCAGGCGTGATAAATCAGATGGGCTGTTGGACAAAAAGAAGCTAAGTCACTTGGATGCAGGTTCACACTTAAGTGACCTTTGGCCAGAAAGAGCCAGGCTCTACCAAAAAAAGCGCATAATAAAGTATAGTTGACGCTATCGTGGGTGCCAGGTTTATGCTAGAAAGAGATCACTTTTACCAGAAGAGGCGGAAAATTAGCTTTTTCAAATCTGCGATTTCTTTTATCTGCTAAACCCGGACCAGCCATGTTGACTTTATGCTCAGCTAGGCTGCGCAATCTAGAAGAAGAGCTTCACCTTTTTGCCAGTAAAGCTGCGCATACCAAAGAGCTGCTCTCTTTATCCACTAAAGTGCCTTTGTCTAAAGGCGATTCTCAGCACCCCAAAAGCTGAAAACCCACTACAAGGGATCGGGCTCATACCCGCGCTCCTAGACCGCTAAAAATGACTTGTGAAAAAAAGTAGCGGGCCCGTGTATCAGCGCATGTATAATCGCGGCCAGAGACATGCGTGTAAAACCGCGTGTATAGGACTGTTTAGACGCCCTGATACACGGGCGTATACACGCGTTCTGTCAGGTTCAGCTGCGCTTAGACGCGCTGATACAAGCGTGTATACACGCATTTTTCACTTTAGATACGCTTATACACGCATATTTCTCAGATTTGATGCGTTTATACACGCGTGTTTTACAGATTATCCGCGTATATACACGCGACTTTTTGCAGATCTGACGCGATTATACACGCAAACAGAGAGCCAAAAAAAATCCAGAGAGTGCTATTTGGTACCTGAATGCTGTTCCAGCATTCCAGCACCTAATAACACTCTCTGGTTTTTTTTTTGGGTGCATTGGACCATCCACGAGGAAGATTAAGACAAGAACGACATGAATGCATACATTGTCAATACACAATTCAAGACAGACATGAATGCAATACTATATCGATTCACGATTCAATATTACTATCAAAATTTCACACATATATACACGAGGAAGATTAAGACAAGAACGACATGAATGCATACATTGTCAATACACGATTCAAGATAGACATGAATGCAATACTATCGATTCACGATTCAATATTACTATCAAAATTTCACACATATATATAAGGGAGTCCATATGTCAAAGTAGCCCATGGCTTCAGTTACAAAAATATATATACAACCACATCATCAATATGGAATGTGATACTATAAGTATGAGTACTACTCAGACCCAGATGATGACTCGGTGCTCCCTCCATGCTCAGATGAGCTCACATCGGTCAGAATGTCCAATGAGTAGTGCTCACGTCCACCCTCTGTAGTGGCGACGGGTGGATCATCAGCAGCTTGTGCCTGTTCAAGTAATATATAGTATATAAGTATATATATATGTAATTCAATAAACCAAAATCATTCGTTTAGAGTTTTCAAGTACCTGTCGACCGTATGGTCTCATGGCCATCTCAAACTGCGCATCCGTAATACGTCCCTCGGCTCTGAAGATGGCCCACGTGTCACGTCTGCTATGCTGGCGAGCATACCCAGTATCGTGGGCTGTGGGCCATACCCAGTATCGTGGGTTGTGGGCTTCCTCCCCGTAACCCGTCGCTGTATCATAATCAACACAATCATAAAATCAATGAATTAAGTAAACAATCAAATAAAGTGGCAAGATACTTACGAACTCTGCCTCCCATGACTCGACGCCGCCACATCCAAAATGCGAAGATCCAATGGTCTCCATCTGGATCCGTCATGCCTCCACATGCTACCTGCTCTTCATGCCACCCTCTGCTCGTTTCTTTGCCTCCTTCCACTCGCGTTTGCGCACAGTGGGCAGGTTTCTCGACAGGATAGCCACCCGCAGCTACATTTAGCCCATCATCGTACGCGAGTTTTTTAAGGTGAGATCTTTTATTACTTAAGATCTCCCTTATTCGCGTCCTTCCCCATACATCTGAGAATGTAGCATGTGGGGGATTGGGGTACCGACTATGTACAGCCTCTATCACCTCCCCAACTAATCAACTATTTTGATCTTTAAATTTATAAAACAATTTCTATACAAGTTTGATACTACCCCACGCATGTACTCCATTACCTCTTTCCCCCTCGCATCCATCACTATCCCGCCCCTATCCGTCACATCATAGCAGATCACTCCCTCGACCTCTCTCATCTCCTCCTCTTCCGAACTGTCTCCTCTAACTCTTCCGAACTGTCTCCTCTTCCAAACTGTCTCCTCTAACTCTTCTCCCTCTATCTCCTCTCTCACCGTGTGCCCTACTACCTCCCCCACCAAAGCATCCGCCGCATCCTCCACTCCCACTCTTCCTACTGCTGTGGGTGGAGTCACGACTGGGGGATTGTCTACATGTGACGGTGGCTGTGAGCCCTGACGTGACGGTGGCTCTGAGGGAGTACGTGATGGTGGCTGTGAGCCCTGATGTGACGGTGCTTGGGAGGGTGTGCGTGAGTGTGTCTGGGGACGAGGTATGTCTCCTCGGTGGGCGTGGAAGAGGAGAAGCTGCATGCCGTCTCATCGGACTCGTAGGCATAGACGGCAGTGGAGTGCCCTGGATACTCGCGGTAGGGGTATAGACACCAGGCACATGGAAGGAGGGGGATGGGCATACATGTACTCTGTAAGCTCAACTGGACCAGGATGGCGCCCAAAATGATTTAGCATCTCCATCAGCCAATTGCTGTACGCAAATGGATCGAATGAAGAACCTGGAATATCCATAAAGAATCTGCAAAAATAAAAGTATATACATGATTGCATCAAATCACAAATGCAAGCTAGGCGCACATATGATTTTTCACCATCAAACTGACATCACTATCTAGAGAATTCACATCTTCAACAATGCTCAGAACTATAGAGTTATCCTCCTACAACTCTTCAAAAACTACATCACTATCACCACAACAGCCATCTTGTGTATCAAGAAGGATGCATTCATGAAGCATGTTGTGGTAAAAGATATGCAATTTAGAGCTCAAGGAGCTCACAATAGCCATATTTATTGCCACACTTGGAAACCTCAACTTGGAGTTGTGAAGAGGAAAATGAATGGTAACAAGAGCAAGCAAGCTCACAGCAGATTGAACAAAAAGAAGCAAAGAGAAGGAGATGTGCCATGTGCTGGGTGCTGTAGCAGCCAAGGAGAAGGAGGCAGGTGAGGCAACAACACAACAGCATTTTTGGCTGTAAGAAGGAAGCGACAGTAACGCGTGTATACACCCGTCCAAAAATGCATGTATACACCCGTCCAGAAACGCGTGTATTCACCCATCCAAAAACGCGTGTATATACGCATGGACAGTCTGTGCAGACAGGATACACGCAGACATACACGCGACTTGCGCAAAAAAAAAAATTTAAAAGCGACCGACCTCCGACAATATGTTCTTATAAAAGGCCCACTGTCGCCCCTGTCAGAATCGTTCACCAGATGGCAACCAGAGAAGAAGGACGAAGACAAACCCAAAAAGCAAAGAGAAAATAACATAAACAAATCTGAGGACAAATCTGAGGAAACAAGGCAAAGGACAAACTGACTCACCTCTGAAAAAGTGAGTCTTCTTTTTGGTCGGTTTCCTTCACCCGTGTGTGCTCCTTGTCTGCTCCTTGCACTTAGGTTTAATGCTCTGTTGGAAGAGGCGAAAACGAAAGAGAGCAGATATGTTAGTTCAAAATGTTTATTTGGGGAAGGCAGGTTATTTTAAGTTTAAACAGGTCGTCGCGTGTAGAAACGCATGTATTTTTGCGTTTATGATAAATTAGCCACGTTTATACACGCGATTTTTAGGATCTAGCCGCGTTTATACACGCGATTTTCAGGAAGTAGCCGCGTTAATACATGCGATTTTTAGGATACAGCCGCGTTAATACACGTGATTTTTAGGATGTAGCCGCGTTAATACACGCGATTTTTATACTTTCATTAAAACAGATTATGATTTTGTGTTTTCTGGTTTGTACATAGGATGTCATCAACCTCCTCAAGCAGTTCTAGTGAAGATGAGACAATGCATCATCGTAATTGCGATGTGTGGTTGGGACAAAGGATCAAGTGTATGTGTAATCGATGTCAAGGATGCATTATACGAGCACATCGAATTACCTTGAATCACATCTCCATGTATGGAGAATGGAATCAAAGAGGTGAGTAGATGTAAATTGATAGTATTCAAATGACTCATGGTATCCAAATTAAATTAATGGAGTTGTTTTCCAAGTCTTGTACGTTGAAATTAAATTTTGTAATGCCATAAACCATACATACATGTGCTCTTATGTGTGCACAGTTCATACTACCTACTAGCATCGACCATTGTGCAAATAAGAGTTTGAAAAAATGTATTTATAAGATGGACGAGCTTGTGAGGTATGTAAAACCCATGTCAGATCACCCTTCATTATACCTTGCAAAATGAACGTGCATGAGGTATAACGTACTATTTATTTATTTTTCAGATATGTTAGTTCCAAAGCAATTGATCCAGCCATGTTGGATGATGCGCGTGTTATGGTGGCAGTGGAGGTGGTTTGTTTGGTAGAGGAGACTTTTCCGCAAACCATTCTCACAAGTCAACTACATCTCATTGTGCATTTAGTGGATGAAATCGCTTTATGTGGCACTGTGCATGCACGTTGGATGTTCTTCCTAGAGAGCGCTTCATGAAGACCTTAAAAGACTTTGTGAGGTAAAGTGCAAGGCCTGAAGGAAGCATGGCAGAGGGTTGGTTGATACAAGAGTCTCTTGTATATATTTCAGAATTTCTTGGTCAGGTGGACAGCTCTTTGCCAGGACTATGGAGCAATGAAGAGGACTTGAGGATGACCTCTATTGTGCCTCAAGGAAAAGGACAGAGTAAAGTAATTGACAGAACATTTATTGATGATCTCAATTTCACTTGCATCCTTAATAGTGATGTGATAAGCAGATAGGTTACAATATATGAGGATGCAAAGACAAAAAGGCAAGCAGAAAGAGCTCTCTTTCTCGGAGGCAACATGGCTCTCGTAAGGCGTACCCTAAGCATCTAGCAACACTTCCGAATGATATCCATGTTGATTGGTTGTTGCATGAGGAAATGGAGAGAGCAGAGAGCGACGAGGGGCTGCATATCACGGCGGAAGAATGGGAGTATTCACGAGGATGCATGTTAAAGGTACATAGAACTAATGTTTTGCATTAGTTGTAAGTGATTTGCTTTTAATATTTATTCACATTGCTTACACAAATATTACTTCTATTTTGGTCCAGTGCACTATGTTCAATGCTATATGGTGTGAAGGCAAGCATTTTCGAACACAAAGAATTGATGAAAAGAGGAATACACAAGATTGCGGTGTCATTAGTAGCTTTGAGGGAGCTAATGGAAAAATGGATGATTATTGTGGCACAATCCAAGACATATTTAGACTTGACTTTCGTCGCTTCTTTGTGTATGTTTTGGATGTCAAATGGCAAATGAACGTGGTGGAAAAAGGACCTAATGCAACAATAAAACGCCATGCAAGTGGCAATGTAACTATTGACTCTACAAAGTTTTGGCAAACAAAGAAAGATAGGCTCGTATTGCCACAACAATGTGAGCAGGTATGCATTTTTTTACTAATGTGTTTCATGTACATATATATCTAAGCTCGCGTACCCCTTGACTTTTGATATGCTAATTAATTTGTGCAGTATGTGTATTTGAGTAGGTTATCTATCTACCAATGGTGCATGACATTAAATGGTGGTACGTCATCCCTATTGCACCACGTTCTAAAGTGATGTATAATACATTCACTGATATGGAGCATATGGAGGATGTAACAAGTCGCAATGAAGATGATGTCAAACATGCCAATGAAGATGTTGTGATCGATGATCAAGAAATAAGAGATGATCATGATAATGAGGATGAGCGTGCCATTTCTCATGATCATGAGAATGACCCTACCATTGAGGATGATGGTGATGTTGATGAGGATGATCAGGACATCGATACCATTATCAATGGACAAAATATTGATAGTGGAATAAATTTAATCGTAGCCTTACAAATTGATCAATGGATATTGATGTTGATCGTTTGGCAAGGATGGATCTTATTGAAGATGAGATCGAACCCTAACCAATTTGTCACTGTATCGTTCTAAATTGATGACATTTCTATTGTATGTGTTGTCTTTTAATTATCATCTCATGATTTATTTTTGAATATATTTCATTGTTGTAAATGCATGTAGTGGGATTGTGTAATGATATATACTGTAATGTACTATGAGATGGTTTAAAGAAAATAGTTTTTAATTTTGTAAAGGAATTCAGTTTTTTTTAATAAAGCGTGTATTGATGCGTGTATTTATGCATGTATTGATGCGTGTATTATTGCGTGTATATACACGCGCTTATACACGCAAATTTAAATGCCAAAATACACGCGCTCGATACTATTCAAATACATGCGCGACCATACACGTGCCTGTACTATTCAAATACCAAAATACACACGCCCGATACTATTCAAATACATACGCGACCATACACGCGCCCGTAATTTATCGCGTGTATGAAACGCGTGTATGGCAGCATTGTTTTGTAGTGACCTCCCCGTCTGCTGGAAGGGCTGCTCCCAACCATCCTCCATAGCGTCTACGATCATATGTTTGAATGAGAGATGCTTAGGAAATTTGCGACCGTCCCTAAGCATACACGCCCACCTGCGATGTGCAGAGATTCTTGGCGATACTTCAGGAAAGAGATTCGCTTGAGAGTGACATGGCCTCAACAGAAGGTACACAAAGTTAATTCACTCAATGCATATGATAGGTACTTCTCGAATAGCATTAATTATATATTCATATAAAAGCGCATTTAATTTGCAGGAGGCAGCACAGGCTCGTGTCCAGTCAGGGCACACCTCTCGGCTTGGCCGGATGGGCTCTAGTGGCTTTCGAGCACTCTTTGTAAGTGCACAAATTTTTTGTTCGTCTATCTATAGCTATTTGTATATATATGTGTGTATATATATATATATGTATATATATATATATATATATATATATATATCCATGTATCTATGATCTCATATGCATTCAATTCACTTCTTACTTATATATATGCAATGTTTAAATGACAGACTCAAGGATTATGGTCGAGCACCATCTGTAGACGAGATACGGAGAGCCACAATTTACGGCTACAGTTTACGGCTACAGAGCGCTACAGAAGGAGATGCCGACACCCGATGCTTTTGTAAGTAATTCTATCAAATATTATTTTATGCCAATCAAGATCTGCATGTGTTATATGTTATGTAGTTTTTTTTTATACTCAAATAGCTAATAGACATTTTTAATTGCAGGAGCAACATGGTGAGAACGACATGGACGAGGTTGCTCGACAGGTAGCAGCAGGGTTATCATCGCAACCGCCCAAGAATGTACAAGAGGAGGACTCTTCCTCCGATGACTCCGATTAAAATTGTCATGATAGAGCCATTTAGTGCTAATTTTGTAGACAGAATTTTTTGGTACATATAGTCGCTCATTCAGAATGATGGCGCTCTTTTATTAACATTTTCTTTATGTATGTGTGTTTTGGCCATGATGCACATGTGTTACATCTATCAAGAGTTTCTTGAAGTGTCTACCTCCCAAATCTATAGATTTAAATGTTAATTGATTGCAAAATTTAATTTATACTTACCGTAATCGATGTCGGCCATTGCTTTTTCAAAAGTCGATGTATGTCGATTCTTGGGTCTTTTGTCGTACACGAATGCACGTGCGTATGTGTGTGTGTGTGTGTGTGTGTGTGTGTGTGTGTGTGAGAGAGAGAGAGAGAGAGAGAGAGAGAGAGAGAGAGAGAGATCTTTTATGATGTTTGTATACGTACAGATGTGTGTGTGATAAAGAGGCAAGTGTGTATGAGAGAGAGAGAGAGAGAGAGAGAGAGAGAGAGAGACAGAGACCAATGTTTATGTGAAGTGTGTGTGTATGTGTGTGAGAGAGAGAGAGAGGGAGAGAGAGAGAGAGAGAGAGAGAGAGAGAGAGAGAGAGACTAATGTTTATGTGAAGTGTGTGTGTGTGAGAGAGAGAGAGAGAGGGAGGGAGAAAGAGAGAGAGAATGTGTGTGCAAGAGACACAAGTGGAGATAATGTGTATGAGAGAGAGAGAGAGAGAGAGAGAGAGAGAGAGAATGCGCATCGACTAAAAAAAAAACGTTCAGAACAAAGGTCTTTCAAGCGACCCCAACAGCTTAAAAAAATCATACAAATTGGGTCGCTTATGCCACCCAAACTTGGGTGTTTATGCCACTCAAATAGGGTCATTTATGCCACCTTTGCAGCGTCGTTTATGCCACCTAAAAACGTGGTTTATGCCACCCTCGTAACGTCGTTTATGCCACCCTCGAAACGTGGTTTATGCCACCCAAAAAGCATCATTTATGCATCTCAAAAACGTCGCTCTATAGAGGTCGTTTAAACGATGGTTAGCGACCTTTGGAACGACTTCTGTAGTAGCGACCCCCGTAAGGGTCGCTACAGGTTTCTACGCTTGTAGTGATAATGTCTACATATAGGTCGATATAAAAGCTTTTTTTTTTGTTTTTTGTTTGGTGTGATTTTTGAAAAAAGTTCAAGTGTTTTTAGTTCTCATAGTCCTAATCAACCCAGTTTTTAGTACTTTTCAAACAAATATAAAGATATATGTAGCAATATTTATAATAAATTAATATGACAATATTTGTTTGCCAAAGCTTACATTAATGGTCCCAAATACAAGACATATGTAGCAATATTTACAATAAATTATGACAAGTGTTTGCCAAAGCTTGCATTCATGGTCCCAAATAAGAAAACTATGACCAAAATGTATATTGCTTGTCAAATAAAAAAGAAATATGATGTTATATCTCATCATCGACTCTCTCATCCTCGGTTAGGCTCCAAATACATCTATTTATAGAAATACCTCTCCATCTGTATCTTTGTCTATGGGTGGAGCCAGGTTTATTCTAGGAGTAGAAGGTAGTTCATCCGTATGGTCCTCTTCTATGTTTGGCATTGGAGGTGGTTATGTAGAAAGTTGGAGGTGGTTATGTTTGGCATTGGAGGTGGTTATGTAGAAAGTTGTTCTTCTATTTCTTCTTCAAATTCTAGATTAATCGTTATGTTTGCTTCTAGTTCAAGTTCTAGTTGTTCAATTACTATACCTTCATTTGACCCTTTTTCTAGTTGCTCAATTGGATCAACATTTGTAACAAAGTGTTCTTAGGATGCACATGCACATGGGATGGGCCTAGGCACATGGACTTAGGGTCATTCACATGTAGGATTAGTTCTAGTTGTTCAATTACTATACCTTCATTTGACCCTTTTTCTAGTTGCTCAATTGGATCAACATTTGTAACAAAGTGTTCTTAGGATGCACATGCACATGGGATGGGCCCAGGCACATGGGCTTAGGGTCATTCACATGTAGGATTAGGGCACATGGGCCTTGGGACTATAAAAGGCATGTGCTCTAGGAGTATTGTACCTTTTTGACATCTTTGTGATAACTCATTACACTTTACTTTCTATATTCCTTAGTGCTAACCTCTCTAGATTTCCTTGATCCTAGCTAATTAGGCTAATCTAGGCTAATGTAGGCTAATTTAAGGCTAATCTAGGCTAATCTAATTGCACCTTTCTTTCATTGGTATCAAATCTCTTGGCTTAGATCCTTACTTAGGTGATAATCATTTTTGAATTATGCTTAATCTAATTTTTAAAATGCATTTTCTTGATCTTGATTAGTGATAATCATTATTGGATTACTATTAATCTAATTTTTTAAAATGCATTATCTTGATCAAGATTAGTGTTAATCATTTTTGGAATTGATTTTTACATAGTTTTCAGATTTTCTAATTTTTTGTTTTAATCAAGATTAGCAATGAAACTTGTGTTAATAATTTTCAAATTTGTATTAATGATTGTTTTTAGAACCCAAATTCACTTTACTGTTTGATTTCTTGAACTTTTTGATCTTCTTGATCTTAATTTTCTTGAAATTTTCTTGATTTTTGAATTTAGGATTTGCAGAGATTTTAGTAATCCAATATTGAGTGATTTTCTTCCACTACCTTGCTTAGAGAGCCTACAGTTTCAAATATCAATCTTTAAGGCCTAATTTCTTCAAGATTAAGCCGTACATTCCCAAATCTTGAGTTCTTGGAGAAGCTTTGCAAGAAGAAGATTGTGGTACAAAAAATCAAGGTTACTATGTAGAGTTTTTAGATTATTGTGCAGAATATTCATATTGTTGTGCAGAGTATTCAGATTGCTGTGCAGAGTATTCAGATTACTATATGCAGAGTTCTCAGATTTCTATTTTGCAGAGTTGTAGAGTGCTGTGCTGAGTGCACATTCATTACACTTTTGAACAATCTCCTAGATTTAGTGTAAATTTTCAAGAAGAAGTGTAGAAACTCAATTTCCCTCAAAATATGGAGCAAGAATGGTGCAGTGAGTTTGCCTAAATCCTAATCTTGTTCTAAAGTGAAATTTCTTGAAAACTTGTGTAAGATTTCAAAGTTTGGTGAAATATTAAGTGAATATTGACAACTTGTGACAAAGATTCTCTGACAATTGCAAAGAAATTATAAAAGCTTCAAGAGTAGTCAATTACAAAGAACAACAATGAAATGATGCAATTCTTGAGCAAGACAGTGTGCAAAAATTGTTAAATCTTTTAAAATTTGTGCAAAAACAAGGTGTTATCATACATTAGTGGCAATCTTTCAACGATCAATGCTAAACATACTTCTATAGCAAAGATTGATCAAGCTATACTAGTTTTAATACAAAAGTGTACACGCTTTACAATGTTGAGTGCAAAAATTTAGAAAGTTTGTTGGTTAATATTGTTTTTGCCAAGTATGGCCCTGCTGGGAATTGAACCAAGACTATTGTTGTGCTCCATACACCACAGGGTTCTCCTAACTTGCCTACAAGGTGTCTTGAGTGTGAAGACCTTTTGCAAATTATTACAAATCTTTCAAACTTTTGTTGCTCTTGGTTAATCTTCTGTAAAGAACTAACTCTGTGAAAAGAAAAGTTTTCAAGAAACAGAGCATGATGAAAAGTTCCTATGCAGCTTGGTAAAGAAGTGTGCACAGTTTAAATCTTTTGTAGAAGTTCAGACTCATGCAACTCTTAGTGCAATTTCGGAACAGATTTATTGCCTTGGTGTTGGATCAAAGCTCAACATTGTAGTACTTGTTTCAAATCCCTTTCTAGAGTTGAGAGACCTTGGTATGAGAATTGCATTCAAGTGTGTACCTCAGATAGAGAGACTATGGTATGGGCATTCTACCATATCAACACAAGAGGCCCTAGCTTCCCCGATCAGCTCTGAAGGGAACCTCTCTCATGGGTGCATTAGCCAGCACAAGATGACCTGAACTGGCAAATTTGAGAAGTCTTCAAGTTATTATTTAACTATTCGAGTTCTAAGCGTATTCCTATTAATCAATTTTATTATTAAAACTCTACTGATTCCAGCCTATCTGGCCCATGGGTTAGCCACCGCCCAACCACTGGAATCGGTAGAACCAGACAAGTACTCACCCACCCATAATTGAATGCCTTTCTTAACTACTTTTGCTTTAGAATACAGATACACACACACTCCTCTTTAAACAAAAATTAGAAAACCATTAAAAGAATAAGAAAAAGTAGGATTTCTAACTTACATGAATTTTTGGGAGCTTTCCTTTCTCTTGATGGTTTGAGAGTTCTACTCTTGTTTGCAACAAGAATGGGCACCAATTCTTTAGAAGAGGGAATGGTAAAAAACTAATGAATTATTCAGAAATTCATAGTTTTTTGCTCTGGGGAGGAGTAGAGTAATAGTGCATAAAACACTATTAACCTTCAACAAAGGGGGAATAGGAAAAAGTGAGCTTCTAACCAAGCAAACTGATTCTAGAATTTTTCAGATCAGTTTGGTCAATTTTTGACCATTTTTGGGTCAGTTTAGCTTACTTTTTGGAACTAGACTTGAATTAGGAGAGAGGAGAGATGAAATATCTCAATATTTAAAAATTTAAAACGCCACCACACATGTGAAATAGGCGCCTCCTTCATGAGGGGGAATCCCCACTCTGAGGTGTACATTAGGGAGTAATTGAAGCTTACCCTCTTGCTTTGGCTGGATAGTTCACTCATTCATTGGCGGCCAGGTCCATAAGCGAAAACGTGCAGCATAATCAGCCACCATGAAGTCGAAATGAGCATCTTTCACAGCCACGAAGCGCACAGTAGACTCGGTAGATGAGACACCTCACTGTAAATCACCATGAAAAAGGTCCTTAATGCCAATCTTAAGCTTGCCTAAGCTTAGGAAAAGCTTAAGCAAGCATAAGCTTGCCTCTATGCCTTGAATCGTGGTGGAATCGACGGCTTCTTGAAGCAATTCGTTGCATGATTTACAACACCACAGTGGTGAAAATGTCAATGAAAAACTCCATTAGAGAGCTTGATAGGAAGCTAAAGTGAAGATCTATCAAACCCCTAAGTCCAAGATACTCAATGGCTATGGATTGAAGCTCTATTCTCCCAAGATCAAACATGAGGAAGAAGGAAAAAAAAACATAAACGTTTTGGAATAGTATCACTAATTAAGATTACTAGTAATTTTTTCCAATTTTGGTCATGTTATTTAAATTTTGGAGTGGCCCCCTTAGAATTTGGTCCTCAGCCAATCCATGATCCCAAAACCTTGGAAATTAGAATTTGGTCCTCAGCCAATCCATGATCCCAAAACCTTGGAAATTAGCTCAAGAGAAATCAATTTCACCCAATCAAGATTACCATTGCCCACTTCTTGATCAAGAAAACCAATAAAGTCCAAGAAAATCAAGAAAGTTCAAGAAAACCAAGAAAATGCAGGAAATTAATAAAATTTCAGAAAATCAGATCAAAGACATGGCTTTAATACCAATGAAATAAAGTGGCGATCTAGATTGATCCTCATCAGCCTAAGATTAAGGTAAACATGAGAGAAATTAAACTAGGATTAGAACATAAAGAGGAAGCAAGGGCTTGTGTAACTTGATTATCAAAAGGTATCGAAAGGTTCCTATTACATTGGCCCATATTCACTTATATACTAGGCCACCCACCCTTTTACACTACACTTATTCATGTCCATGGGCATGCCCAACCCTAGTCCTATCCCTTGACCCCTTTCACATCCCCTTCATCCCTTGGCCTTGGACCCAAATTCATATGTAGCTAGGCCAAGTGATTTATGTTTACCAGAGAATCTCTAAGTCTTTTGCAAGTGGTCAACAATATGCCAATAAGCCCACCAAGAATCATGGAGGCTAGAATCATGGAGGCTAGAATCATGGAGACAAAATAGTGGAGTGTGGAGAGATTCAAGGAGGAATCTGAGGGAGAGATTTGTGAATCTTGATTAGCCAGCTAATCTTAATTAGCTCATTGTAGTCACATTTATACTTGCCTATTTAAGAGGCACACTAATTTAAGAGAGATACACTCTCATTCTGCCATTTTGCCTTGTCATTATACTAATATGATGTGTGTACACTAATCACTTATCGTTATGCTTAATCATGTTGCTCTTTGATCATTATGAGCCACCATAAAATTCAACATTTGGTATCAGAGCTCACATTCATTTTCTCATGCCTACATTAGCCATTTTACACCTTAAATTAATACCTAATTAAGCACCAATCTCATTATTAGTACATTTGCCCATTCTCCTCCATACCCACTGCCAATGGAGCCTTGATTTCTCTCTCTACACAACCATTTGGAAAACTTCAAATTGAAGGTTCTTTCCACTTCAAAGGCAGCCATTTCCCCCAACATAAGCAGTTTAAACCTCTCACATTGGCGGTGAAATTGTGCAAACACTTGATGCCTTTTTTTCTTGATAATTTGTAGATCGTGGCCTCATATTACTTAATCTTCTGATTCCTCTCACCCCAAGGGGTTTTGGACATGTTGGGCACATTGGTGATGTTATTTTTTACAATGGAGGGCTCTAAATAAGAGATCTCAGCCTCAATGCTTCTTGATTGAGCAGTTAGGTAATTACTTCATTAATCTTTCATGATCAAATCTCATGCTTGTGGGCTTAAATCATAAGAATACATCTTGCTTTACACCCCTCTTGAAGCATTTTGACATTGGTCAAGTGCAAGGTGATCGATTGCATACTCCAATCATCCTCTATTTTTTGCACTCAAAAAAGTGAGTTAATCTCACTAATCAATGATTAATCACTCCTAATCTCAATCATTTGGTGTAATTGGTGATGCATATTTTCCATTGGGATCTGCAGCAGCTCCCTATTACTTCACATCACATTTTCCCCTTGCTTTGGTGCATCAAACATCCACTCCAAGTTCAATGTGGTTGTAAGATAAGGGGCACCACTTATGACAGTTGGGCACCTTAAAGGTAGCCTGAAAACAAGCATCTTTACAACTTAAAGGTCCAATCTCTTGTAGTAATGTTTGGAATTTAGTGACATGGTATTTGGGCACATTATGCATATAGTGAGTGCTCAAATGGCACCCCCTAATCGGAAATCCAATTTATTATAGTGATTGTTTCATTGCACGGAAGTTTTGGCATTTGCATTTTCCACCTTTCTTTACTGTAGTATATGTCACACATACAATGCTTATTACTTCTGCATCCCAAGTCCAATGATCATCCCAATTCGTACATGAATGTAACACATTGCATAGAGCTTAACTTGATTTATTGGGATTTTTTATGGCTATTTAACTATTTTTTATAAATATGCTTTCGCTGCTTTTTATTGTAAAGCAATATGTGATTTTCTATTCAAGATCTTGGCAAATGTGAACCTCATCATTGAAGATCCAATAGTGAGAAGTCAGAAAAATATGTATAGAATGTGGCCATATTGTCAAATTGTAATTTTCACGATTTGATTTCTTCCGATCTTCTATAGAAAATTCTCTCAGTCTCTTAGAGGGATTGTAAAGGTTTAATAATTTAATTATATAAATTTTATAAAACCCTCATTACACTTAAATTTCTTGTGGATCAAAGTACTTGTCATGGTGAATTTAACAAAAAAAAATTGAGTGAATTTGAGCAAGGGAAGCCCATTTTCCAGCCATCTTAATCAAATTTTCACTATTTGTCCACCCAAAGTCTAAAACAAAGGAACCCTATTAGGCTTGGCATTTCACCAAGCCTTGAGATTATGCCATTTGTCAAGCAATTTAGCTATGGTAACATAGTCTTAGTCCTACATGTACATGCCACATCATATGGGGGAGACTCCACATAAGCATCTTGCCATCTCAGCATGCCTCATCATCATGCCACCTCAACTTAGTCAACAAGATTGACTCCCTAAAGCCTACACGGCACATTAAACGCATACATGGCATTTCCACATAATCAAGAATGTCCATGTCATCTTGCCACCTCAGCACAGTCAACTTGGTTGACTTTTTGTGCCTACATGGCATGACACATCATATACACGCATGGCATTGCGACTTCACACTTGAGCATGAGGACTGCCCATCTGAAGGTTCCATGTTAGCATATTTTTGCCATGTGGCAAAACGCCTGCTACCTCACCATTATATTTCATGATTTTTAAATATGAAAAAATAATTTAAAAAATATTTTTTAAAATAATTTATTAAATAATAATTTACAAAATAAAATTATATAATATAATTTTAAGGCTCTCCTCCAAAAAAAGAAGAAATAAATATAATTTTTTCCATCAAATAAATATTTTTTGAATAAAATATATTATTAAGAATAAAATTTTTATTTTTATTTTTCAAGAAAGCGATTAATATAATATTATTAAATAAATATCTATTATTTAAAACAATAATATTTTTTTTAAAAATATTTTTTTTAGAAAAAAAACTTGAAATACGTCTAAAGAAATTTTTTATGTTATTTATTTATCATATAAATTTTATTTATTAAAAATAAAAAATAATATTCGTTACTTAAAATAATTCATTCATTCAACATTTCTAAAAAATTATAATTACCTTTAATATTTTTCAGTATTTTACAATAAATTATTAGTTTCTATTAAAATCCTGATTTTATCATAATCTAATTAAACCAATGAAATGCTAACTAGCTTGGTATATATGGCCCAATTTTTGGAGTCTCCCTCATTCTTAGAGCTTCACCAACTTTGGAGATAGCTTCATTCCAAGCAAAAGTTAGTATTACTTTAATCTTACTTATCTTCAGTTTTTTGCTTAATCTCTTTTTTCCTACTTCTTAGCATGGGTTCACATTTAAGTCGTAAAAGTAGAAAAAGTAATAGGTAACGGGATCCCCCGATACACCTTGTTCATGAAGCAAGGGTTCGCATGGAAGATAGGAGAAGAAGAGATCATGAGTGCAAAGCAAGGGCTCGAGCATTGCAACGCACGGTGGGTTCGATTGGTGAGGCATCATCTCCTTCCCCCCCATCTATTCCCCATGACCTCACTCCACCTCCTAATTCTCCCACAATTCTTTCTCCACCCTATTTGGAGCCCTTTGTCACTCCTCCCTTACATCTTTTGCCCATGCGATTGTCACTCCACCCCTCAGGCACCACCCATGAGGTGGACACTCCTATCTTTAGTGGCTCTCCCACCTTTTGGCACGCCCTTCGAGTTTGGCACTTCTTCTCACTTGGGTGTAACCGACCATGAGCTTGCCACTCCTCCATTGGGCGCCTCTCCATCTTTGGATGCACCATCTGAGTTTGCCACTCCTTTTTTTTTCAAGCACCTCCCATCCGAGCTTGCCACTCCTCTACCAGCCTCGGGTGCATCCCACGAGTTTGCCTCACCTCTCTTGGGTGACACCTATGAGCTCGGCACTCCTCCATCTAGTGCAGCCCATGACCTTGGTGCCACTCCTCGATATGGTGCACATGCCCTTCCTGTCGCGTTGTCTCGGCAGTCCTCACTTCGATGATGTCGATGACAGTGTCGACCATGTCCTTGTCACTCCACACTCCAGTGTTGCTCATGAGGCATCTTCTCATGGGAAATCCCTTTCTAGGTCTGCTGCACGAAACCATGCCAATGCTATCTTTGACAAGTACTTTGTTAACCTCGATATGGCATAACAGTCTAGTGTGCTAGATGTGTTGCTGACGACACTCGCACATGGCACAGTGTACTGCCACTTCCATGAAGCATAAGATGCATCCAAATGGATTGGCTGCAAGATGTGCCCTTACAACGTTTATTTCCAGCAGTGTCTTGCCATGTACGCATCGTGCCACTTCTCGCATGCTTTAGATTCATCCGCCAAGCACTTTATGCAGGATTTGTGAGGAGATATAGCTTGAACAAATGGATTGAGGGTGCTCCATGGGCTAGTAGTGGCCATGCACCTCGATGCAGTCGTTTACTGGACCCTGAGATGAGGGCCATGCACCTTGATGCAGTCGTTTATTGTCGTGGCCATGCACCTCGATGCAGTTGTTTATTGGACCCTGAGATGAGGGCCATGCACCTCGATGCAGTCATTTATTGGACCTGAGATGAGGGCGATGATAGAGAGTTTTTGGGAGGAGCATTGTCGTGCATCACCAGAGTACAAGAAGCCATTGCGACATAGGGTTCATCATGGGGAGTACATAGAGCATGGGGCTTGCTTTCTTGAGATGACATAGACAAAGTTGTACTTTGAGTTCAAGTCTACACAACTTGAGATCACCATCAGCAACATTCCTTTAAGGATACTCGAGGCAACGTGACACATGTCTTTGTAGGTACCACATTAGATTTCAGCTTATGTATGATGTCTTTCATGGCTTGTCTAGCCATCGGGGGGTGGTGCCTTATAGCCCGAAGGAATTTGTTCACTCGTTGTTATGCCCGCGGGCGGAGGATGTCGTCTACCATTCTATGTCTTGTGTCATGGGGACTTGTACCTCGTGCGGTAGCTTGGCCATGCTTCACTTGTGCGAGGAGGATTCATCGGTAGTGACATGGAGCCAATATGAGTATGTCACACATGGGCAATTTAGTAGATTACAGCTGGTGGAGAACCATTCAGCAAGTGGCGAGTTCATGAGCACATTTACAGATTTCGTCTATGCCTACAAACATAATGCTCACGGTGCCAAGTGGCAGGACCGTCAGTTTTGTGCTAGTAGCCTACAACAGTTTCCCATTGGTGTAGTTGTCTCTGTGGTTACTTTGCAAAGAATTACACATTTTCTCCACAGCACGAGATCTAGGGAGAGTACTACTTTTCTGAGCACGTACTGCATGAGACATTGCTTAATTTTCAATTTAAGGTCTTCAAGATATTTTATATTAATGTTGTTTATGAATCTAACAATTCCCATTCTTGTGTGCTTGACTAGGTGGCCATCATGGTGCATATTAGTTATCGGCATGCAGAGGCGGCAGTAGATGGCATAACAAGCACCTGAGAGGAGCGAGTCATAGTTAGAGAGTATCACTTTATAATTAGTGATGATCGCTCTCACAGCGCCCAGTTTGTGCAGCATTGCTTCCATCGTCATAATGACTTTTTGAGAGAGCATGGAGTCACATGGACATGGCGGTGGATATGGTCTCTGATGGATGTGGGGCACAGTTCAAGAGTGCTCGTCGTCAGTTTATTGGCTATATTCTTGGCATCGTATAATAAGCTTCTAGGTGATTTGGAGCTTCTTTGAGACAGGGCATGGAAAGGGGGAGTACGATGGTGCGGGTGCGTGCATCAAACGGGCCCTCAGACGTCACCAGCTCTGCTAGGACAGTGAGCGCTTTTGAGATGCATAGCATGTAGTGGATTGGTGCATTGCGCATTTTACCACTACTACTACCTCTTCCTTCCCTCAGTGAGATGGTAGGATTGTCAGGAGATTCTTTTAGTGTGTTGACAGTACTATCCTTGATTTTGCTTCTCCAGATTGTGCGACAGTTGTAGAGGCACACATTACAGAACTGGTCACATCCTCTTTTCTTGAAACTGACGAAGGAGTTACGTCTTGGTCATAGTCTAATTCAAGGTTTGAGTCTGGAAAGATTCTCCCTGAACTATCTTTCTCGAAGGGTAATATTTCAATTACTACTTTACTGAATTTCATTCATTGAGTATTTTGCTTAACTGAATTAAAAACTAGTCACGAATTCCTATGAGGAATAAATTAATCATTTATCTAAAATTCCAGCTTTGATAGATCTTCTGAATTTTCTCTAGAATTTTCCTTCACAGAGTATTTACTTATTCATTTACCAATATTCATGGGATCTAACCATAAGATTAAAGAGAACTCTTATTTTGATATAAAAATTCTGTATGCATCTATTTATGCATGAAATCCAACTTTTATGAAAATAACACTTTTATATAAAAGAAAATCCTTTTATGCATCTATTTATGCATAAAAAATCAATTTTGATGAAAGTAACACTATTATCATTAAAACAAATTCTTTTATGCATCTATTTATGCATAAAAATCAATATTGATGAAAGTAACACTTTTATAATAAAAAAATCTTTTATGCATCTATTTATGCATAAAAATCAATTTTGATAAAAGTAACACTTTTATAATGAAAAAATTTCTTTTATGCATCATTTTATGCATAAAAATAAATATTGATGAAAGTAACACTTTTATAATTTAAAAAAAATCTTTTATGCATCTATTTATGCATAACAATCAATATTGATGAAAGTAACACTTCTATAATTAAAAAAACACTTTTATGCATCTATTTGTGCATAAAAGTCAATATTGATGAAAGTAACACTTTTATAATTAAAAAAAATCTTTCATGCATCATTTTATGCATAAAAATCAATATTGATGAAAGTAACACTTTTATAATTAAAAAAATTCTTTTATGCATATATTTAAGCATAAAAATCAATATTGATGAAATTAACACTTTTATAATAAAGAAATTCTTTTATGCATCTATTTATGCATAAAAATCAATATTGATGAAAGTAACACTTTTATAATAAAAAATTCTTTTATGCATAAAATCAATATGCATCTTTCTATGCATAGAATTTAAATCACTCTTTTATAATTAAAAAAATCAATACACATCTTTCTATGCATAGAATTTTAATCTAATGAAAATCACTCTTTTATAATAAAAATAATAATCAATATGCATCTTTCTATGCATAGAAATAAATTTTAATAAAAAAAGACTTTTATAATAAAAATTTTTCTACTTTGTATTTTTCTAAGCATAGAATGAAAATAACACTTTTAGAATACACAAACAATAGGGATTACTCTTTTTGAATAATAAAAGGTATTACTTATTTCATAAAATTTAAGAAAATTTCACCACCATAACCTCCTTTGTATGGCTGACCATTTTTCAATTTTTTCCTATTCTGAATTTACTTAAAAATTATCCCTTAAAGCATTCTAAGCTAATCAAATTTCACTTTTAAAAGAGAAATAATATGAAAAGTTTAATTCAAACAATTTGATTACTTAACTAGGATAAAGAAGGGCTGAATTTAAGAATGAGAGGGGGAAAGCCTTTCGAGCAAGGCATAGCATCAGATTATCATTTTAAACATAACTAAAAATTAGAAAACCATTAAAAGAATAAGAAAAAGTAGGATTTCTAACTTACATGAATTTCTGGGAGCTTTCCTTTGGCTTGATGGTTTGAGGGTTCTACTTTTGTTTGCAACAAGAGTGGCCACCAATTCTTTAGAAGAGGGAATGGTCAAAAACTAATGAATTATTAAGAAATTCACAGTTTTTAGCTCTAGGGAGAGTAACAGTGCATAAAACACTATTAAGCTTCAACAAAGGGAGAGGCTTCTATTTATACGAAAAAGTGAGCTTCTAACCAAGCAAACTGATTCTAGAATTTTCCAGATCAGTTTGGTCAATTTTTTTACCATTTTGGGTCAGTTTAGCTTACTTTTTGGAACTAGGCTTGAATTAGGAGAGAGGAGAGATAAAATATCTCAATATTTGAGAATTTAAAACCACATGTGAAATAGGCACCTCCTTCATGAGGGGGAATCCCCACTCTGAGGTGTCAAAAATTCATTTTTTTAGTATTTCCTTTGGTCCGTAGTCCACTCTTCATCTCATGTGAGTATTTACTCATTTTTGGGGGAATTTTCTTCTATTTATCTCCTCCACACATTTGGATGAATCTGATTGGCCCCTCAAAACCTTAATTTAAAATTTTTTAAAAATCTAGACCCCTAGAATAAGGCCTTGTGAATAGATTATAATTGATTTCTAATGCACCTTCTGAAAATCTTTTTGAACTTCTATTTCGAGGGAATTTATTTTAAAAAGAAGAGATATTTTTCCATCCAAAAATATCAAAAATCTGAATAATCTCTCTCTAGAATATTTTCTCTCTCTAAGCCAAAATAGGTAGAAACAAGATCTTTTATATATTTGAAGAGGGATTTGATTACAGGGGAAGATACTAGACATCTTGAGGGGTTGGGGAGGAATCTTACATTCTCTCCCACTTGAAAAACGTGAGATGTCCTTATCTCGCAAACTGGGGATAATCCCCCCGCAACAGTTCGACTTCTTTCTTCCAGGTGGCATCTTCAAAAGGATAGAACTTCCATTTGACCAATAATTCTCTCATAATTTTGTTCCTGATAAGCTTTTCTCGAACATCAAGGATTCCTTCAGGTTGGAGTTCCATCTGCCCTTGGGTTGAAGAAGTAGATCATGAGATCGAGTTAACCCCCAGAGCTCAGCCATAAGCCCAGCGTGCATACAAAATGCCATCAAGCACATGATTCGAGCTTGGTATATACTTTTTAAGAAGGCTGACATGAAATACATTATGTACTTTGAGATGAGGAGGCAGAAGAAGCTCGTAGGCTAAGTCACCTACTTTCTTTGTAATCAGATATGGTCCACAATATTTGGGGGATAACTTCTTGTACTTCCCAAGAGATAAGGAACTTCTTTTGGGGCGTACTCAAATGAAGACCATATCTGCTTCTTTGAATTTTCTGTCTGATCTCTTCTTATCAGCATACTGCTTCTGTCTTTCCCGGGCAGCTTTTATATCTTGGCGAATTGACTGCATCTGCTGCTCCATGTCATCAAGCATCTATCTCGACATCTCAACCCTAATCAATGGGTCCGACCAAGTTAATGGAGTTAAGCAATCTTGTCTATACAAAGCTTTAAAAGGATTCATCCCAATACTTCTGTGATAAGAAGCATTGTAGGCGAACTCGACTAGGTGCAGATAGCTTAACCACTTCTTGGGTTCGCTGCCATAGCATGACCAAAGTATATCTTCGATTACTTGGTTCACCCTTTCAGTTTGACCATTGGTCTCAGGGTGGTAAGCTGTGCTGAGATCCAAGAAAGTTCCTACTGCTTCAAAAAATGCAGTCCAGAATCTTGACGTGAATTTGGGGTCTCGATCACTTACTATTCTTTTGGGTAGGCCATGCAATCTGAAGATTTCTTTGAGGAACACTCTAGCCACATCCACTGCAGTGTAGGTTTCTTTTACTGGAATCACAGATGGGCAACTTTGGTTAGTCTATCAACTACCACCACGAAGATGGAGTTGTAACCTGATTGCATTGAAGGTAATCCTGTAATAAAATCCATACTGATACATTCCCACTTCATTAATGGATGTAACTTTCCAGGCATTTTTACTCTCTCGGCCTTGACTTTCTGACAGGTCAGACATTGACGTACATGATTAAGTACATCCTTTTTTAGACCAGGCCAAAAGAAGCTTTTCTTCACACAGACATGTAGGTTTTGATGAAACCTGGATGTCCTGCACAACAATAAGGCTGTCATGGGCTTCATTCAGAATTTGACCCTTAGTTCCCTCATCATTGGGAATGCAATATAGCGTGCAATTATAATACATAATTTCATCATCCAGGCTGTACCCTTGATTCAATTCCTATGGAGTTTTGCTTTCCTGCATAAGTAGGGTAGCAATAGGGCCAAAGAATCTATCCTGCATGATCTTCTCATCACTTGCTTCAATAATCAAAGGATTTGACACTACAGTTTTTGTAAGCAAGGAGGCTTTTCTACTGAGGGCATCTGCTACCACATTTTCTTTGCCTGGGTGGTACTTGATTTCAAAATCCTCTCACTTGCTTTAATAATCAAAGGATTTGACACTACAATAATTGTAAGTAAGGAGGCTTTTCTGCTGAGGGCATCTGCTACCACATTTTCTTTGCTTAGGCGATACTTGATTTCAAAATCAAATTCCTGCAGGGTCTACATCCACCTTCTTTGGCGCATGTTAGGATCCTTCTGAGTGAAGATCCACTTTAAGATCTGATGATCTATCATCAAAGCATTAGGGAAAAAGGGAGCTCATTTTGGGGCCCTGTAAGAAATTCACTATTTTTTAATTTATTTCTCTCCTAAAAGACCTCAAAAATAATAAAATATGGAAACGTGGCTCAGAACTGTCAGTAAGGACTACCGAACTGTCAGTTCAGAAAAGAATAAGATAATCTTTTGTCTAACTAACACGATTTTGTATTAAATATCTCCTTAGTTTTTTTTGTTTCCCGAAGATTCCGCATCTCTTTTGACGACGTGTGCAGGCCTCTCATAAAGAATCCATCACTGAACTTAATGATTGTATGGATACCGCCACACTTCCACGATTCATGTTACAAAAAGACTATGAGATTGACAAGCAAACTTTGCAACCTCAGAAGCACAAAAAATGGCCGATACTAGTGAGTCACAATCTCAGAAGAAGCGATTACACCATCTTCACATCGACTTAGAAGAACAATATGCTCCAGCACAAAAAAGACGAAAGGATATGGTGCTAAATGCTCAACAACGGGAAAATATGAGAAGAGAAGGGCTCCAACATATTGACTTATGGTGTGATGGAAGCATATATCCAAAATGTCTAGTAAAAAACTTTACACCTCCATTTGTCAATCCAACCACACTACTGAGGTTTGCGGGCGATGGACAAAATGGACTTCTTGGTTATATTTCAGCACAGTTTGCATTTGCAGAAACATATAAAACAATGTACCTACAAGAAAAAGGGGCCAGGATTCAAGAGATAGCTATTCGTGTGAAGACAGAAGACCATGAAACACTAGATTGGGTGTTTCACCACACGGAAATACCAAGAATAATTAAAAGACAAGTGCAAGGAGAGAATCTCCATGTTGCAGGAAAAGGTGATTTTCAAGTTGAGTGGCACATGGCCGGGGATCTTAAAACACTTAAGTGCATGTATAACGTTAGTAAAGGAGGTAACTCAAAGTCTCCTTGTCTTTACTGCAAAGAATCAGCTCAAGTAATGGATTCCAAATGGTGGAAGAGAGCACCTAATAGAGATAAAGTTGACCCTGACTTCAAGGCCATTCTTGACATCCCACTATGTAATGTTCACATATGCACATTGCATGCTCTATGTCGAATTATTGAGAAATTGGTATTTTTGTATATTGGATTTGCTTGGAAACTCCGTCCCGAAAGAAATAGAAAGGATGCTCTTCATGCATTGGAAAAAGTGTTATCCGATATAGGTCTGCATGGAGGTGATGTTCATATCACAAAGGATTTTAAAAAGTCTACCAATGGCAAGGAGGTACCAATCAAGCCCTCTATTGGTGGTGTTAAGGCAAGAAGATTCTTGTCTTGACCCAAACACAGTAAGGGCCTCTGCAGGATCAAAAGTTGTTTCTTTGAAACAAATAGTAAGGGCCTCTGTAGGATCAAAAGTTGTTTCCAAAGCTAGTAGTGAATGGTCATCCTCTATGCCAACCTCCTTGTCAAGCCTTGAAGCCTGGGCAATAAGGGAAATGGCATAGTCCTCCCTCAAATTGAACATACACTCTATATCATGGAGGAAAACATAATCTTTACCACCAATCAAGACACCTGGAAGCATGGGCACTGCATAGTTGCTGCTCTGAACATCAAAATCTTCAACTGGCTGTGCTGCCCTAAGAGTTTCAGTTCTCAGTTGAACAAGGTCAAGAGCAGCCACTTGCAGCCCCTCATCCTCGAGGTTGATATCTTCTTCCTGCTCTGCCATATCTGTTGCCACAGGAATATCCTCTTTTACCTCTGCTACAGATATATCTTCTTCTTCAGCCTCCTGCCCTTGCTCTTCTAGAGATTGCTGATGGAAGACAATGTACATAAGGAATGCCATGGTTTCCTCAAGCACTCTACACTTTCTGGTGTGCAAGTTACAGCTGAATTTATATTCCTCAGGCAGGCTGTCAAATCTTCTATTCACATGGTACCTCAGCCTGTCAATGGAGACAATATGATTTATATGCACAAAAACCTTTTCACCTTCTATAATTCTTCCTGCCTCTGTCAGCTGTTTGAAGGTATCCCAATGGTCTAAAAGAAAATCTCTGTGATGCTCCAAAACAGAGCTCATAGTGAATTCCCTGTTGAAAATACTGTGGTATATGTGGAAGTCCCTCTGAGCCTTGCACTTGTGAAGAAAGTCAAATAGGAGCAAATCTAGAGATTTGTCCTCTTCTGGTTCCCTTTGTTTTGAAAGGGAAGACTCACCTTTCTGCTCCAGTCTCTTGCTTTTGCCTGAACAAAAATTTATATATCATGAATTCTATATGCTGACATATGCAATCAGGGAATGTATAGGATATCACCAAACAAATCTCTTCATTAGCACACATGAATCACCTGGTGATTGCTGTGGTCTGAGTATAGCAGCAGTAAAGTCCAGTTTCCTCTTGAAAGGAGGGGCCTGAGAATCAACTGTTCCAAAGCAAAAACAATTCTCATCATCAAGAAAGAAATCCCCAGGGACATAGAAAGCAAAACAATAAGGAAGAAGTGAAAACCAGAATGGACACAAGAATTTGCAAGAAAACGCGATGCAGGGCCATTTGGAAAATGTAAAGTACTCTCCTCGTATTTTGTTGCAAATTCTCCATTTCTATTGACATCCATCTCCAATCAAATGCTAGGAACATTTTACAATGTTCTAGACAGTAAATGATACTAGGAGGAATTCCACAGAGCAAAAGAGAGCAAAACAAAGAGGAAGAAATAAAAACTGAATCTAATATAAATATTTGTAGGAAAACGCGATTTGGTCCATTTGGAAAATGTAAAGCACTCTCCTCGCATTTTGTTGCAAAATTCTAAGTCCTATTCATATCCATCTCTAGTCAAATCCTAGGGTGATGTACCAGACTCCAAGGCAGTAAGATTCAAGAATTCTACAGATGGAAGAAATATATAGCAGAAAACATTGAGAAGAATATAGATCTCTGACCTTTCTTTTCCTCTTCCATACTGTTGGAGTTGCCCTGGTCATTCTCTTGCTCTCTTCCAAACTAGAGGTGCAGCCTAGGTAACCTGGAGATCTGGCAGTGGTAGTATTCTTCAGACAGGTTGCAGAGTGGATGGAGTGTGTTGGGTAGGCAGTGATCAGAGGGAGAAGGAAAAGGATGATGGGAGAGTGCTGGCAGGGATGGAAGACGGGGAGGGAAGAGTGTTAATGGATCTGATTATGAAATCATGATTGACACAATTTCCAAGGCAAAAAGTGACTTTCACACGTGTCAAATTTTAAATTCCAAAAGATCTGGGTGGGACCCACACGTGTGAAAAACGACTACATTTCACACGTGTGGTATTTAATACCTACTTTATTTGTATTTTGCAATAATCTATTCACACGTGTGGTATTTAATACCTACTTTATTTGTATTTTGCAATAGAGCTTGTAAGAAAAAATAATTTTCATTTAGCTTCAAAAAATTTGATATTGGTACAAAGTGTTCTAAATCATCATATCTCATTGCAGATGAGAGAAGATAGCTTCAGCTCGAACTATGTATATAGTTTCAGAGCTCATATAATTTGGAAGTTTTTGAAGTATGCCTCCCCCAAACCTATTGTACCAGCTACTGTCGAGTTGGGTGAGAGCTCTAAAGTCCGAGAAGGTGTCATACACCTTGATGACACAGATGATGCAGATGTGGTGCCACAGGAACAAGGACCTAGTACTAATGAGGAGAAGCCACAAGAACAAGGACCTGCTGCTGCTGCTGCTCTGTTGGTGGGCTGATGAGGAGATGATGGAGCAGCAGCAAACAGATGCTCCAGGGGCAGTCGAGGAGACAATGGAGCAGCACCAAGAGACTGTACACGACAGGATGGAGCAGCAGAAAATAGATTCTCCAAATAAAGATGATACGGTGAGCTTGGACCATGTAGAGCAGCCTCTAGATCAGCCTGTAGATAAATAGAAAATTGTTGTCAAGAATATGTTCTACATATATAATTAAACACTTCTGTACAGAATTTTACTTTATTGAATATAATACCTTTGTTTATGGAGTGTGTGTTATCTCAATTTTTAAATTTTCAATATCTTTGCATTTTATTGAACTCTCTCTTCTTTTGAGCACGTGCAGAAAAGCAATATGAAACAATAGGGTAAAGTAAACTAATAGCAGTGCGTAATGAGACTAGGATAAGTCACATGGTATACCTTCTTATTGTTGCAGATAAATAAAAAGTCCTTTGAAATAGAACCTTCTGTCTCAAATAGAATGTCATTGCGCAATTGAGCTAGGAAGCAACATTGTCTTAATGAGATATTGACTAGCACATCACCATTCTCAACAACATCAATATCAAGAAGTTTATTTTCTGCACCAAAAGAATCTTCATCTTGATCCATTGGGACTAGTTTTGTACCTAGCATTCGATTGCGCTTATAATAAAAAGAAAAGATGAAATTTTGTGATGCAACCATGTACTTTAGTTGCATAGAAGGTTGGACAACCTCACAAAACACTGAACTACATGTCTTCTTATCCCAACCTTTATCCAAAAATTGTGGCATGCATGCCAGACTTGTTGCTTTAACTGTGAACATTGTTTTTGAAACCTTCACTGGAAAGGTATTAAACAAGTCTACAAAAACTGTGAGAGGCATGCATAAAGAAATTTTTATTATCCTTGTGGCAATATTGGGCCTCAGAGCTTTCTGTACTTCTTTGAAAAGCTTGGCCCTATATGCCTCTGTAACACTAAAATGTGGGAGAGGCCAATCCACTGAATTCCATGCCGGAAGGTCTTGTTTTCTTAACACACCATGTGTGTTTGCATTGTCCAGCAAAACTGATAAAAATGATCAGTAAAAAATATACCGGATTGAGCTAGCTCTGTTGCACATCGACCTTGGTATTGTTGTTCTCCTATCGATCCATGCAAAACATCTATAAATCCCAGAATACAATCGATGTTTTGCCATGTCTCATACGATGAAGGGTATAAATCTGAAATAAAATAACACAAGAATGTCAATAAGCAAAGAAAGAAAGCTTTATCTTAAAAATCCATACACCTCATAAAGAACAAAACCACAATAGAAAAATATACAATTAGGCATGTGTTGCGGAAGATCATTTGGATAGTCTCGCAAGACAAGTTCTTTATGCATGTACACATGCTGAATCAAAACTTCTTTCACCGATATCTTCCCTCTGGTGATTTTAAAATCTCGTACTCTTCCCTTCCATGATGCCAAGAAAATGTTTTTTGTCTGGGGTCTCTTTCTTTTGCTAGGTTGCATGAGCACCCATGCTCCTTTCGAAACACTAAACCTTTCCCAAGTTCCTTCCGTTTTGACTGTACTTGAATTCTCTACCGAAGAAATAGAAGAAGCAGGTCGACGGGGTAAGGATGTGTGGTATAATTCTGCCTTCATAGCATTATCATCCACAGAGCGTCTTCCACAAGAACGGCCATAGTTTTTATTCACCATGGAGACCTTGTGAATCTGTAACCACAGCAAAGTAATGTAAACAAGATAACAAAGTGAAGTTTCAAGAAAGAGAAAGTGGGCAGACAGACAGTTGACAAGAAACATCTTACTCTAAGCCCAAACAGGATCAAGGGAGCAGTTTTGGAAAAGAAGAGGTGCTGCACAATGAGGCAGTGGTGTAGAATGGTAGACCTTTCGAAGGAAAGGCAGCACAACATTTCAAAGTTCAAAGGAAGGTGGAAGCGGGAAGGCCCTTGTGAGAGAAAATGTCAGACTAGATTCTATCTTCATGTCCAAAGATCTTGTGAGAATAAAAAACCAATCTCCACATTAATGTAGCACGCTTGTATCTACATAAAATATTGTTTCTTTTATCTATTTTCTCTTATTTTTATGAATTTCCAATGTTACGTTGGCCTTCTGTTCATTGGTTGAGAGCTTATTTTTCCAAACCGTAAAAGGCCCCAAAATGAGCTCCCTTTTTCCCTAATGTGAATCTTTGACCCAGTAGGTAATGTCTCCAACTTCAGGGCATATACTACTGAAAGTAGTTCCAGGTCGTGGAGAGCATAATTCCTCTCATGCATTCTGAGTTTTCGGGATTCATAGCCCACTGTATGACCTTTCTGTATGAGTGCACCTCCCAGGGCAAAACCACTGGCATCAGTTTTACTACTACCTCAAAGGGTAGAGAGAAATTTGGCAGCTCTAGAACGGGATTGGTTACCAAGGCGGTCTTCAGCTTATCAAAAGCACTGTGGCACCTGGCGGCAGACCATTGAAACGGAATATTCTTCTTGAGAAGATTAGTCAGGGGGGAAGCTATGAGAGCATACTTTGGTATACAAATTCTTTACCAACCAGTCAATCCTCCCAAGAATCCTCTGACTTCTTTCACTGTCTTTGGTTCAGGCCAATCTATGAGTGCTTGGACTTTAGCGGAATTTGGAGAAATTCCATCTTTGGATACCAGAAAGCCCAAGTATTCAACATGATCGACAGAGAAAGTGCATTTGCTCTTTTTTGCAAAGAGTTGGTACTTCCTTAGGATCTCAAGAAGTCTTCTGACATGAGCTTCATGGTCAGCTACATTCTTTGAGTAAATCAGAATATCATCAAAGAAAACAAGAACAAAATCATCCAACTATTCTCTGAGAATGTCTTGCATTAATCAATTGAATGTAGCTGGGGCATTTGTCAATCCAAACGGCATGACAGTGAATTCATAATGCCCATACCGAGTATTGCTGTCTTTGGGATATCTTGCTCATTAATCCTGATCTGATAATACCCTGATGTGAGATCTATCTTTGTGAAGATTTGGGCTCCACTTAGCCTGTCCAAAAGCTCATCAATTCTGGGGATAGGATACTTATTCTTAACTGTCAGCTGATTGAGACCTCTGTAGTAGTCCACACAGAGTCTTAGCGTTCCATCTTTCTTTTTCTGAAAGAGAACTGGCGCACCCCAAGGTGAAACACTGGGTCTTACAAACCCTTGTTCTAACAACTGTCTAAGATGTTCCTTGAGTTCAATGGCTTCAGGAACTGGCATTTTGTACGTGCGCAGGGCTACTGGTGGTGGCTGAGCTCCGGGGGTGTATTCTATCACATGATCTACTTCCCGAATTGGAGGCATCTCTGTTAATTCTGCTAGGAATAAATCATCATAATCACTTAACCATTTAGGTTCTTTAGCTTTTAACTTTGAGTCTACTGGATTCATTTTGACAACATAAATGAGCTGCTTCTTTCTAAGTCCTTTCAGTAACTTAGAAGCCTTTACTAACTGCAGACTTGGGGATCCTGAAATTCCGGTTCCTTGAACTTTATTTCCGTGAAGGTCACGAAGGAAATGGTTCCATTATGACAGTGAATGTCAGCTTGATTTTTGTGGAGCCAATCCATTCCAAGGATCCCGTCAAAAACTCCCAAAGGTATAACTCTGAACTGACAGTCAGTTAAATTCCCATCTAGATTGAACTGAATATGATCTGTCTCAAGGTGAGTGAAAAGAATCTTCCCACTTGCCAATTCAACTTGCATTGGTTTCCCTGATTTCTGATCTAAGACTAGCTTACGCATCCAGGGGAAATGAAAGAATGAGTATTGCCTGAATCAATCAATCAAAAGCTTAAAAGGCTTACCCTTATACTCAGCTGGAGTATGAATGAAGGAGAATTGATGATTTGGCCCTTGGTTTTCAATTGCTGCATAAATCTATCCTCTTTCTTCTTCCACTACTTCTGCTATTGTGGCTGCTCTGGCTGCTCTGCAGTCTGAGGCGGAACTCTTTCTCTTTGGTTGCCCCAGTTTTGGGAAGGAGTTCTGAGGCTACTCTCTGGACAGAGGCAGATGGCTAAGCTGGAGTTCTCCTGGGATTACCCTGATTTTGACGAGATGGACCTTGATTTAACTGATAGGAAGGAGTTCTGAGGCTACTCTCTGGACAGAGGCAGATGGCTAAGCTGGAGTTCTCCTGGGATTACCCTGATTTTGACGAGATGGACCCTGATTTAATTGATAGGAAGGGGCTGGTCTCTGCACTCTCGGTCCTTGACTTCCCTGTCCCCTTGACATGGCAGGAGTCGAGCAGTCTTTCAGCTAGTGACCAAAACCCTGACATCCAAAACACTGGTTTCTCACTTCTGAGCTCATCCCTCTGAATCCTTCAAATAGGTGGGGCTCTTGAGAAAGTGTTCTAGGGGAAGGGCCTTCGTTCACTTCTAAATCTTCCCGCATCATGATTCTGAATTGGGCCTTGCTATCTCTTTGGGGGAGGAAAGTTTGAAGTGCTTCCCGGGGTTTGGAATCTTTTAAAGTTAGAGGGTGCAAGCTTTGGCGGGACCTTAACAACAAAGGCTTTGGCAAAGTCTTTTGCCATTCTTACTGCTTCGGCCATTGAGATAGGTTTGGCATTCTTTACTAAGGTGTCCAATGGCTCGTTCATTCCTCGAATGAACTTGGCCATCAGCTGCTCTTCATCCAATTGTAGGGAATATTTGAGGAGAAGGGCAAAAGCTTGATGGTACTCTTCAATTCTCCGGCTATCCTGCTTTAGTTCTAAGAATTCATTTATTTTAGTTTCAAGGAATCTCGGAGGACAAAACCTCTTTTTGAGAGGTAAGTTTTAAGATCTCGGTCCAGGTCTGGGTATTTGGGTCGAGACGGTTAGTCTCGCAGTGATTCCTCCAAGCGACCCTAGCCGTTTCCACAATCTTTAACCTCGCGAGAGCCATCTTGCTTCTCTCATTGGCCAGTTACATCAAAGTATTCCTCCATTTCCTCAATCCACTTTTCCACTACTTCACCTAACTGCTCCCCGGTTGGGATCTGTGCAGGGCTTTTTGAATATCCAGATCTAACTCTTTGTCACATCGGGTTGCCTTGCACGGGCCACGCGCCTCGTGACTCTGACAAAACGAGATTTTCGTCAACTTAACTTTGACAACAGATTTATGATTATTTAATTTTTACGATTTATTCTTTAAACAGATAATTATTTAATTTTTACGATTTATTCTTTAAACAGATAATTATTTCATCATACATCATGTAACAAGATTTACTTTGATAATTTTATTAACCATATTCACAATCATGAAAACAATTTAGATTTTTTTTTTTGCAAAACATCGTTTATTATCAAAAGTTTTCGATATATACATAGAGCATCACGGCTCCCAAAATCACTGCCTCAATCGTATGTGCATAAAGAAGCGAAACTGCGAAGGAGACATGCCATGGTACACACGATTCATTATAGAAAGAGGTGTTGTAATTCTACTTCTAGGGATAAAGCGGCTAAGAAGACTAAAAATTCGGCATGAAAATCTGAAATTCCTGGGTGAATGATTAAAGAGTTGTACATGCTGAATAAGCCCTAGCCTTATCAGAATCATGGCTAAGGAAATATTTAGGCTATCATATCCTGACTCTGAGAGAGTTCAGGAATGCTTATAGATTCGGGGTATCCATCTATAAATTTCCAATCCAATTTATGAGTTTCAATTTTTGAAGTTCATTCAACATAATATTAACAAGTGAAAACATTATTTTCCAGATTTACTTTAAAATTTTCAGCGATTTCTGTTACTGTTACATAAATTTACAACAGCGCTCTAATACCAACTATGGGATCCCACTGCCCCCTCCGCGCACCGCGGATTCCCGATTGTTGGCAGCGGAAGCAGCTCCCTCTTGTGCGAGGTAGGGTTTCCCTCTCGGGGCCTCGCCCTCGAATGTCCGGGCACGAGACTAAGCTGGTGGTCATTCCGAAAACCAAAACCGCGAAGATTTCTCATGCCCGAAAAACGGGGACGATTCCACCATTTTGAATTTCTAACGAATTTTTTTAACAAGGTCAAGATACTGAACTAACCTTCATCTGAATAAACCAGATAGAAGGGAAACTATTTTACAGACTTAACTTGAAGGAATCAACACTTTTTTCCTAATTGAATTAGGCATAGCCGTTAGTCTATTCATTTGAGAAGTCTTCAGGTTATTATTTAACTATTCGAGTTCTAAGCGTATTTCTATTGATCAATTTTATTATTAAAACTCTACTGATTCCAGCCTACCCACCATGGGTTAGCCACCGCCCAACCACTGGAAATTGTAGAACCAGACAAGCACCCACCCATAATTGAATGCCTTTCTTAACTACTTTTGCTTTAGAATACAGATACACACACACTCCTCTTTAAACTTTAATTTATAAAACAATCCATTGACAAACAATTGGTTACAGATGTCATAACTCAAAATTTCCATTCAATCCTTGTTTCTCACAAAACAGTATCACTCTAGACTCTCCTTTGTTTGAGACCAGTAGGTCACAACAAGATCCAGTAATAGATTACAATAATTTTCTCGTCATCATACATATATATATCTTCTACGACATATGCATGGGTGTCCTAAGCACCGCGAGCCCATGCATCGCCTAGTCAGAACCCTCCAGGATCCTCCTTAGGTGTCCTGGCACTTCACTCAGGGACCGCTTCGTCGGCCCTAGAAAGATGTATATTGATTATGTATATTGATTATGTTATTGATTAAATTTAAATCTAATAAAAATCACTCTTTTATAATTAAAAAAATAATCAATATGCATCTTTCTATGCATAGAATTTAATTTTAATGGAAAGAACACTTTTATAATAAAAAATATCTCTACTATGCATTTTTCAAAGCATAGAATGAAAATAACACTTTTAGAATACACAAACGATAGGGATTACTCTTTTTGAATAATAAAAGGTAATACTTATTTCACAAACTTTAAGAAAATTTTGCCATAACCTCCGCCATAACCTCCTTTGTATGGCTGACCATTTTTTAATTTTTCCTATTCTTAATTTACTAAAAATTATCCCCAATTTGTTTAAAGCATTCTAAGCTAATCAAATTCCACTTTTAAAAGAGAAACAATATGAAAAGTTTAATTCAAATAATTTGATTACTTAACTAGGATAAAAAAGGGCTGAATTTAAGAATGAGAGAGGGGGAAAGCCTTACCAGCAAGGCATAGCATCAGATTATCATTTTAAAGATAACAAAAATTTATAAAACCATTAAAAGAATAAGAAAAAGTAGGATTTCTAACTTACATGAATTTCTGGGAGCTTTTCTTTGGCTTGATGGTTTGAGAGTTCTACTCTTGTTTGCAACAAGAATGGCCACCAATTCTTTAGAAGAGAGAATGGTTAAAGACTAATGAATTATTAAGAAATTCATAGTTTTTGGCTCTGGGAGAAGGAGTAGAGTAACAGGGCATAAAACACTATTAAGCTTCAACAAAGGGGGAGGCTTCTAGGAAAAAGTTGGCCTCTCAAAACCTGAATTTAAAAATTTTAGAAAATCTGGACCCCTAGAATAAGGCCTTTTGAACAGATTATAATTGATTTCTAATGCACCTTCTGAAAATCTTTCTGAACTTCTATTTCGGGGGAATATATTTTAATAAGAAGAGATATTTTTCCATCCAAAAATATCAAAAATCTGAATAATCTCTCTCTAGAACATTTTCTCTCTCTAAGCCAGAAACAAGATCTTTTATATATCTGTAGAGTTTTTGATTATAGGGGAACATACTGGACATCTTGAGGGGCTGGGGAGGAATCTTACAAACATACTTCTCATTATAAGGCATAATTACACATTGCACCTTTTCAAAGTTACATCTCTTTAACCATTCTTGGAGCCTATGTTAACCATCTCTTTAACCATTCTTGGAGTCTATTTGAATCAGGGTTTGTGTCTCTTACATAAAAAGAGACTATAGGATCTAACAAAAAGAAAAAAGATAATAGGCCTCTGTTAGGGAGAGGGTGGCCAAAAAGAGCCTACAAAGAATAAATCACTAAATTAGTATATCAACTTTAAAAAAACTATAGTAAAATTTGCAGAAAAGATAGCTTGCATACTTGAGAGATATCAAGATCACTATATCATTTATTTCTATGTTTCTCTCTACCAACGTATATATATATGTGATTGTGCTATACAAGGTACTTTGAACCATCATCAAAATCTCTCAATTGAATAATTAGCTATCCAGGTACTTCTTTTAAATCTTTAAGGTTCTTCTTCTCAAGATATAGGAGCTTCTCTTCCATTATTCTTTCTTCTTCAATTTTCTTATCTTCCTCAAAATATATCTTGTCTTTATCCTTCTTTGCCTTGACATGATCTGGAGTTCTAGTATCCCTATCATGTGTGACATTTTTAACTTTTACTCCTGCATCCTTGGGTTTCTTGGGTTGGCAGCATATTCAAGATATTGAACACCTTATAATCACTCATTGTTGGTATAGGATGTGAGAGCATTTCAAATCTATATCTAATCAGTCTACATGTGTACGTGTCTTTGTCCACCATAAGTGTGACTCTATGGGCATGGGAAGAACAAATATAGCTATTTATTTTAAAAAAAATCCATGATGAAATCTTCTACAACCTCTTCAATGGCACATATGACATTGGAGGCCCATCTCATTCCAAGCTTCCAATCAACACAAATCTGTCTAATAATTCTCAGCCTAGGGATACGAAGATCAAGATGCTTTTGGGCCTTCCTTATCTCTTTGAGGGCATGCATGTCATGTTGGTTGATCCTCTTCTTAAACTTCTCCCTTGATTCTTTATTTTCACTTTTTGCAGCTTTCTGTGCCAAACCTGGACCTGGTCCCACTTTCCTTACTGTTTGCTTTGTTCTAGCCATCTAGAAAAAAAAACATAGAAAATGTATGATATAAAAAGATGGGAAGACATCTTAAAAGACTAAGAATATGACAAGAGAATGGGCTATACATGCATAAAAATTGAAGGTTTTATGTGGTGGAAAGATGGCACGATATGAGAAATTTGAGGAGGACCTTTTGCTCAAATCGCACCATCTTTCTATGAGGCTTCAAGTAGGTGCTTTTAATGCCTCAAGGTCTATATGAAGACAGATTATGTTCTTGACTCAATCCCAAGTCAATTAGACATGGTCATCACCCTCAAAATGTAACACCAACCAAGAGCCAACCGATCACTACCCACCACTAATAATGAACCCATACCTACCCCTATAGGCCCCCACTAGGGGCCGTTGGCTCCCCTAGAACCCCCACAGCCACAACTTCGGTGTTGGGGCCCTAGCTAACGCTAGAACCCATGACCATCTCCTAACCATAAATGGTCACAATAATGATCCCATCGGTGTCTAAGACAGGTTTCCCATAAAAGACACATGTACTATTCACTTCAACTCATAATGTGGGACTTTACAAATGTGCTCACCAAATATAGATGTGAGATACATGCTGAGAGGTGGGCATTGAGTGTTTGCTAATTAATTTTGGAACTTATGGTTTGGTAGCACATGTAACTAATGGTTTACCTATATTTATGCAAGGAATTCCAAAAGAGACTCACATTGACGAGAGGAAGAGGAAGAAGGCGATGGGCAGGAATGATGATGGGTAGATTGGCTATCTAAAAGCTTTGCTCTAATCTTTTGTAACATAACAATGTAAGTAATATAATCATGGTTATGTGTATGTCATGCTTTTGAGCACCTTTCCTTCAGTCTCTGTCAAATCTGAGTACTACCAATTGTGGTACTAATGGTAGACTGGGACAAACTCGGGCTCACAACTTGCCAACTCTAGTCTATCCCATTCTGCCATTTTTTCTATAAAAAAAGAATCGGTATAATCATCAATTTTAACCAGAGTTGATAATAGCATCATTTCGGTATATTTATACTCGACACTACTGACAATTATTTTGTGAATATACTAGCATATCTTTCGACATTACTATTGATCGTTATTTCAACAACGAAATATACTAGCATATCTTCCGGCGTTATAATTGACCGTTATTTCGACGAATATACTAACATATCTTCTGACGCTACTATTGACAGTTACTTCGATGAATATACTAACATATATTCTGATGCTTTTATCAAGCTCTCTTTTTCTGACACTTATATCGAACCGTCCTGTATAGAGGCGAGATGACAGGGGAGGATAAAGGTTTAAAAAATCCTAAGTCTAAGACATTGGTATGGGGTCATTCCCATATATTTCTTATATCAACCTTCCCATACAAAACAAGACATATGATGCCTGTGATCTCAAGAGTTGATGTTAGTGAGTTTTAGATATAATCTCAAATAATATTCAATCTAATCCAACCATATAAAACATGGCATGGGGATGGGGAGGGTCCTTTTTTGAAAGATTTACAAGAATGCATTTAATGCACTCTTGTAGAGGATTTTCAACTATCCTCTCATTAATAAAGTGAATAGCTATCTTGGAAGCATTTTCAAAACAAAACTTATATGAATATATAGTAATTATGTATTTTTATATCAATCAATCAGAAAAAGAGTGATACACCCTATTTTAAGTGAAACATACATCTTATTATTTTGAAAAAGTAATTTTACTTAATGTGCAAAATAATGTGTGGCGAGCTACAACAAAGAAATATAATCTGAGTACTTGTGGTGATAATTATCCCTCTTTGATCACCATAGTTACATATATCAGTGTGCACTTTTAATACATTCACATGTATGCCTAATGTGTTAAACCATCACCAACTACATGTCATATGATGGTAATATTGAAGAGAAATATGTAGACCTCACTACATATGACCCTTGCATGTGATGTGTATACTCATCTTGTTGAGATTCATGGTCAATAGCCACTATAATGTATATTGATATTTCAAAGCGGGGTGGGTTTTTTATTTATGGATGGAACACATGACAAATACCCATACAATCAACAACTCTGATTAGTCAAATCCAGTGTTCACAAGAAAATGAGGTAACATGATGTTTAGGGAATGGAAAAACTTGAGAATCGGCCTTGAACTCTTATAGTAAAGGTTTTTACAAATTTAAACTTGTTTGATCAAATCTTATTGAATTTTTCTATTGAATTTTTCTTATAGTATATACAACACTTTTGTACTAGGACATAATACTTAAGTATAACGGATGGTGGCTAAAATAACATGGGGCCTAGGGTTGACCACCTGCCCACATGGCCAAGTGTAAATTGTGGATTATTATTGAGATCTCATCTTGTTTCTTTGAATGTTTAAATTTTCATGTTAAAAGATGTTCGGAGCTTTTTTCACTTCTCATAAATATGTGAATTTTTAATGTCAAAAACTTAAAATCTTGCTACATGTAGAAGCTGGTTTTTGTGTTTGTTGTTAAAAAAAATGCTTTTCGTGAACACTCGCCGATAGCAGGTTCCATGTAGGGGTCCGAAATATGTTGATTACTAACAAGTTGTTCATTTTTCATTAGAATTTTTTCCTTTTATCTTTATCTTTTTTTTTTTTTGGGGGGGGGGGGGGATGCATATTGGGGCCTATAATTTTTTCAATGTGGAGAGCGAGGGCTCGAGTGCTTTGCAAGAAGGGTTTTTGGGTTAGGCAGAGCTTGTGTAGCCTGTTGATTGTTCCAGCCGAACCTCAAACTGGCCTAAACTACTCACTATCCCTCTCTCTTAACCACAAATGTTGGCAAGAATAATATGATCCTGGAGTAGGGTACGGCCGCCGGGAGGCCGTTTTCCTGGTAAAAGGAGACCAGCGGCGTTCGAGAAACGGCCGACTGTGGACGTTCCAACTTACTGGCCGTCACAGAAGAGGAGCTCAGATTCTAAGGAGATGGAGACGAGATGGCGAATAAAAAAATGCCCAGTCAGATTCCTTGCTAAATGAGAAGATGGAGACGTGCTAACGAATGAAATACTGCCCAGTTAGATTCAGCTTCCCTGCAGAATGGACGCTACCTGCTCAGTAGGTGGAGCGTTTTTTTCTGACGGTGACCAACTGTGAAGGTGTAGGGAATGGTTGTCAAGAGGACTATTCTTGCCGGTCAGGCGACCGGTGCCAGCCAGGAACCTGCAGCAACAGCCCGGGGAATGGTCGCCAGCTAGGAACCTGCATCAGAATAGTTCGACGTGGTCGACCCATTCCCCGGGTCCCGTCATGTGCTGCTTGGAGAGCCCGTCAGAAGAAAACAAGTCAGTAGCTGGAATCTAGGAGTATTGAGGAAGTGACATCTCAGCATCTAGAATCTGAGAGATCAGGTTTGCAGGTCAAAAATGACCTGCAGCACTGGAATGTGACCGATCAGCAGCCATGACGGGGCGAAGGGACATTAGACAGCTGCTAGAGTGACCAATTGAGTACTTACACACATTTTCATGCAGGACATGCACCTAAATGACCTCGATGCGCTACTTGACAATTAGCAGGGTTCGACTTTAAATTGAGCCAGCTAAAATCGTAGACGACCCTGGAGGCTGGCATGATGGCATCTCTTTCCACCAAGCTTATTTCTTAACTCTCTGTGTACAAATCAGAACGTCTACTAATCAACTCACACCTACTAATGCCCTCTGGCAACACCATAGAGCAAGGTATTCTCCTCTTATAACTGGAACTGTGAGGCTTAATTACCCTGCATGTTTGCATTTATTAGGAAAGGCCCGTATCCACTAGTTACATACCTAGGGATATATTCTGTGACCAACCCAGCACCCACCACTCATACACACAGCTTCAATACGCTCAAAGGTTCACTTGGTCCTAACGAGAGCTCAATCAAAGCGGGGCTCCCACTTGAAGAACGCGAATATTGACGAGATGGCATCCGGTAGCTCTGTCCAAGCGTTCGTGAGTAAATCATATGTCACCACCCGGCGCCTGTTTTGGCGGAAACAGATCCGCCTCCCAACGCCGGTAATAGCATAAAAGGGTTCATACAGCGGGAAAGGAGGCCGCGGCACGCCTTCTAGAAGCTCCCATACAGGGAGTAGAGCCTCATCTTGACATAGCTCGTACATGAGGATGGTGGAGTTGGCGACGTCCGGCTGCACAAGGTAGACGGAATTCTGGCAGGTGGCTAGAAGCGCCCGTCGGCAGGCGGCGCGCGGCGCCGATGGCAGATTGGAGACTAGATAGCAAGTTGGTACGAACTCATGAGGTTGGCGAGCTTCGTGGCTGTTGAGCACGACAAGAAGGGGCTCATTTGTTGATCCTCTCCACGCAAGAGCGTAGAAGAGGCCGTTACACTCTACAATATCACCGCACCATTCGAAATCGTAGTGGGGAGGGATGCAGCCCAAGGGGACCCATGCCGAAGCGCTGTTGGTAGGATCATGGCAAGCATGGATTTGGCCGTTGCCCAGTCCCAAGACTACTGTGCCATCTGATCCGGCGCCCGCGGCGAGCACCACACCGCGTGGCGGTGGGGGCGGCAGCTGCGCCGCCGCCTCCTTTCGAAGAGGGTTCCACAAGTAGAGTCGATTGTTTTCCAGTACCTCTCTGAGCACCTTGCTCCCTGCGCCCCACTGAAAATCAGCTGGCCCTAGGAGGCCGCCAAGGCGGGGTGGGAAAGTGAATGGCAGCGTTCGCCATTGGCCTCGGGAGCCCCATTGAAGATTGTACACTGCAGGTTTGCCGTCATCTTGAAAATAAAGCAGCCACGACTCGGTAGGGTGAGGGTGGTGCTCAAAGCGGGGAGAGAAAGGAAGGCGGTTCAAACGCTGGCAGGCAACGCGCACCCGCGCGACTTGCTCCGTGGTTAACAATGGCACAATGCAATACTCTATCACGTTCCAGCTAAGGTCGTGGGCAGGGTGGCGTTCGTGTGTATTGCATGCTGCGCCTGCCGAATGGACTTGTGGTGATAATACGGATAGTAAATTGATCCGTCCAAAACATGGGCGACGACCCCTGCACGCCAACACCGCTGGACTGACTTCAGCAGCTGCGTCCTGTGATTGTGAGGCCCCTTCGTCCATCAGTCGCACTTATAGGGAATCGTCTTGGGAGCGAAGTAGATTCGCAAACATTGCTGCACGCAGGAGGCGGCAGCCCTTGACATCAAGGGGCGCATTCCAAGAGGCACATCAACTTTTTTTTGGTGGCGTAAAAATAGACCTGAATCTTTGTTGACATGAAAAGGTCATTAAAATAATATATCACAGGAAACATTTACGGCGTTTCACTTTAAGGAAGAAAAAAATCTTCTTCTATATCTATATCAATATGCTCCCCTAATGAGTTAGTTTTGTAAGCGCATCCCATAATTAATAGGAGGGTATAGGGCGAAAAAAAAAATCTTCTTCTATATCTATATCAATATGCTCCCCTAATGAGTTAGTTTTGTAAGCGCATCCAATAATTAATAGGAGGGTATAGGGCGAAGTTATCCGGCATGCATGGCTATAGGACACTTGCGTCTTCTGGAAGTTTCTACTCTAGAACCTTCCCGCACCGCTGTAAATAGAAGCTCCACAACTACACAAACGTTGGCCGTGGCGAAGAGAAGGGGTTGAAGACGGAAATGCCAGAGATGGAGAACTCCATGTCATGGAGATGGAGACAGCGAGCGAGAGAATTGCAAAATCACGGAGATGAAGATTGATGACAGAGAGAGAGAGAGAGCTTCCGCTGATAGGGAAGAGAGCCTGATGACATGATGTCTGTTGATGTTGATGTGAGAGAGAGACGGCTTGGCGTAGAGATGGAGATCGATGATAGAGAGGCTAATGTGAGAGAGGGAGAGAGAGAGAGAGAGAGAGCGCGTCTGCGCAGATAAATATATCCTTAGGTAAAAACCTTAGTGTATCGTAAGGTTTTCAAACTTATTAATTAATAGGGAGTATCAATAGATAAGAATAGAGACTATCAATATGCATCTATATCCTATCTATACTTCCATACTATTTATTAATGAGAGAAATTTTACTCTTCCAGGTGGCAAGGTTCTTAGGACTAGAGTGTTCTTAGGACGAGCACAAGCTGAAGAGCGCTTTGAGGATGAGAGCTGAACTGCGCACCGTTTCGTTTTCGTGGCAAGGTTCTTAGGAGGAGATTATTCTTAGGACAAGCTGAAGAGCGCTCAGAGCTGAACTGCGCACCGTTTCGTTTTCGTCTTCCTCCTGGCCACTCCTCCCCCTTTTTAAGCGTTAAAAATGCCTATTCACTACCATGTTTGCCGAGCGTCTGCAAACCTCAAAAGCCAAGGTAGGCCGTCACAGGCTGCATTCTGTAGCTTTTTTTTTCTTCTTCTTTTGCTTTTTTGCTTTTTCGGAGTTTGGGGAGCGATTGCCTCCTCCTCCACCAACGTGGTGAAGGCTGGGGCTACTGAAGCTCACGCCTCCACCTCTCTCATCTACCCTCTGCCTCCGTGCAACGGGTGGCAATGTTTTTTTTTTGTGCTGGGGCTGCTGAAGCTCACGCCTCCACCTCCCTCATCTACCCTCTGCCTCCGTGCGACGGGATTGACTGCTTTCTCTTTAAAAAGCTTGCCATCACCCTCTTCTTCCATTGCATTCTCAGACTCCACCTCTGTTACCTCGGTTGAAGTCCCTATCAAGGCCTAAATTTGATGCCTGTTTTTCCTATTGAGGGCCATTTTGCCTGTAGTTGAAAAAAATTCCTGTCAAACGACAAGCCCGAGAAAAAAATTTGCCTGTCATAAAAAATTTGGGGTAAAGCAAAAAAGAGGAGAGCTATGCCTAACCTCTTTTGTATGGCTGACCATTTCTCATTTTTATTTTGGATTGCACAACTTTGATGATTGTTCACATTTTTTGTCTTTTGTCCGAGGTTTATTGTGATCTAGTGGTTTTTTATTTGATATCTTTTAATGATTAGGGATTTTGCACTGGCAAGATATGCATGAATGTGATTTTGCACTGGCAAGATATACATGAATGTGATTTTAAAGAGTACCGGTCCGTAGGTTATTCTCTATTTTATGTGTCTTCTTTTTATGATATCTGTGTTGATATAAATTTACCTGTCATTTGACAAGAACTTTTTTGTTGAAACCTGTCAAGCCAAAGGCGAAAAAAAAATTGCTTGTCATAAAAAATTTCATAGACACCCGTCAAATTTAGGCCCTGGTCCCCATTTGTGTGCGTCAAAGAAAGTGCTGCATAAGGGGGTTGACTCTCAAATGAGTGAAATAAGAGAAATACTTGAAAAAAATACTCAAGAAAATATTTTTTTCTTGGTATTGGGCTACTGAAGCTCACGCCCCCGCCTCATCTACCCTCTGCCTCCGTGCGATGGGTGGCAATGGTTTTTTTTTCCATCTAATATCCCCATCTTGAGTAGCATCTATTTCCATGGGATTGACTGCTTTCTCTTCAAAAAGCTTGCCATCACCCTCCTCTTCCATTCCATTCTCAGACTCCACCTCTGCGGAAGTCCCCATTTGTGTGCGTCAAAGAAAGTGCTGCGTAAGGGGGTTTGACTCTCAAATGAGTGAAATATGAACGTTATCAAATGAATAACAAGCCTTAAACTAACATTGGAAAACATTATATCAGAGTGTTATGCATATAAAAAATGTGTGTATCTAAAAGCCATGATATTGTAAATTATAAGCGGGTAATGCCTATACCAAAACTGGTATACATGATAATCTAGGAAGGCTTAATGTGGAGATGTTTTGATACAGATATATTGACGTGTACATGGCATCCTTAGATATATTGACGTGTACATGGCATCCTTCTTTACATCCTTCGACATATCAATGTGCAGATACTTTAAGGATATATCAACGTGTACATGGCATCCTTCTTTACATCCTCGATGTACACTCTCCATCATCATGTTCCCCATCTTTGTCTCCACCTTAGTCTTCATGCATCAAGTCAAGTAGCTGACATATCTCTAATTATTATCCTTGAAATTTGATCAACTACGTGTTTCTTGTTGTGGGCTACCTAGGGCTTTTTTTGCCCTTCTTGCCTCCCTTTCTCTTGCCTCATGGCTTTGATAAGCAAAGCACAATGTGTATGGCCTATATGGTTTTTAATATCAATCAGATCCATTAAAAGTGGTTAAGGCATACATTATCCAAAATATCGACCCGAGTTGGGAAATATCCTTTTTAATATCATACATTATCCAAAATATGGACCCGAGTTGGGAAATATCCTTTTTAATATCAACTAGATCCAGCAGCATACGTTGGATAGCATTGTGTATGATGTAGATGAAAAGAAGATGCGGGTGCCTTATCTATGGAAGAGGAGCATGTTGCCTCTCTCTCTATCTATTACATATTAACCATGGACAACCAAGGCATAAGGAGAGAAGAGAAAAAAGAAATCCTAGATTTCTAAGAAATAAGAGGAAAAAATCCCTTCGATCGACCCTTCATATTCCGATTGACCCTTTGTATTCTCAATATCGTTGTGTCTTATTCTTTTGTCGTGTGGCATCCTCTACTACAACACTATAGTGAGTTTATTTTTTCAAGGCTTTTAATGTTGCAAAAAAACGGGTAAGCCCTATTTGACAATGCCAATGAGTGAATTTGTGAGTCTCGTGATACCAAAGAAATTAAGTGCATATTTGTGATGGGGGGATGACATGGCCGGAGGCAAGGAAATGGCCATTGAAAGTGTGGGTCCTAGAATTAGACACCGGAGTGAGAGTAACTTGAGGAAGCAAGGATAGTACGCAAGTGGGTAAATTGTGAACAACATGCCAAAAAGGGCACAAAAACAAGGGCAATGGAAAAGGTGTGCAAGATAGGATCCCTTTAATCTAGCTGATCATTTGTCTAGAATTCCAAATGGAGAACTTTCCACCCACTGATGAAACATACACCAAAATATCCATGCATTTAGCCTTAGGGGTTAAAGGGGCATATGGTCTACATTTAATGAAAGTGAAAGAAAGTAGCAATCTAGATTGATCCTCATTAGCCTTAGGGGTTAAAGGGGCATATGGTCTACATTTAATGAAAGTGAAAGAAAGTAGCAATCTAGATTGATCCTCATTAGCCTAAGAATAAGGTAAACATAAGAGGGATTAGAACATAAAGAGGAAGCAAGGCTTGTGTAACTTGATTATCAAAAAGGTATCAAAAGGTTCCTATTACATTGGCCCATATTCACTTATATACTAGGCCACCCTTTCACACTACACTTATTCATGTCCATGGGCATGCCCAGCCCTAGTCCTATCCCTTGGTCCCTTTCACATCCCCTTCATCCCTTGGCCTTGGGCCCAAATTGACTTAGTCCCTTTTAACTTCGTTACAAACCATCCCCACCCAAGAGATTTCGTCCTCGAAACCTTAAGTATACATGTACAAACTTGCATGGGTGAAGTACACCATCAAGGACTCAAATCAAGTAACATGCTCATGCATGAGCCATATATGTTGGATCCAAAAAGACATATGTATGGTTGCAAACTATCCACAATACCCTCAAATCAAGCCATATCAAGTACTTCATAATGGCATATGCACTTCATAAAGCTTCCACGCATATTGCATCCAAAACCAAAAGGTATAGGGTTGTCCAAATAGTGATTTTCAGAAATTTTAGCAACCCATAATCACTATTTTTATGCACCAATTTATTCCTCAAAGGTAGCCAAAGGATAACCTATCAAAAAATTTGACCTCCTAGATCAAAAGGCAAACTAAGAGACTAACAATCAAGCTTCCTCAAGCACAAGTAACCACCCGGATCAAAAGGATAGTTACTATAATTTCCATCCAACATAGCTCGACTACCACATATACCGGGGTCCAAAGAAAAGCATACGGGTATCTCCATCAATCCTGAGCATAAATGTAATGTACCATGCGCAAGAGTATTTCCTCCATCCAAAGGCAATCCACCAAAACCATGGCGTGCCACATATATGTCTTGCACCGTGCATCTCATTTGACAATGCATCCAAAAGTGAATGTCCCAGTCCCATAAGCCATAGAATCACTTTGGCATCCGCAAAATCTGAAAATGCATACCTCAAATTCCATGTTCATATGAACTTTATGATTGTCATCTTCAAAATCCCCTTAAAGATCTCCACTACAAAAAGCATAGAACATGCATCCTTTATAATGAATATCTTGATTGTCAAGGCTACCATCATCCACATCTTCATAGACATCCTCATCCTTATGATGAATGGTAGTAACATGATCATCAAAATCTACCACCAAAATATCATCAATACATGTGTGAACAATCTCATCATGAGAAGATTCTTCTTTGCGTCATGATTCACATCCTCTAAGCCTTCATAGTCAAATAATTAACAATCATATGTCTTCCAAACCGGACTCGAGAATGGTTCATACAATGCATTTTCACGAACCTTCCATGAGCCACTCAAAACATCACCCAATGCATGATCATCCAAACATGGTCATCACTTGTATCACAAACAACAATTCGCATACATTGATCCTTCTTATTTTGGCTTCACATGTAGTAGCTTCACCATCAAACATTGTGCATTGCCTTTCTCTAATCATTCCTTTTGAAGAGAAGAGTGTTTGACAATGTGTCTCATTTGATAGACAAGGGTGAAGGGTATCTTTGATTGCACATATGCATCGAAGAAGAACCATAGGCATACTTGATCCATATGCATCAACTTGTTGCATTGGCATACCAAATACATTTGCCAAATCCTCGTTATCATGTATGCCTTCATAAAAAGGAATCATGGCGATGAATATCATAGTCATAGGCATAGGCATCATGGTCATCATAGACATGATAATCATAGCCATAGACATGGTTATCATAAGCATATGCATTGCCACCAAAATTCACACCATTGCAATATCCATGAAAATTATAAGCATGATCTGCCCATGAATCATTGATGAAATGGCCACCCAAATCATTACAATGACAATCTTGCAAACTTGGAGAAGTATTCCAATTGTCCAATTCTTGCCTTAGGCTAGTGAATCCTTCATCTCAACTGAAAACGGAATCGTTCTCTAGGATAGCTTGTGGAACACTTGAGAAATTCAACACATAAATTCAACCATGAAAACACATGCTTTGCAAGTTTCAACAAAATCAAATAAATTGAACAAAAGCATAGCAAACATAATACTTAGCTCCAAGACAAACATGCTAGGTGCAATCTCCCCCCCCCCCCCTTGTGTGTGACCTTCCCCCCCACACAAGAGTATTTTTATTAGCTTTCAACCAAAAATAGACCATAGCCCCCAAAAATATACAAAGTGTGCTTTTAGAGAGCACAACACTCTTCCACAACAAAAATAGAGTGTCCCAAAAAATGGGGCTAGGGTAAAGCCTTTAGGCTTTAATAAATTCAACATTATAAATGTATTTTTTCCAATGTATCAAAATGGAAAAATCAACTACTAAGGTTATAAGCTACGCTTGTAAAAATAAATATGATGCGCATAAGAAACATTCTCCTCGACATTATTCATCAATTCTCGTAATCTTCATCACCTGAAAATATAAGCACAATTAATAATTAAATTAATCCCACAAATATTAAACAGGCACAAACCATCACCAACTCATGACTACCAGGCGTAAGTACCCCAGGAATCACCCTGCCATACAAACCTAACTGAAATAATCATAGACAGCCCCAAGCATACGTCATATACCGCACGTATTAATATTTATAGTGCTGTCACCCACGATATTAACCTAGCTGGCATGACGCAAGAGTAACCTAGGCGTCCCCAAATTACTCAAGAGTGGAAAATAATATTCTTAAAGAGGACTTACAATATATTCTCATGACATCCCTCTTGCTTGAGTTTGCAATTGCCCTCAATTGCAGGTTTGCTGGGTTTGAAAAGAACGAAGGATCTCAGGATAAGCTCGAAAAAATTTCTCGGGCATCCATTTTGCATCTTCTTGATGAGGATGGTTTTTGAATGTCAAAAGATATTTGATGTATTGGTTCCCAGTTCTTGTTATTGTCGTCTCTTGATCAATAATAGCATCAGAACTAAGACTTCTTCCTCTCCTTGAACAAGAGGTGGTTCCTTATAAATTGGGTGAGAAGGAAGTGTTCCTCGAAAGGGTTTCAAGAGATGAATATGGAAAGAGTTATGGATATTCCAATTAGATGGCAACTCTAGTCTATAGGCCACATCGTTAATCTTTTCAATAATTTTAAATAGTCCATAGTATCTAGGTGCAAGTTTAACTGCAGGGAATTTTTCCACACTCTTCAATCGTCTCTTCTCAATTCTCAAAAGTACATAATCACCTTCTTGGAATGAATGAAAAATCTTTACGCTTCCTATTTGCTTGAAATGTATACTTCTCTTGAGCTCTTGCAATACAATCACGCACTTCAGATAAAATGTGATCAAAGTCTCAAGTATATTGGTCAGCAGCTTCAATCTTATGGGAGAGTCTAGTAGCCGGAATAGGCAAAGCTCTATCATAGATAATCTCAAATGGTGCTCGACCAACCAGTAGTAGCAGAATGAGGAGTATTATTATAAGCGAATTGGAGTAGATGTATGTACTTATCCCATGAACTAGGTTGCTGGAAAACATAGGCTCTAAGCATATCTAAGATAGTGCTATTCGTGACTTCGGTCTGTCCATTTGATTCAGGATGAAAAGCCGTAGAAAAAACTAACTTAGTGCCTAAGTTTGAGAAAAGAGCAATCCAAAAGTGACTACAAAATTTGGAATCTCTATCAGAAACTATCACTTTGGGTAGACCATGATGAACAAAGATTTGCTTGACAAATATGGTCGCAGCTTGCTGAGAAGTCAGTGTCTTTTTACATGGAATGAAATAGGCTTACTTACTAAACCTGTCCACTATTGTCCAAATCATGTCATGATGATTGGAAGTAGTAGGAAAGCCTGTAATGAAGTCCATAGACACTTGTTCCCATGGTCGGTCTGGAATGGGTAAAGGCATAAGCAATCCCAAAGCTTTGCCTTTGTAGCTTTTAATTGCTTGACAAATGTTACACTTAGCTACAAATTTTGCTACATCATTTTTCAAATGAGGCCAAAAGAATTCTCGAGAAACTACTTGCAGAAACTTCTCTATGTCCCATGAATGGTGGTTGGTGCATCTCTTCCAAGTTGTCTATAGGGTTGAGTAACACATAATCTTTTCTCAAAGAAAAGATAGCCATCATTATGAGAATGATTTCCTTGAGGAGTTCAATTGTTTTCACGCAATTTGATCCATATCTCAGAAAAATCTCGATCTACTTCATAAGTTTCTTTTATAAGTATAAATGGTTCACTTTCAATAGCGAAAATGTTATTGATATGTGGTCTTCTACTTAAAGCATCGGCAACAACATTTTCCTTTCCAGGTTGGTATTGAATCATGGGTTGGAAACTTTGTATGAAAGATGCCCATTTGATGTGCCTATCTGAAATAAGGGGTTGCGAAAGCAAATGCCTAATGCTTTGTTGATCAGTCTTGATAAGAAATTCTGAACCCATTAGGTAATGCTTTCAAATCTTCAAGGCATGCACAACTGCTGCTAATTCCTTGTCATATGTACTATAATTTGTTTCAGCAGGTTTTAGCTTTCGACTTTCATAGGCAATAGGATGGTTGTCTTGCATAAGCACAGCACCAAAACCTTTGCCACTAGCATCAGTTACTACCACAAAGAATGGTCTTTAAAAGTCAGGTAGTGTAAGAACTGGTGCATGAGTTAATGCATCCTTGAGTACTAGAAAAGATTTATCTTGACTTTGGGTCCAATGGAAAAATGTAGTTTTCTTGAGAAGTTCCGTCAAAGGATGTGCAATATAAGCGAAATTCTTGACAAACTTCCTATAGTAACTACATAGACCTAGAAAAGATCTAAGGTCATGAATGTCTCGAGGTGTAGGCCAAGAGGCTATACACTCAATCTTCTTAGGATCCACACGGATTCCTTCAGCTGACACTATATGGCCTAAGTATTCAATCTCTTTTTGAAAGAAAGAACTCTTTTCAGGATTGACATACAACTCATTTTCTCTCAAAAGGTTAAACACTTGCTCCAAGTGTTGCTCATGCTCTTGACGATTCTCGCTGAAAACAAGAATATCATCAAAGAACACCACAACAAAGCTTTGAAACTTTAGGAAAATGTGATTCATCATACGACTGAATGTAGCTCAAGCATTGGTCAAACCAAATGGCATAACCAAAAACTCATAATGGCAAGTCTGGGTTCTAAATGCAGTCTTGAATATGTCTGACTCAGTCATGCGTACTTGATGATAACCAGACTTTAAGTCAATCTTGCTAAAGACCTTTGAACCTCTAAGCTTATCAAGTATGCTCGGTAGTCAACACACATTCGGAAAGTTCCATTCTTCTTCTTTTAACAAGAAGGACTGGAGCTCCAAAGGGTGAACTACTAGGTCTAATAAGGCCTCTTTCTAACAAATCCTCGATTTGTTTTTGGATTTCTTTTTGCTCTAAATTGTTGACTCTATAAGGAGCTTTACAAGGTGGCCTGGCAATAAGTCAATACTATGGTCTTCAGGCCTAGACTTAGGTAATCCTGGAGGTAAATCTTCCATAAAACAATCCCTGAATTTGGAGATATAAGAATCAAGTTTTGGACTTTTGGATGTGTTAAACTCAGCGCTAAGCTGGTTAACCCAAACCATATAAGTCTTCTCCCTTTTCCTACTAAGAGCTCGCTTTGCTTGAGTATGACTCAATAAAGGGCTCGTCTCTCCTTCTTTGACTAGACATTGGAGGAAAATATTTTCATTGTCCTTCCTTACACAAATGCTATGTGTATCATAGTCTATAATAGGGTTGTACATATGTCTCCAAGGCATACCCAATATTACATCTACGCCTTGTAAAGATGCAACTAAGAAATCTTTTTTTTCTGTTAAGAAATTAATGCTTAAAGTTAAACCTTTCACCTCTTGCATGCAATTATACTTGGTTCCAGTAAATGCAGCTTTAACTCTATAATGTGTAGGTGAAGGTTGAATGTTTAAAGCTCTAATTGTCTTTTCAGAAATAAAGTCATGAGTGCTACCATCGTCATGCAAAACAATAACTTCATGCTCATTTATTTTTCCTTTTATTTTGAGTAGGAAATGAGCTTACCTTCTACTTCTGAATAGTCGGGATCAAAGTTACCCTCTTGCTTGAGCGATTCATCTTCATTGTCGTCCCCTTCAAGCATATTGACTCGTGCCGCAGGTGTCTGATTCTTTGCACGTTCTGGGCAATTTGGTGCTATATGTCTTTCTTTATGACATCGAAAACATTTGATCGGAGGACCTTTGGGCTTGCCACCGTTGACTTTCTTTAAATTTGATTCGCCTTTGACCATCTCCTTGCCTTTGTCAAACCCTGGCTTATGAAAATTTCTTGAAGCATGAAAAGGTTTAGAAAAAGGTTTAGAGTGGTTACTCTCAAATGACTTGGCCTCTCTAAGAAAACCATTTTTGCGTTCGGAATTTGTTGCCAAAGATATAGCTGTAGAAAGTGAATGAGGTCTAAACATATTCACATCGGCCCTAATTGTAGACTTAAGGCCCGAAATGAATTTCCTCTTTTGGTCCTTCTCATTGACTTTCTCCACAACCTGTACCTGTAGTAATGTATTCCAAAACTTCTCCACATACTGAGACATGCTTTCTTTTTCAAGTGATGCAATGTATCCCATTGATGCCTAGCTTTAGATTTAAATTGTGAAGGTAAGAAATGCTTTTTCACTAGCCTTTGAAACCTTTTCCATGAATCCGGTTTATCACATCCTTGCTTGATGACGCTCCACCATAAAGCTACGCTATCCACCATGTGATTAGCCGCACATTTGATCTTGTCCTTCTTGAAAAATTTCTCCTCCGAAAAGTAGTCATCCAATTGACTAAACCATGCCAAAAGGACTCGAGCATCTTTCTTGCCATCATAATTCTGAAATGAAAAAGCTTTACGACTGATTTTAGAATCTTTCCATGAATTTTTTGCTTGAAGTGTAGCATTGACAGCTCTTTGGATGATGTCGTCTTCGTCATCATAAGATGGCAAAGAGTCACGCTTACGCCTCTTCGACTCGTGAGAGCTGTCGCTCCAATTCAATTCGCATCTCTCTCTCTCTCTTCTACAATTTGTTGTTGTAGAGATTGGAGTTGCTCTTGAATTGAAGGTAAAATAGGAAAATTTGCCATAGTGCTCATGCAAACAATGTAAATAAGTAAAATTGATATTATTTGATGTATGTAAATAAAGCAAATGATTGTACTTATCTCAATTCTCTCGCAATTTTATTTGTGTTGAAACTGAACAAAGACTTTGGTTCAATGGTTGGGTTGAATTCCCTTCGTTTCACACAAGTCCCGAGCAATTTCGAGTAATTTAGGAGACTTGGGTTAGTCGAAATGCTAAAGAAATAATTTTCTTCACCTTGAACACTACTCAAACAATTCTAAAAACTTGACCAAACCTCTGTAATAATTTTTGAGACTTTTAAGAATTTTTTAGAAATTATTTTGGAATTTTCTGGCATTTATTTGACCTTTTTAAGCCTCTTTGAGCCCTGAAAAATCAATTTTCTGCACTCAAAAATCTGAAAATTGCAATTCTTTGGAATTTTCCTTGAAATAGGAAAATAGGTAGTGTGAAAGCTCCAAAAGTTGATGTGACATGCATTGGGCTTGGGAAAAGTAGAATTGGGTTAAGTTGAGGATTTGGCTTAATTGAGATTAAGTAATTAGTAGCTTAGTTGATTTTTGTGGTCTTCTTCTCACGTTTTTTTTTCGCCCGTGAGGTTGCGAATTGGTGCCTCAAATTTGCTTGATTTTATTTATTTTTCATGGCTTAAAACTCACATAGCATGCAATCCATCCATTATAGGTTGCTTCTACCTTCTTGAACCTTTGCAAAAACTGAGCAAATCACATGAGGTTTTTGGCTATGGGGAATCCATCTATATGGTTGGATTTGAAATTCATAAAGCTTTGAGCAAAACCACTTTTTGATGAAGAAGAATGGTTTTGGGAAGAGGTAAGTGGGTTTGAGAAGTAGAGCTAGTTTGAGAATTTGAATTTTTGGTTAAAGACCACAAACCCTTCTTTTGCCCACCGGTTAAAAGCCTGCAACTTTCTTGAGAGTTGTGTTGATGAAGACCTTTTCCACCTTTCCACAAATCTCCTAGCCCAAGCTCTGATACCACTGAAAACAGAATCGTTCTCTAGGATAGCTTGTGGAACACTTAAGAAATTCAACACATAAATTCAACCATGAAAACACATGCTTTGCAAGTTTCAACAAAATCAAATAAATTGAACAAAAGCATAGCAAACATAATACTTAGCTCCAAGACAAACATGTTGGGTGCAATCTTTCCCCCCCTTGTGTGTGACCTTCCCCCACACAAGAGTATTTTTATTAGCTTTCAACCAAAAATAGGCCATAGCCCCCAAAATATACAAAGTGTGTTTTAGAGAGCACGACACTCTTCCACAACAAAAATAGAGTGTCTCAAAAATTGGGGCTAGGGTAAAGCCTTTAGGCTTTAATAAATTCAACATTATAAATGTATTTTTCCCAATGTATCAAAATGGAAAAATCAACTACTAAGGTTACAAGCTACGCTTGTAAAAATAAATATGATGCGCATAAGAAACATTCTCCTCGACATTATTCATCATCAATCCTCGTAATCTTCATCACCTGAAAATATAAGCACAATTAATAATTAAATTAATCCCACAAATATTAAATAGGCACAAACCATCACCAACTCATGACTACCAGGTATACCGCACGTATTAATATTTATAGTGGTGTCACCCACGATATTAACCTAGCCGGCATGACGCAAGAGTAACCTAGGCGTCCCCAAATTACTCAAGAGGAAAAAATAATATTCTTAAAGAGGACTTAAAATATATTCTCATGACATCAACAAATTCATCATGCAAGGTGTCACTAACCTTTCTAAAATTTTGATCCATGGCTTCAAATCTTTTGATCCAAGCGATTAAAGAATCTTTTCTTTCTTGCATCATCTTGAGATTTTTAACCAAGCTTTAGCATTTGGCTCATAGTGTTGTGTTGGTCAAGATACATCTTCTCCATCAATTGCACAATTCCTAGATTCTCCATGGACCCTTGAGGTAAGTTTGACCCTTGATGCAAGTCAACTTTTGCCTTGCGCATGCTCTTGAACATCTTGCCTTGTTTTCGGAACACCACCCTCTCATGGTCAAAAATCTACTTCCTTGAAAGTAGCCTTCACCTTCGACTTGGATGCCATTGGAAAATGACCAATTTCAAGTTGGGTATATTCCCCAACTCCGATTTACAAGATCTTTAGCTCTATGGAGAGGCAATGGTATGTAGAACACATGTGTATGATCACTTTGACCACTGTCAATGTGTAAGTACTCTTTGTTTTGACTTCTTTGAAAAGTACTCTTTGTAAGTACTCTTTGTTTTGACTTCTTTGAAAAGTCAACTGGTGAGTAGATTACCACTTTGACCAAGCAAACGGGTTCCAAATCTTGAAGTTTTTAGCTTGTTCAAATGAGGGAAGAGTGTACTATCCAGCTACGGTGCCAAATTAGGTTCAGTCTAGAAAACCTATTTTTTTGCAAAAACAGGGTATCCAGTGGAAAAATGGATGTAGCGAATAGCTCCAATGTCCGAATGGTGAAGTCTAAGGCTAGATAGGAAGCTTAGGGGAAACCTAGCACTATGTTCACTTTGCCAAAATGATGTGATGTTTTTGATTAGGCAGCCTTCTTGTCTTTTGGGTAGACTTGCCAATTGGAGAAGTAAATGGAGTCCGAATAATCGAACACTTGAGGGCTTCAAACATAGCTCTTACTAATGAGAGTGAGGCTATGCAAACACCTTGGAAGTAGCCCTAACCCCCTTGGAATGAATTAGGGTTTAGTGCCACAGCAGAAAACTATCAAACTATTCTCCAAATCAATCCTCACTTCCCTTTTACATTGGCAATGTCTTAGACCTTATTTGAAGCCATGAATCTCATTAAAATTTGTAACTTGGCATTCACATGTAACCTCAAGTGTCTTGCATAACTGTTTTGCAAAAATTTTGACAGCACCTCCTTTGTTTTGGCAATCAAATCTCAATATCAAACCAAGAAAAATCACTTGCAATAATGAATTCCCTGCTGGCGAAATCCTTGCCCAATAAAATGCATCCACAATAGGCACTCGAAAGTCGATGAGGAGTGTTGAAGCTTACCGATCTCTCAGCCAAGCTCTTCGCACCCTCCTACCTAGGTCGAAACTAGGCACAAGTTGGAGCCATTTCTTCACCACTAGTACCTAATCCTATACCTTACCGCTTTTCCAAGGCACTCATGACAAGGTGGATTCAAGACATACTCCCTCGGTTTCTCCTCCAAATGCCAAGGTACCCTCACACATCACTTGATTACTAAGAATTGAGATGTGAGTACAAGTGTGTGTGAGTTGTGAAACATGAACTTGAAGGTATTCTTAGGTCGTTCCAGGACTTAGTATTTCTATCCAGACAGTTGGTGTCACAGTGGTTCCTCCATGCTACCCTGACTGTTTCCATTATTTTTTCAGCCGGCGGGCAAGAGCCATTTTGCTCCGCTCATTATAGCCTGTGACGTCAAAATATTCTTCCATGGCTTCCACCCATTTCTCCACAGCCTCACCTAGGTTCTCTCCTTCTCCTTTGAAGGGTCCTCGTGGCTGAGTCCTATGAAGAGCCTTGCGAACATCAGGGTCAAGCTCGTCATCTTCAGAGAGGAGAGAGGGTCAGGCTGACGGCCACGGTTTCCTCGTCTCATGATTCTGCCAAAAAATTTTATATTATTAACTTTTTATTTTGATATCATCCACGAGATCCTAAGACTTAAGAGGTTCGGAAAACAATTTCTTAAACAAGACAATGATCTTATTGGAGATCTATGACATATGTCCGATATAACAGACTTTTCTTTATCAACAGGGAATTTTTCTCCGGAAGACATTTCTTTATTTATATAAAAGTAGCAATATGTACATAGAGCAGCTTGGCTCCAGAATCACCGCCTCAGTCGTAATCACATAAAGAAGCGAAACTGTGAAGAAGACATACCATGGTACACACGATTCATTACATAAAGAGGTGCTCTAATTCTATTTCTTGGGATAAAGTGGCTAAGAAGTCTAAAAATCGACATGAAGTTCTGAAGTTCCTGGGTGAATGATCACAGAGTAGAACGTGCTGAACAAGCCCTAGTCTTATCAGAATCATGGCCAAGGAAATATTTTGCCTGAGCCTCTGATGCTGACTACTGGTACTGATGTTAATACACCGTCCTCCATAGAACCACATATACCGACACCGCTCAAGAGGATCGGGAAAGTAAAGACTCTCAAAATGGCGAGCAAGTTCACTCTGCTCATTCGGGTCGTAGCAGAGTTGATGAGGTGATCAAGCGCAAAAGCTATCATATCCTTACTCTGAGAGAGTCCAAGAATTCCAGATAGGTTCGAGGTGTCCATCTATAAATTTCCAATTCAATTTATAAGTTTTCAATTTTTGAAGCTCATTCACATAGTATTAACAAGTGAAAAACATTTCTTTCCCAGATTTCTATAAAAAAAAAGGGTAATTTTTGCTCTGATACCAACTGTGAGATCCCTCTGTCCCCTCCGCGCACCGGACTCCCGGTAGAGCTGATAGCGGAAGCAGCCCCCTCATGCGTGGGGCAAGGTTTCTCACTCAAGGCCTCACCCACGAATGTCCGGGCACGAGACTAGGCTGGTGGTCACTCCGAAAATCGTAACCAGGAAAATTTCCCATGCCCGGAAAGCCGGGACGATTCCACCTTTTTGAATTTTCTTAACGAATTTTTCTAATCTAAACTATCCTTCACCTAAATAAACCGATAGAAGGAAACTATCACTGATATAATTTGATTATCTGAGTAATTTCAATGCTTTTTTCCTGATCAAGATCAGGCACACAGCCGTTGATCCACTAACCTTGTCCTTAGTCAACTCTTCATCTTATGTGAGTATTTACTCATTTTTGGGGGATTTTCCTTTTATTTCTTCATTTATCTCCTCCCTACATTTGGATGAATCTTATTGGTCCATAGGAACCTTAATTTAAAATTTCAAAAAAATCTTGACTCCCCCAGGATAATGCCTCTTGAATAGATTATACTTAATTTCTAATGCACCTTCTAAAAATCTTTTTGAACTTCTGTTTTAGGGAAACTTATTTTAATAAGATGAGGTATTTTTCTATCCAAAAATATTAAAAAATTGAATTACCACTCTCTAGAAGATTTTCTCTCTCTAGGCCAAAACTGGTAGAAACAAGATCTTTTATATTTCTGAAGAGGGATTTGATTACAGGGGAAGATGCTGGATATCTTGAGAGGCTGGGGAAGAATCTTACATTCTCTCCCACTTGAAAAATGCGAGATGCCCTCATCTCGCAAACTGGGGATAATCCCGCAACAACAGATCGGCTTCATTCTCCCAGGTGGCATCTTCAAGAGGATAGAACTTCCATTTTACCAATAATTTTGTGAGAATTCTGTTCCTAAGAATCTTTTCTCGAACATCAAGAATTTCTTCAGGTTGGAGTTCCATCTGCCCTTGGGTTGAAGAGGTTAGGATTTCATCACATCAAGCACATGATTTGGGCTTGGCACATATTTCTTTAGAAGGCTTACATGAAATACATTATGAACTTTGAGATGAGGAGCTAGAAGAAGCTCGTAGGCTAAGTCACCTACTTTCTTTGTAATCAGATATGGCCCACAATATCTGGGGGATAACTTCTTATATTTCCCAAGAGATAAAGAACTTCTTTTGGGCCATACTCGAATGAAGACCATATCTGCTTCTTTGAATTCTTTGTCTGTCCTCTTCTTATCTGCATATTGCTTCTATCCTGGGCAGCTTTTATATCTTTACGAATTGCCTGCATCTGCTTCTCCATGTTGTCAAGCATATGTCTAGACATCTCGACCACCCTAATCAATGGATCGGACCAAGTTAATGGAGTTAAGCAATCTTGTCCATACAAGGCTTTGAAAGGGCTCATCCCAATATTTCTGTGATAAGAAGCATTGTAGGCGAACTCGACTAGGTGCAGATAGCTTAGCCACTTCTTGGGTTCCCTGCCACCACAGCATGACCGAAGTATATCTTCGATTACTTGGTTTACCCTTTCAGTTTGACCATCGGTCTTAGGGTGATAAGCTGTGCTGAGATCCAAAAAAGTTCCCACGGCTTCAAAAAATGTAGTCCAAAACCTTGAAGTAAACTTGATATCTCGATCACTTACTATTCTCCAGGGTAGGCCATGCAATTTGAAGATTTCTTTGAGGAACACTCTGGCCACATCCACTGCAGTGTAGGTTTCTTTTACTGGGATCACATGGGCAACTTTGGTTAGTCTGTCAACTACCACGAAAATGGAGTTGTAACCTGATTGCACTGAAGGTAATCCAATCATAAAGTCCATACTGATACATTCCCACTTCATCTGGGGGATGTCCAATGGATGTAACTTCCCAGGCATTTTTACTCTTTCAGCTTTAACTTTCTGGAATGTCAAACATTGACGTACATGATTCAGTACATCCTTTTTCAGACCAGGCCAAAAGAAGCTTTTCTTTACAGACATGTAGGTTTTGATGAAACCTAGATGTCCTGCTATAAGGCTGTCATGGGCTTCATTTAGAATTTGTTCCTTAGTTCCCTCATCATTGGGAATGCATAGCCTGCGATTATAATACATAATGCCATCATTGAGGCTGTACCCTTGAACTCTGTTCATTATAATACATAATGCCATCATTGAGGCTGTACCCTTGAACTCTGTTCAACTCCTGAGGAGTTTTGCTTTCCTCCATAAGTAGGGTAGCAATAGGGCCAAAGAATCTATCCTGCATGATCTTCTCTCTTGCTTCAATAATCAAAGGATTTGATATTACAGTAATTGCAAGCAAGGAGGCTTTTTTGCTAAGGGCATCTGCTACCACATTTTCTTTTCCTGGGCGGTACTTGATTTCAAAATCAAATTCCTACAGGGTCTGCATCCACCTTCTTTGGCGCATGTTGAGATCCTTCTGAGTAAAGATCCACTTTAAGCTCTGATGATCTGCATCAAAGTGAATCTTTTTCCCACTAGGTAATGTCTCCACTACTTTAAGGCATAGACTACTGAAAGTAATTCCAGGTCGTGAACAGCATAATTCCTCTCATGCATTCTGAGCTTTCGGGATTCATAGGCCACTGCATGACCTTCCTGCATGAGTGCACCTCCCAGGGCAAAACCACTTGCATCAGTTACTACCTCAAAGGGTAGAGAGAAATCTGGCAGCTTCAGAACCGGGACTGGTTATTACCAAGGCAGTCTTCAGCTTATCAAAAGCACTCTGGCACCTGGCAGACCACTGAAATGGGGTATTCTTTTTGAGAAGGTTAGTCAGGGGGGAAGCTATGAGAGCATACTTTGGTATAAAAATTCTATACCAACCAGTCAATCCCAAGAATCCTCTGACTTCTTTCACTATCTTTGGTTCATGCCAATCTATGACTGCTTGGACTTTCGCAAAATCTGGAGAAATTCCATCTTGAGAAAGCCCAAGTATTTAACATGGTCGACAGAGAAAGTACATTTACTCTTTTTTGCAAAGAGTTGGTGCTTCCTTAGAATCTCAAGAACTTTTCTGACATGAACTTCATGGTCAGCTGCATTCTTTGAGTAAATCAGAATATCATCAAAGAAAACAAGAACAAAATCATCTAAGTATTCTCTGAGAATGTCCTGCATTAAGCGATTGAATGTAGCTGGGGCATTTGTCAATCCAAACGGCATGACAGTGAATTCATAATGCGAGTATTGATGGTGGCTGTCTTCAGGATATCTTGCTCATTAATTCTTCTATTAACTCTTTTGTGGGAGTGGTTGGTCTAGAATTTTGCAAGGATAAACCTGAGCATCACATGTGCAGGTTTCTAGTTTGAGATAGACGAGCATAGTTTGAGGTAGGCCGTAGGAGGATCAGCTTCCCAACTGAGCTTGGCACTCACAAACTAACTCTTAATAGGCAGCTTGGAGCCTTTCTTTTTCCTCAATAGGATTTAGATACTCCATAAGCTTTTTGGGTAGCTGATGGGGGTCAATGGGTTCTTGGGCCGGGCTACAACATGTAGCATATCTTCTTCTTTAGATGAAGAAGTTGTGCCAGAGTCATAACCGCTTTTGACAATCACTCAGCTTTCACCCTTCCCAACCTTGGTGGATTTTTTTTATGAGCATCGAGTTACTCAAGCTTGTTCAAGGGCTTTGGCTTGGTCCTAGTTTTGAGAGGTTAATGCATCTACAGTCGCATGTGTTGCAGCCCTTTGTCGGTTATGTAGTCTAGTTATACTACGTTGAGGGGGGACTGCTCAAATGAAACCATTTCTAACACTCATCAGCAGGTTAAGGCTGGTGTTGGGATTAGCTTCGTGAGCCTTTCCAATTTTTCTTGGTCTTAGCAAGCGACGAACAGTCTTTATACATATGATCGATACCACATCCAATGCATAGTGGAGTCATGGCAGGAGCACCTATAGGGGCACTCACCGTTCTATTCCTATTGGGACACTCAGCCACTCGGTGAGGTCCACCACAATCATAAAACTATATAGGTGGTCTTCTTGTTGTTTGATTCATATCCCTAGCCCACGATATCGGGGCTGCTAAAGTACACAGGGTACATTTGATCACCCTCCATGACATAGTGATTGAGAATTTATGAGGGTGGGCTCATCGGCTCTTGGGTTTCATAAGTGGGAGTCTCTATGAAATCTCCCTCATTCCCATCCATGAAGAGTTCTGTAAGGGTTATCTAACAAACTGGTGTGAGTCTAGGTAACGGGGGGCTATGGTGGGAGAATTGGGTGGTAAGGGCATTTTTGGTACCTTAAGGATTCCTCTTTCGGCCACTTCTTGGCTAGGTTGAGGAGCATTGTGATGTGCAGAAGCTGGCAAAGCGAGTAGATTCTTGGGGTTGGTGGGCAATACCTGAGGCATAGCTCGAGCTAAAGCATCCTTGTGATGGTAGCATGATGGTAGCATTTAGAGATCTTGTGGTTGCCCTACTTTACACACTAGGTACAATAGAGACTTGGGTGGGGTCTAAGATGAGGACATTCAGTGCCAGTATGGTTTTCTCAATAGGTCGGGCACCATACGAGCTCCCTTCTAAAATAAAGATGTGGATGGCCCCCTCGATCCGGCCTTGGTTGATTCTCCATTACTAGGTCATTTGTTGCATTAGGGTGGTTGCCAGTTGCTCCACACATTGTCCAGACGTGGACTCCTTACCCTTTTCATTAGGCTTTATGTTGGTGGTCTTGAGACGGAGGCTTCTGATGCGCCTTCATGGAGTTGTCTCATCAGGAGCATGTTCCCTTGATGTTATCATCAAATTTTAGAGCACTCCTACAGGATTGTTCAAAAAGGTGTGTCCCAAGGCAAACAAGGAGTTTTGCAGGGGAATATCTTCAAGTCTCTCCAAAAATCTCCCAATTAGTCTCTCATTAGAGAACTTATCTCTAATACTACAGTGTGAGTGAAGATATCTGTCTCTGTTTATGTAATCTCTTATGGTTTCACCATCATTTTGTTTAACATTGTTAAGATGTTCAACAGGGCTCCGTCGGGTACCTTGACGAGAATACCCCACGTTGAAAGCTTCTTTTACAGCCTCGAAGGAATATTTATTTTCCACTTTCAGAGATCTGAACCATTGGCCAGCTTTGCTATCCAAGGTAAGGCCAAAGGCACTTATCTTAGTATGATTATCGATATGGCCAAATGCTTCACAGATCTAATTAAACATCTTTAGGTGAGTAATGGGGTCACCTATTCCATTAAACTTTGTGATCAGCTTCGAGATGTTTTCTTGTTTGGTTCGTTCCTACCTAGGTTGAACCGATACTACAGGGGGATTAATGCCAGTGGCTACCCCCCTCCCTATTTCCATGGCAATCCTTAACATTTCAAGTGTCAACCCTATCATGGCAGGAGAGCAGGTGGTGCAGGTTGGGGAATTGGTTGTGGAGGAGCGGAACCGGGTGGATAGTAGACTAGCAGGGGTCTTAGCCCTCTAGGAGGGCCAAATTGTGGCCCAATTGGTCCCGTTTGATACACTGGGTCCTCCTTGAGGTGGGTACTGGTGATAGACCGACGGGTCCTGTTGTGGCAATGCACCTGGGTAGACCCATTCTCTTTGGTATGATGTCTCCGGCCTTTGGGAAGACAGACCTAGTTCTTGGTTTAACAAGGTTTCCGAAGCTCTAAATGAGTCTGCCACCCCTGAGACAGGTATGGCTCTCTAGTCTGGTAGCTGATGGCTCTCCCTCTAAGCGGACTTCCACTCTAGGGTCTAGAGAAGGAGTGGGCCCAATTTCTTGAGGTTGATCCATATCTCTCACTCTGGGCTGCGGTTCTACAAACTGTGTGTTTCTCGCGGGATAAAATTGTGGAGCCTTGATATGCAAGGCTTTGTTGAGAATGAGTTGGAGAGATAGGAGCAGGTTCCTAGATAGATGGTATGTCCATACACGATGGTTCGCGCTCTCTTGCCTCAAGTTCTAGAGTCCCTCATCCACTACTGGGAAGGTCTTCACTCTCGCTAGTACTGTCAGAGACGAGTAGCGTTTGACTCCACGCAATATTTACCGATGGGTCCAATCTGATTTGCGAAGGGACGTCTAAAGAGCTCACTTCATCAAAGAGAGGTTTATTTCTCACCAACCTACCTGAGCATAGGTGCGTAGGAATATAGAAGTACTATGCAGAACCCTCTGAGAAAAGAACATAAGTTTTTTTTTTAAGTTAACAAATGGACATACACTTGTGAGCGAACTGGCGTACGCTCACAAATGAGAGAAGGAATGGACGTTCGCTTCTCACGAACAACTGGCACAACGTGCACTTAAAAGAAATCAAGATGGAACGACCGTACACTTCTGGTGAGGAAGGGAACGGACGTTCGGAATGAGATTGCAAACTGGAATAGGCATTCACTTTGGGCAAGAAGGAACGGACATTAGGAATGAAGCCGAATGGAACAGGCGTGGCAAGCTGATGCCACGGGCATTCGCTTCAAGATTGGCATGGGTGTTCGCTCTCTGAGAGAAGAAGGAACGGACGTGCAAGTTTATGGGCTACCTAGAACGGATGTGGCAAGTTGCAATAGAGGAACTCAAATGGGCTTCACTCCAAGATGAGAAGTGAATGGGCATGGCAATACTTGGAACATGCGTGTGACTTGGAACATACGATTGTGGCACTATTAGCAGGGAATTTTCAAATCTAACTGGCTTACAGATCTGACAACCACTCTGACAGTACAAAATTCTCCTAGTTTAAACGTACTTCAATGCACATGAGGCCCAATTAATGCAATTAAACTAATTTTAATGCTCTTGCCAAATTTAGGCGGTAAATATACCAAATTTGGGTTGCAAGTAGAAGGAACGCACATGGCAGAGTTGGAATGAGCATTCCCTGAACTTGCCATGGATGTTCGCTTCTTCTCAAAAAATCCTCACAGAATGCAATTTTTTCTGGGAACCTCTCCAATTGCTGATTCAAGCACCTTCCCAGGGTTTTTTTATGTTTTTGTTTTTACAAAGAGCTAGAGCTAGTCTCTAGCTACTAATTGATACCTACAATGTATGGTTTAAGCTAATATATTAAGATTAATTGCGTGATTAAATATAAATGCAAACATGAAGAAAAACACAAAAATTGAAAATTGCTTGAATGTTGAGGGCAAATAGGGGTACTTACTTGCTTCTCCCCGCTCTCAGTGAAGACTCGAATGCTCCGATGCTCAATCAACAATCCAAACTCCAGGTATTCTCCAACAAAACAAACAATATTAATCAACCAACCGGTGGATTTGCATTCCAATCAGGCAAAATCAAGCTCTAGCTAATGAATCAAGTAGAGGACCCTAAGCCAAATGCCACTCCCCCTGTGCCACTAGCAGCAAAGCAGCTCCAAAGATGTTAATGAATTAACATGCTACCTCAAAAGCACAAGAGAGAAGAAGAAGAGAGTGCATGCAAGGGTCGAATCCGGTGATTTGCACTTGGCCAACCTATTAGGGTTAACTCCTTGATGTGAGGCCATTAGGGGCTCACTCTACACACTCTCTTTGTGTCACCCAAAGAGATATCCAAGCAAGCTAGGTAGGAGCAAGAGGGAAGGAGATATGGAGAGCTCAACCTCTACCTCATGTCAATTGTATGCAAACAAGACAAGATGGAGAGCAATGAGAAGGCAGTGAAGAAGAGAAGGGAGGGCAACACCATTCCTATTCACGTACACCAATAATCATAAGAAAGTAATCCACCATAAGCTCAAAAGAGATAGAGAGAGGGAGAGAAGGCAAAACTCCCCTGAGACAAATGGGATTGTCCCTCTCATATTTCATAAAATGTCTTATATACATTAGCTCATATTTATAATGTTCGGCTGCCCAATTTTATGAATGGGGGCCCAAAACTAGTCTTCCTAGTTTATCTAGCTCTATGTACATCAATTCTATATGACTGGCATTACACAAGCCATAAGCTCGGTCATCCCATGTCTCATTTACAATTGGCGCTTAGCGCGGTTACAAAAAGATGAATTACAAAGGAAGTATAATAACTACACGAAAGGTCATGTTAACCAGAGTGGTTAACAACATCCCTCTTACATGGTAATGGGAATTGTTGGTGGGGCCATATGGCCATAAACACATATAGGTGGGTTAACACAGACATAGAGGTGGGTTCTAATTAGACATGTAGACAAAGTGCCAAAAGAACTAAATGGAACACATAATAAGGGGATTTTATTGCAAAACATATATGTAAGAGCAACAATATTGTATTAAGTTAGACTTTAGTTTCATAGTATATATTAACCATCCATTCAATTAATGTATCTAGTCTACTTACATCATCCATCTATAGCATACAAGGAGGATTTGATAGTTGAATCCTAAGATAGTAACTGGTGCTCTTTAATGGCCTATTCTGACATCTCATATCATAACTCTGCTATACCACATTACTCCTCATCATGAGTATCACCTAGGTGGCAATTCATTCCTAGGGGTTTGTGATCATGTCTACTTCAAGTGCTTTCCTATGCTAACACCTATCCTCCCCCTGGAATGGTTATAGTGTACATCTGCCAAAATGTGACTCCCTCCCAGTAAATACAAGACATACCATTTCAATTTATTCAAGATGATTAAGTTCACTTATGGGAATGTTATAAATGGGAAATAAAATCTTGACAGATGTGCAATTTATATGCCAAAGTAGACTTCAAGAGAATCTATCAGTGAAGCGCATGAGATTAGGCCATTAAAATAGGCCTCCAAATATGCCCCACACTTGGTCACCACACATCATCTCACCCATACACAAAGATGGAGACACTATGGAGCTCAATAACTATAGAACTATCATGATCAGGCGTACCTTGGCCAAGCTATATAGATCCATGCTAGAGAGACAGAGCTCAACTCATTATAGTAGAGAGACAAGGGCATAGAGCACAAGGCTAGGTAGGATTTAAGCAAACCTTCTCTACCCTAGATCACATCTTCACATGCAGGAGCCTCATTAAGGAGGCTAAGGCTGATGGTGGTCGATGCCTCTACTGGTTGCTTTGTGGATTTCTACAAAGCCTTTGATACGGTGCCACATAAGCACCTACAAATCCTTACGATTCTATCAAACATGATTTGGGGAATTGTTGCTTTATATAAGTCGATGGTTAGGAGGTAAGATGCCCTAGAGGACTCTCAACAAGGTAAGATGGTTTAGGAGGTAAGATGCCCTAGAGGACTCTCAACAAGGAGATATCTAATACCATTGGAATGAAATAGGTTGCCCGCTATCCCCCAACCTCTTTGGGTATACATTCATGAGATCTTAGACTTTATTAACAAACTAAGAGGTGGATCATCCCTAGCAGGCATACTTGTGTCTATTCTCTTACGTGCTGATGATATAGTGCTTATTGCAAGAGGGACTACTTGGTAATAAAATCTTCTCAGGCAATAGTGGAGAGAGGAGTGCATCCATCCTAGTATACTTCTGTCCTCACATGGTTCACCACACATGGACTATAGATGAGCTAACTATCCCCATTGTAGTATGACCCATACCAGGCTCACACATATGGATAGGAACCGAGTAATTTAATATGACTTGCTAGAGCAGTTACACATTCAAGGTATGTGGATTACCCCACGGGAGCCCCTACCACCTAACATGCAATGCTACATTAGTAATTTTTTGAGGCTTATAGAGGATGGATTCATACAAAGTATAGGGTACCTCGATGTTTTCATCTCACACACCATGAGGATAGCACTTGGTCAACTCAGGGTCTCATCCCATAGGCTTGAGATTGAGGTTTGGCAAAGTAGCAAGGATCCCTAGAGAGAGGAGACTCTCTAGATTATGCCATGGAGGAGTAGAGTTTGAGGAGCATTATATTTATTAGTGCTATGTATATTATAAGATCAATATCTCACTACCTTCATTAAGGGGTTTGGGCCATTATCTCAGGTTATGGAGTATCCAAATCAGCATTATCTTGGACTCTTCCTGTTGGAGATCCAGTGACACAGAGAGTTGCTATATTCAGATATCCTTGACCTTGGCACCCATTTCAGTCTACCATCACCAATTTTTTATGCCCACAAGAGGAGGACACTTATACGAATGAGTCCCACCACAGTAGTGATGAGGGGCCCATTGATGAGGGGCCCACCATCTTGCCCCTCAACTAGAGTTACCCTGCCTTGTGCCACCGCACTTTGACAGACGGTCACAACCTCCTAGACCTCAAGAACCCCAGGCTCACCAACCCTAGATTGATGAGCTCGCCCGGCACACCTGGAGTATTTGTAAGCTACTACCTCATCCCAGTTTCTCCTTGGCCCTACAAATCTAGTAGGGGCCCTCCTCACCTCCTCCTTGATGTTAGACATCCTTGATAAACCCCTATCACACATCGATGGATAGCTCCCTCTCCACACTCACATCTCGTATCCTCTTCACCCACTTTGTATCCATGATGATGAGGATGACGATGATAGTTCATACATATCTACATTTACCTAGGGATTAGTGTTATTTTTTTGTTATGTTGTCTTTTTTTTCCATGATGATGTTTCGTGGACACACTGTACACCTTTTGTCTCGGTCTCATAGACTTGTTGGGTATTTTGCAAGATGTTAATATAGCTTCTCCTCCTCCTCCTCCTCCTCCTCCTCCTCTCTCTCTCTCTCTCTCTCTCTCTCTCTCTCTCTCTCTCTCTCTCTCTCTCTCTCTCTCTCTCTCTCCCCCTAGCCCTGCCCACCCCACCCGGGGCTCTCTCTCTCCCACTATTTCTCGTTGTTTTCCCTCTCATCGAAATGGCAAAATTGTAGTCCAAGGTAATAGACCACTCAAGCAATGCCATGGGAGACATGTAGCCACCCGTGTTTTGGATTCAAACACCAACTCTAGTGTGGTCATGGGGGACACTCAAAATGCCACTTAGCCTTGAAACTTCTCACACGCATGCTCTTCTCTTACTCTACCACATAACACACTCACTCTCTGTTGGGGTAAAGGCATTATGCCCACCCTTATAGTGTGTACTAGCCCATAAGTTTTATAGTACATAGTACACTTAGTACTTTTAATGTACTAAATGCACTATTTGTACAAGAGCAAATATACATGTGTGATAGGGGAGTCACACACTCATACTGTGAGTTGACTTATCCCCACATGTCTGTCTCTCTCTCTCTCCCTTCTTCTTTGTGTGTGTCTCCCACATGAAACCCTAACTCTCTACAGCTAAGCTCATCAGAGCTCCTTCAACTGGTATCAGAGCCTGCGTGTGCTGTACGGACCTGCGTGTGGTGCCGCCTGTGTGTGCTCCCTGCATGTGTTGTGCTACGTGTGTAGAACTGGTCTCGTTGGTCGCCTGTGTGCAGAACTCTGGTTGCCTATGTCCAGAAGAACTGGTCATTGGTCACCTACATGTGCTGCGTCAAAACTAGTTGCGGGGGTCAGCCAGCTGCAGCCGAGGGGTGGTTTACAAAGCCGGCAACCGTGAGGAGTAGCCGGGACAGCCGTGGGGCAGCGTCAACAGCTGTGAGGAGTGCTGTGTGCAGCCGGGGTAGCCGTGAAGAGCCGACAAGTTGTGGAGAGTCTGTGAGCATTCGCATCCACAACGGGCGGCGCTCAGCCCACTTTGAGGCTTACGTGGCAGGAGTTTAGCATGCAGCTGGAGGAGTCGGGCGCCGTGCGGGAGAGGCTCCGTTCCATCATCACCGACCTCGATAGCGCAACTCGCCTCATGCGAGAAGGCGTCGCACGCACTGCGACATGCCACCACAGAGCGTCCGCCGCTCCCGCCGCCCACACGTAGCCCCTTCGGACAAAGCTCGTTCACACGCACAAATACAGCTACCATCGTTTTTTCCTCCTCTTCGAAAAGGCCAAGTAGTTTTTCTTTAGAGAGACAGCAGCAGCATCAGCTCCTTCACGAGTCAGCAAATACAACGTAACAACAGAAATCAAAAATTGTCTGAGGTATTTGCTTCAATTTTGGGATTTGCATGTCCATTATCATCAATTGAGCAAGTATACAAGTCCAAATGGCTCAGATTTTGAGCAAAATTGGCAACATTGGGTGACATTGGTCACATTCCGGGTCAATTTGCAAGAAATTGGGTGTCAATATTTGGGGCTTTTTGATGTAATTGTGCCATTGGGCATTCATACATGCTGTATGATGTGAGCAATCTCAATTCGGGACAAAATTGTAGGAAATTAGAGTGCAAATCAAAGGGCTTTTGTGCCAATTGGGTTGATTTGCATGCAGGCACTGGCATTTGATGTTTTGGGCAATGTGTTGATGCCTGTACCCAAGCACTCAATGTGCCAGTAAATCAAGGGGCTTTTATGTATTGGATGTATATGTGGCCAGGGGGAAGCATTGTGAAGACTCTGGATGCCTTCATTTGCATTAATGTACCATTCATGATCAGAAATTGATCTTGAATCAAGGGGCTTTTCAAGATTTTGTGCTTGTTGAGCTTGGCAAAGCAGCAGGGAAGACTTTTATGCCTTGAACCCTCAGTAATCCACTTGCAGTCAAGGGGCTTTTGCTCAATTTCTGTCCGGGATTGTTGTATGCAGTGGTGGGGACTGTCAAGGTCTGCTTTTCATTCATTTGGACAGCCAGGAGAGCATTTATTGCTATTGTACTTGCTGGTACATATTTGGTATAACTTTGTACAAGTTTTGGCATGGCTGTACATTGATTTGAGTGAGGAAAAGGCTCATTTTCAGCTGCTGTACTTGCCGGTACAGATTTGGTACATCATTGGTGAGAGCACTTAGTATTGTTGTATAGTACTTTGGAAGGTGGAAGGGGAACAGAGCACATCTAAGGTGCTGTCATAAATCTGCAGCAACCAAATTTTGGTGATTTTATCACAGTTGCATTCGTGCTTCCGCAGTGGGAGATAAACTTTGGGAGAACAACTGTGAGCATTTTGTGTGCTTTAGTGCAGTGTTTGCACATCTTGCAGGGAGTCAGGCATTGACTCTGTCAAAGGTTCCATATTGCTATGGCAACCACAGGTGAGAGCTCTTCATTGCTTCACATCAAGAAGCTTGAAGGCTCACATAATTATGACATTTGGCAAACCCAGTGCTATAATGTGTTGCTCCAGAAGAAGCAACACAAGCCCATCAAAGAAAGGGGTGTAATGCCCGCTTCTCTTACTACTGATGAAGAATGGGAAGATATGGATGAGCTAGCAAGACCCACTATCATGTTGTCTGTGTCCAGACACTTTACTTTTCAGCATACGTGAAGAGAAGATAGCTTGGGGAATGTGGCAAAGATTGCAGGACTTGTATGCCCAGCAAAGTGCCTCAAGCAAAGTGTATTGGTTGAAGAAACTCATAGGTCTTCAAATGAAGGAAGGGGCGTCTATGACAGCCCATCTAAATGAGACTAATGGTGTTGTCAGCCAGGTCATCAATCAAAAGTTGGCAATGGACGATGAGTTCAAAGCCATCTTTCTCTTATGCACTTTGCTAGAGAGTTGGGACACATTTAGGACACTAGCAATTCAAATGCTATGTTGTCATATGCAGATGTGGAGGGTGCTCTCCTTCAAGAGGAGATGAACAGGAAGAACAACTCTGTTGGAAAGTCCAATGCAATGAATGCACGTGGGAGATTCCAGCAAAGGGGTAAAAGCCAAGAACGGGGAAGGAGCAAGTCCCGCTCCAAAAAGGACTTGGAATGCCATTATTGTGGCAAGAAGGGACATTTCAAAAAGCAATGCTACAAATGGAAGAATGATCAAAAGGAAAAGGGCAAAGGAAAAGACAAAGACAAAGATGAAGCCAAAGATGCAAAGCCAAAGGGAAAAAGTGGAGTCAAGATTGAAGAAGTCAATGTGTCACATGCAAGTGACAGTGAGGATGAAGTCCTATTCATGTCTTCACTTGATGCCCATTCACTCCTTGCAGGAGATGGTCATGGTATGCACTCATGGATCATTGATTTAGGTGCCTCCTTTCATGTCACAGGTTGCAGAGACTTGTTTGTCAGGTATACTGCTGGCAATGAAGGAGTAGTTTATTTGGGTGACAACCATGCATGCCAGATTCTTGGCAGAGGTGATGTGAGGCTTGTGTTTTCAGATGGCTCACAGCTTATGCTCCATGATGTCAGGCATGTGCCTAAGATCAAGAAGAACCAGCTTTCTACTGGGAACAGCTTGATGATGCTGATTATGTTACCACATTTGGTCGTGGAAAGTGGAAGATTAGTAAGGGCTCATTGGTTGTTGCCAGAGGCTCTAAGGTGGACACTCTTTAATTCATGCATGCTAATGTTTGTCACCATGCTAATGTAAATGCAACCGAGCTGCCGGAAATAACTATGTTGCATAGCCAGTTGGGACACATGAGTGTCAAAGGAATGGAGCAATTGTCTCATTTTGGTTACTTGCCTTCTCTAAAGTTCTCAAGTTTTTAGTTTTGTGAGCATTGTATATATGGCAGGCAACTCCAGTGCCCCCACAAGAAAGCTCTTGGATAGAAAGATGCTCAGTTAGAGCTTGTGCATACAGATGTATGTGAGATGCCTCAGCTTTCTTTGGGAGGGGCAAAAATATTTTGTGTCTTTTATTGACGATGCCACACACAAGGTGTGGGTTTATCCTCTTCGTTTGAAGAGTGATACATTCTCAGTGTTTGAGAAGTTTGTTGCTCATGTTGAGAATCAAACTGGAAACACTAAAGGCTTTGCGTTCCGACAATGGTGGAGAGTATATGTCCAAACAGTTTTAGGACTTTTGTGATGCTAAAGGCATCAAGAGGGAGCTCTCTACTCCTTATGATCCTCCACAAAACAGGACAGCAGAGAGGATGAACAGGACCATTCAGGAGAAGTCCGTTCTATGTTGTCACATGCTGCGTTACCTCATGGTTTTTGGGCTGAAGCTGTTATGATAGCCGTTCATCTTATAAACAGGTCACCTAACACGAGGCTTGGTGGGAAAGTGCCAGAGGAAGTATGGACATGGAAGCCTCCATCCTACAAGCACTTGTTGCGTACGTGCACATACGCAGGGAAATACGCACCAAACTTGATCCTAAGTCTCACAAATGCATATTCCTAGGATATGGTGACAGAGGTGAAATGGGGTATAGACTTTGGGATCCAGTGATGTGAATAGAAAGATTATATGTAGCAATGATGTCATTTTTTATGAAACATGCATGTATAAGGAGCCTGTAAGGCAACAGGAGCCTGGCAGAGTCATCTTTAATGATGATGGACATCATGGACAACAACCAAGAGCTGTAAATCAGCCATTACAGCAAGAAAACCAGCCCTTAAATGGTGCTGAAAATGGTCCAAATGGACAGCCAGAGATGGCAAAAGATATTCCTATGGATATCCCACAGTTAGAGGAGATACTGGGCATGATCTTTCAACCTTATGGCATGGAACAGGAGCCACCAATAGGTGATATGCAGGCTGGACAGCAACCTGCAAATGATGATCATTGGGTACGGAGGTTCACAAGACCCTCCAGACCCCCTGACAGGTTTGTTCCAAGGGTTGACTACTTGATGCTCACTAACTGTGGGGAGCCCTCATGTTATAAGGAGGCTTTACAGAGGGCAAACAAGGCTCTTTGGGAGCATGCTATGAAGTCAGAGATGGATTCTCTGCACAAAAATGGAACATGGAAGTTGGTGCATTTGCCTACAGGCAAGAAGGTTTCGCCATGCAAGTGGGTTTACAGGCTCAAAGTTGCACCTGATGCAAAGCCAAGATACAAAGCCAGGTTAGTGTGGCTAAGGGCTTCAAGCAGGAATATGGTGTGGACTTTGATGAGATCTTCTCTCCAGTGGTCAAAATGACCACACTTAGAGCTATATTAGCTTTGGTTGCTCATGATGATCTGGATTTGATTCAGATGGATGTGAAGACTACTTTTCTTCACGGTGATCCATGAGGAGATATATATATGCAACAGCGAGAGGATTATGTAGTGAATGGAAAGGAGAAGCTTGTATGCAAGCTGAAAAAGAGTCTTTATGGGCTCAAACAGGCACCAAGGGAATGGTATCATAAATTTGATACATTCATGAAATCCTAGGATTTCAGGAGGAGTGACATAGATCACTGCTTATACACCAAGAAAGCTTTGGATGGCAGTCTATTGATCCTCATCTTGTATGTTGATGATATGTTGATTGCCGAGAAATCTCGTAAAGAGATGGATGCCTTGAAGAAGAGGCTGCATCATCAGACCTTTGATATGAAGGATTTGGGTGATGCAAATCACATTTTGGGTATGCGGATACTTCGAGACAGAAATCAACATGTGTTGTTCATTGGCAAAGTTTTGCAAAGGTTCAATATGGAAGGGGGGAAGAAGACTAGTACTCCTTTGCCTCCATATGTGAAACTCAGTGCTATGGACAGCCACAGTCGTAGATAGTGACAGGGCTGATATGGCCAAGATTCTGTATGCTTCAGCTTGTGGCAGTCTCATGTATGCCATGGTTGCTACTAGGCCGGACATTGCATTTGCAATGGGAGTGGTTACTAGATACATGGCCAACCCTTGCAAGAAGCATTGGGAAGCAGTGAAAGGTGTCATGAGATACCTGAAGGGCACACAAGATATGTGCATCTGCTTTGGCAAACAAAATTCATTAGTGCATGGTTACACGGATTCGGATTATGCCGGTCATCCAGATAACCGAAAGTCTACTACCGGTTATGTGTTTACATTCACAGGAGGTGCTGTGTCCTGGATATCCAGGATGCAGAAGTGCACTGCCTTATCTACTACTACAGAGGCCGTGTATATTGCAGCCACAAAGGCTTCCAAGGAGGCATTACAGTTATCTCGGTTAGTGGTTGATTTGGGTTATACAAGGGATATTCCATTGTTGCATTGTGACAGTCAGAGTGCCATCCAGTTGGCAAAGAACCCTATCTTTCATGTAAAGACGAAGCATGTGGATGTGAAGTATCACTTCACTCAGAGAGGTGATAGAGAACAAGCTGATTCAGCTTGTCAAGATTCATACGGATGACAACCCAGCTGATCTGTTGACAAAGAGTTTGCCTCCAGAGCGATTTGCTCATTGCAGACACTGGATGAGGCTAGTTTCAGCCTTGATATGGCCTTGTATATTATCATGTACATGCTGATTTTTTCTTTTCCTTCATTTAAGGGCACTTTGCCTTTAAGTGGGAGGTTGTTGGGGTAAAGGCATTATGCCCACCCTTATAGTGTGTACTAGCCCATAAGTTTTATAGTACATAGTACACTTAGTACTTTTAATATACTAAGTGCACTATGTGTACTAGAGCAAATATACATGTGTGATAGGGGAGTCACACACTCATACTGTGAGTTGACTTATCCCCACATGTTTGTCTCTCTCTCTCTCTCCCTTATTCTTTGTGTGTGTCTCCCACATGAAACCCTAACTCTCTACAGCTGAGCTCATCAGAGCTCCTTCACTCTCTATATCTTTCAAGTACACAACATGTTTCTCAAGACAGCATTACAGCATTCCTATCCAACACATAGTAGAAATTACACAGAGATGAAGAAGAAAGCAACATTGTTCTTATATTACTTCCAGAACTAGTACAAGTTCACAATTGTGCAATTGATCAACACGAGACTGAAAACACACTCCTCTACAATCTTCAATTAGTGCTCACACTCCTCTCTTCCCTTGCTTGCTCGCCTTTGCACCATCCTTTTAAGCTCGGTCTTCTTGTTCTTGGCAATGGCTACTCCAGTGGGTTATAGCCTGCCATCTTCACACCTGTAGTACCGAGGTGGTGCTCACAATGTGGAAGGTGGTTAGACTGATCTGCTAGGTGCAACACCTAGCACACTCGGTGCTGGAGCTTCTGCTCCGAAACCCACATCCTTGACAATTTTTTCCTTAAACTTCACAAACATCTCTAGGGGAGAGTATTATGGGATGTATACAATGCCAGAGTATTTGGCCTGCTTTTGCAACCTCACTTTGTTGCCTGCTTTACTAAACACCCAACACCCTTGATGTCGGTCTATGGGGTTCGCAAGTCGAAACTCTCACTACAAGTTGGAGTGGAGTCTTGCCCAAAATTTTCTTTTCTGCCATTGGAATGGGCCTCCACTCGACTTGTGCAGCCTCTTCATCAGATATTCTAGAGGTGGGCTTTATGTCTTTTCTGCATCTTGGTCCCCAAAGCTCCACTTCTAGACATTGTTGCTCCTTGGTGGTTGCATCTTCAGTGTGGGAGCATCTTCCTTCCCTCCAGAGTCTGAGAGAATAGGAATTAAGAGCATTGATGTTCTAGAGGAAGGGGTTTCCTAATCAATATATACCTTATTCTATCTGCATTTTGAAAGTATTGTGGTAACTCCTTGTTGGCCTTTCGTAGCTCTGATAACATCACATGTGAGGCTTCAAAAAATGGGTCATCTATGCTAGCCCCTGGAGTAGTTGAGCTGTTGACTAAGCTATCTTTCAAAAGGCAATCATTTTCTTTGTTCAGGGCTTGGTTGGCATCTTGCAGTTTCTGGACTTCAATTAGTAGCTCCCCTTACTCCTCTCTTGGCATGTTGGCTAGTAGCATATTTGTGCTTTCTGTGGCAAGCTTCGTATCAGCTTTTACCTTGGCAATTTCTACTTGTAGCCTTACGACTTCTTCTTTTGCTTCCCTCAACTCTAGTTTCCATTGCAATCTTATTTTTTGGGTCAATTGTATCTTTTCCACCATTGGTTGTGCCTCCTCTATATGCCTCTGGAAGGCTGTCTTGTATTCCTCCCAGTCTTCAAGCCTTTCTCTTTTGAGCTGATCCTCGCTATCCAGAAAGTGTTGCATTTTTAATTCCAGAGCGTTCAGTTCTCTGATTATATCCATTTCCAATTCCAGAGCGTTCAGTTCTCTGATTATATCCATTTCAAATTTTATGCTCTTCTCTAATTTTTCCTTATACTCTTCTACATGTGATTTGGCCTTGTCTCTACTTTTATAGGCTTCTTTCAAAATTTTTGCATACTCCTAGTGGGGAGGGTGTTACATCCTATAATTCCTGCTGTAATTCTTAGTTTCTCTCTACTAGCTTTTTGGCCTCCTTCTCCCAGTGAGTTGCTTTCCATGTGGTAGCCTTCAGGGCTTACACCAGACTCTGCTCCTTATTTTTTGCTTGCTTCTCTTTTCCAAAAGTACTTGGCCTAGGAGATCCCTGGCCAGTAGGCTGCTGTTGTTGTTTGCTATTGCTGCTGTGTTTGTTGTTGCTACTCTAACTATTGTTGCTATTGTTGTTGTTGTTTGCTATTGCTGCTGTGTTTGTTGTTGCTACTCCGGCTATTGTTGCTATTGTTGTTGTTGTTGCTCGTTGTCAGCATCATCATCTTCATCTAGGTCGTGGATGACCTTTTGAGCTTTGCAAGCCATCTATTATTTTATTTCAATTAGAGCTTCTAGATCTTAGTCCCATACCTTGTTGAGTATGGCCTTTGCTATCTTTATTATTACTATTCTAGCATCCAACGGAAGGCACAACAACTCCTCTTCCTCTTGGTTCTTCAAAGCTTGGGCCTCCATCTGGTTGACTGCCAATGTTGTAGTGCTCTCCACCACTTCTTCTTTCAACCCTTGGATAGTGTCACTCTAGAATTTGGCAGACTTTTGGGCTTTTGTGCTAATTCTACCCTGAGTCTCTCCACCTGAGCTTGGAGCATATTTTTCTCACTGGTGGTGAGGGTTCTCATCTTCCCTTCGCTTAGCTCTTTTTGCTAGACCAAGGCCTTCTCCACCATTGCAAGTTTGTTATGTATATCCACATTATGATGAGCCATGATTTGTGCTTTGTTCTCCAAATCATTGGCTTTTTTTGTAGATTTTGTGACCAGGCCGTGTTCCTTTGTTGATGATTCACGGCACACATCTTGTGAATAGCATTCTAGGCCTTTGACTCATAATCCTCCACTGCAGACATAATATTTTGGGCCACAGTCATCAGCCCTTTGTTCATGCTCAGATGTGCTGAGTGGAAAGTTGCACCTCCAGTTCTTTGGGTAGCTTTGGTTTGTGGGTTGGACCTTCTTACATTTTTGTGTTAGAGTTGCCACACCCAAGGCTAAAGTTCTGGTGGTATACAAAGTTCTGCCCCTACAGCCATCTTTCCCTTTTGTGCCTCTTCTTCTCTCTTTTTCTGTTGTTCTCCTTCTCTTTTCTTTTTCTCTTCCTCCTCTTTTCTTCTCTTCTCTTCTTCCTCTTTTTCTGTTTTCTCCTCTTCTAGCTTCTTTTTCTTCTCTGCTTCTTCACTTCTTCTAGGTCTAGCAATAGTTGTTTTTTGAAACTTCCTACTTCTGTCTCTCCTCCAGTTGTTTTTTCCTTTCCTCTTCCACTTTTTGCTTCTTCACTTCTTTCGGGTCTGGCAACAAGTTTCTCTTTTTGCTAGCCTTCTGGGCTATTTTCTACCATTCTTCATCATCATCCACATCATCTTTGAATGAACTGAAAGTCATTTTGGAGATCTTTGAGGATCCTCTGGCTTTATGGTGTGATCACCCACATTGGTTTCTCCGAACCTGAGATCCATGGATATGGCAGCATGTTGTGTGATTTCCCTTAAGTGTGCATGCACCACCGTCAACTGTTTTTCCTTGGCCCATGTGGCTGCTCATTTTGCTAGATTTTTCCCCTGTAGATGGCCACCCAATTTATCTTCTCTCCTTCCTCTGCTGCTCCTTTGAGCAGCCTATAATTCTTATTTGACATGTCCTCTAGCTTTCCCATGAACATTACATTCTACAAGAAGAAGACAAATTGCTCTCTCCGGGTCTCATCTCCCACATCCTTCACCTGGTGCATGTTGCTTATCTTCGAAATTTCTTCCTCCACCCTGGGCTTTATGTTTGTGTCTATCACTCCATCCATTGTCAATCCTAGCACACATGGTGCACTATGAGCTGCTCTGAAATCTTTATGGACTCCTTTCCCTCCACATGCGCACAGTGTTCATCTCAAGAAACTGATTAATCAGCTTGCTCCATCCTCGGGATCCTGCAGGTCCTCCCATCGGTGATCCAACAGCTTCTTGAAGCCGCACTTCTTTGCCCACTCCTGGTGTTCCTTCTTTCTGGTGTCAGGGACCATCATCGGCATGCAGAGGCTTCTCTCTAGCCTTTGTGTTTTGTTTATCTTTGGCATGGCTCTGTCTTCAGAGAGGGTGTTGTAAATCGATGAAACAGCTGGGAGCAAGAAAGTAGGTTGAAGATGTGCATGTTTGGGCTCCTTGTACTCTTTTTAAAACGATGCGTTTTTCTCTCTCCTTCCTTTCTTGGGGCGTTGTCATTTTTGGCTTCCCGCTTTTCGATGTGACTTGACCATTGATTCGTATCATTCCCACCATCTTGGCTTAAAGACATTAAACTTTGCTCGCTGCCTCCCACCTTACCATTGCATGTGGAGTTTTTAATGATCTCGTGACAGTTGTCCTACATGCAACCACTTATGCTAATGTCCTGGCCATTTGCATAACTAACATGGATCTGGTTGGCGTACACTTGGTTGTTCACCTCTTTGCTGACTTGGCCTTGTTTGGTTGTGGAATTTTGATCTTTTGCAACTGTCTGCCCTTACAGAATTCCTCCCCGGTTTGATTTCTTCTTGGATTTTCTGCATCGATTTTCGCTAGTGAGATTATGTTGTAGTAGCAGATACTCCAGATTGTTTCATGGTCCTCTGCTTGTTCTTCTTCCGGTGTGACTATCCTCGTTTGGCCCATGTACTTTCTCATCCTAAAGCCATTCTCACTGTTTTAGGGAAAGGTGTGCCATCCAAGCTTTCTAGTGTAAAGGCGTTCTAACTTACCAAGTTTTTATTTACCATGAATGGGCTTATCCACTTGATCTTGATTTTTTGGGATGCGATCCTAGCTTGGTGTTGTAGACCAATACCAAGTCTCCTTGTTTGAAAATCTTGTGCTTGATATGCCTATCAACCCAAGCTTTCCTTCTCCGTTGCACTATCTCCACTTGTAAAGAGCTGAGTTGTCTTTCCTCCTCTAAAGCTAAGAGCTCTTATATTCTATGCTCTCGGGATTCCTCCATTAGTAGATTCTCTTGGATGCTTTGCTTTGCTTTGCTATTGGCATCTCTCATGACTGTTGGGCACCACAGGACTCCTGCAAAATTTTTCAGGCTGTGATTTCTCCACCCATGTGTCCCCTTGTAATTCCATAGTGTGCTTCTCTTAAGACTGCTTTTGCTGCTCATGATCTAGGACATACCTACATAGGATCTGGTCTATGCCTCTTTTGTACAATTGTCCGGGCGGCAATCATGGTGAAATTTCTGCTCCTTAAGGAAATATTCTTCTTTCTGTTCAATAGTGTACTTTTTTGGGGATGTTCCATCCTCTAGAAACTGCATCATATCATAATACAAATTCTCCTCCACTTTTGCAGAGCAGCTGCTACTACCATGAAGAGGTTGGCATCCGAGAGTTGATTATCCACTCCATCTAGGGGGCAGTTCTTCAGAATCCAATCTGGATGGAAAATCTGCTACTGTATTTTCTTTTTCGACGAGTGTGTACTAGATGGTGAACTCAAATTCTTGTAGTAGGAGTATCCACCTTGCCATCTTTCGTACCAGAAAAGCTTTGTTCACCAGATAAATCAGGGCTTGATGGTCCACATGGAAAACAAATTTGTTTCCCAAGAGGTAGTGTCAGAATTTGTTCATAGCATAAATCATAGAGAGATCTTCCCACTCTGTTGTGCTCTGTTGTGCTGTAGTTCTTTTCTGGCCTTGTAAGGGATTTGCTTGCATAGTGAATAGGTTGCATGTACCCCTCTTCCTTCTCCTACATTAGTGCACCACCCACTGCTTTGTCTGAGGTATATACTCATCCACCCAACCACCCTTGAGCCCAAGGGTGCACACATAAATACAATGAAGTATCACATATCTTACCTTAGCGTCCCATACCACCAAGAGATATGACTTCACTCCAGTAGCACATAGGTCTGGCTTGAAATGGCAAGAGACTAGACACAATGCTCTACACTAGGGAACATCCCTTGAGAGTGCCCCATGCCCCTATTATATAGGAGAGCTCTCAAGTGACTCTTGACTCTCCATTTGCAAACTAACTCTTGACCTTCCATTCCCATAGTGACTCTTGGCCTTCCATTTCTAGAGTAACTCTTGTCCTTATCTTACCTTAGTGTCTCATACCACCAAGAGATATGACTTTACTCCAGCAACACATAGCTCTAGCTTAAAATGGAAAGAGAGTAGACACAATGCTCTACACCAGGGAACATCCCTTGAGAGTGCCCCATGCCCCTATTATATAGGAGAACTCTCAAGTGATTCTTGACTCTCCATTTCCAAAGTAGCTCTTGACCTTCCATTTCCAAAGAGTGACTCTTGTCCTTCCATTTCCAGAGTGACTCTTGGCCTTCCATTTCCAAAGTGAATCTTGGCCTTCCATTTCCATGTGTGATTGTTGGTTTCCTGACCCTAACCTCAACCCAAGGTTAGGTCTAATCCTTGCCCACTAGCATGTTCCCATGCTCCCATGCTCACATGCCTAGGGTGGGTTAGTCTCCTAGTATATGCACATATAATGTGCACATAGCATACTTTCCCTCTCTCAAAACACTCTTGCAAATGAAAAGAAGGAAACCTACGCTGAATGTTCTCAACTCACTCCCAAGTCGAATCCTTGACTTCCCTATCTTTCCACCCAATTTTAACCTCAGGGATTAAGCAATTATGAAGTTTTCTTTCCCTAAATTCAAGTACCTTTTCAAGTATATGTGGAACATAGGATAAATCCTTGACCTCAATGAGTTCTTGAGCAGTAACTGTGTTATCCTCACCTCTCCCAGCTTCTCTTTCAATTTGCTGACATGAAAGACTGGATAAACTCTGACATGTGGAGGTAGTTTTAATTCCTACGCAACCATGTCAATCCAATGTATAACTCGAAATGGACCACAATATCTAGGAGATAATTTTGAGCACTTTCCTGTTGACAAAGTATGAGAATCTTTAGGAACTTTCAAATAAAACAATGCTCCTAGCTCAAAAGACCAAGGTGAGCATCCCCTATCAGCATAAAATCGTGCTCTATCTTGAGCACTCCTGATAGAATCCTGAGCTTGGGTCAGCATTTCCTACATAGCACACAAGAAATCCCTCAATGCATCAAGCTCAATGTTCTTAAAATTGACATCAATTGGTGCCCTGGGTTGATACCTATACATAAGCATAAATGGACTATAACCAATAGCCATATGCTTAGAACTATTATAGGCAAATTCCATCATTGGAAGATGCTTTGCCCAACTCGATGGTTTTCCAGAGATATATACACGAAGCATATACTCTAAAATCTGATTCACACATGCTCTGTTTGCCCCATTAGACTGTGAGTGATCAAAGGAACTCATACTCAAAGTAGTCTTCAATTTCTTGAAAACTTATTGTAAACCATTCGGAATAAAATAGGAAGACAAGGCATTATAACAGTAGAAACCAGGGATCCATCGGTGGCCCGACATACCCACATCTGTACAAGGAATTATCGGTGTCCCAAGTTACCCATATGAACATAGGGAGTCATCAATGTCTCAATGAGTCACATATGTATATCTATAAACCATCAGGTGGACTGTATAAATCACCTAAAGGATGAAACTAGATAAGGAAATGCCAACAAAGGAAGAATCCAAAATTCCTTAATCCAAACACAACAATATAAACTCATTGAACTCTAAAGAAAGAGATTTTTATAAGTTGAAATGCCGATGGGATTACATCCATCAAAACATGCAGGCTATAGATAAAAGAAGTTTATCTAGAGAACGCCTACACTACAACTTCAAGTGAATTCAAAAAATGAGATTGTCTTTAAATGTTGGGGTCAACATTTCAAGTGATGTAAGCAAGGCAACATTCCTGAGCCCAAATTATCTTATATAAGAGGGATCGATAGTGTCTCCCATACCACCATGATACCACCCATACATACCTTACCAATTTGGACCTCCCTAGTATGCCATCTAGGAAAAATGAATAAAATCGTGCATAAAAGGAATGAGATGGCCTTATCCTAGACTTTCACATACTAAAACCTGTCTCTATATACCTGAGACCACATCAAGGAAGAACTCTTTCCGAGTACATATTAGAAAACAATTTGAATTATTGACACCTTTCTAATGATAACTACCCAATAAACACAATAAAGCTGGGATAAAAAAAATAACAATTCACCTAGATACATAAGCAACTAGGTATCTAAGTTAGAATATGTACAAGAGTACAAGGAACATAATCCAAAATTACATGCAAAAACGAAGGCAAATGCTACCTTCAAAGCACATGATATTAAGATCCTCATAAAACCATGGATAGAAGCATTGAAGCACCTCGAATCCATGAAAACCATAGTTGATCATAAAAATCAATGCATGCCATCTAATGGTCATTAATCGTGCAAAAGGAATTATTAAAATAGTGGCCAACTCATCAATCTAGAGTATATGAACGTGGTGTTGTTCAAGCAAAACTTCAAAGTAAGCAAGTGAAACACATGTCAGTAGCACTCATTAAAAACCCCTAGACACAAGTGATCTAGGCACAACCTGATGAGTCCATATAAAACTTAGAAACTATCCAATAAAATCCACCAAAATAACTAGAACAACTAACCCATGATAGAATTTATCTTAGGCTTAGGAAATTAAGCGTAGACCACACTTAAACAAGTGCAAATTAAATTAACATGGACAAGTGTCAAAGGTGAGACACTCTTGGAACTCAGATTCCAGCCATCATCGAATAAAGTAAGGAACAGGTCCAATAAGAATGGCTAAACAATGGTAAAAATCATGAAAACATCTAGTATTAATCCAAACAGAAATAACTACTAATACCAGGTACAATTGCATTAATAATATGTGAATAACCCACATCTATCTAATGTCAGCACGTGCAAACGTACTTCAATACTAAATAACCCTCAAATTATTAAATTCTCGAGAAAAAAGAATTATCATGATTTTTTTCTAAATTTTTCTTTTTTTTAGGGTCTCAAAATTTACTAATTTTTAATTCCACCAAATTCCATCTTATGGCACTCCAAATCTAAAATTTTTAGAAAATTTTAGTGATAGATTTTACCAAAATATAATTGATATTTCAAAAAAACCAATTTCTAGGATTTCTAAAACATTTTCTAGAAATTTCCTAATTTTTGGTAACTATAAAACAAAATTACCTCCATAATCCCATCGATCACAAAATTATTCAATTCCATCTGATAATTCGTAAATCCAATCAAAATTTATAATTTTAATGGATTTACTAATTTTTTAGATTTAAAAATAGATTTTTTAAAGAAATTTGAATGATCACAGGCACCCAAACGGACACACCACATGCTGATCACCAAACTCTGATATTTCAAAAACTTTAAATAACCTTTGTCTAATTTTCCATGATTTTTTAGTGATAAAATTTACCAAAATATAATTTATATTTCAAAATATCAATTTTTAGGATTTTTAAACCATTTTCTAAAAATTTTCTAACTTTTGGTAATTATAAAACAAAATTACCTGCAGAATCCCATTGATCATGAAATTATTCAATTCCATCTGACAATTCTCAAATCCAATCAAAATTTATAATTTTAATGGATTTACTAATTTTTTAGATAAAAAATAGATTTTTTTAAGGAATTTGAATGATTACGGGCACCCGAAACAGACACACCACAAACCTGGATATTCCAAAAAATTTAAATAACCTTTGTCTAATTTTTCACGAATTTTTTAAAAATTTAAATGTATCCCGAACGTATTAGAATACAAACGGTCAAAAAAATCAAAACCCGAAAGGTCATCCCAGAATATAGAAAGCCAAGGGTTGTTGGAAAATGAAAAGACAAAAAATACCAGAATTTGAAAGGTCAAAAAAAATTGGACCCCAAATGCTAAAGGTCACAAGAGAATCTTTTTTTTTATCTTGGAAAAGAATTTTTTTAATTCTCTTTTTTTTTCTTTTAAAAAATTTAAAATCTTATAAAGCTTTTTTTTTAATGTAATGTGGGGGGGCTATGCAGAAAAAGCCCCCTCCCCCCTCTGATAGCGCGTGATTGAGAGGGAGAGGAGAGGAGCATAGAGCTCACTCCCCCACTTCATCCTCCATATCCACTCTCTCTTCCTTCAATTCTTCTTCTCCACTCTCCATTCTCTGTGTAATTAAAGTCTTAATCCTAATTTTTTACTAATCATGGTTAATACCTAATGATGATTAATATTAATCAAAACTACCCCACCTAAGAGGCGTTCACACACGAGGGAGAAGAACATGAAGGAAAACTCGGATTTGAGAGCTGGAAAAAATATCATGCACATGGGAGAGAACCCGATGCATCGATATGCTGCCCCCTACTACATTTCAGCAGAAAATCGATAGAAATTTGATAGTATGCCCACGGGAAAAAATGCTTTTTTACCATAAAATGCTCATAAAAATTCCTAAATAATTAGAAAAAAAATTTAAAAATTGTAGAAATTTAGGGAATCCATTATACCAAAAAAATACCCATAATAGCATGTGCATTATTTTGGTAAAAATTTCATAAAATGCTTATTTTAATCATAAAAATAGAAAAAAATAGCATTTCCACTCAAGAATTTTCTCCCAACATCTATACGTCCATTGAAATTGAGAAGCATGCATTCCAAGCACCATATTGACATTCCACATGCATAGGTTACCAAAACCAACCAAAAAATAACATTTTTTGCTAAGTAAATGTTAAAATTTACTTTTAAAAATGTTAAAATTTTGATATAATGAGAGAAAAAATATCAAAAATTAACTAGAGACCGCTCTGATACCACTGTTAAAATCCCATATATCTCTCTAGTTAATCACTATGCATAAACATGCATAAACCAGGCATATACTCATCCACCCAACCACCCCTGAGCCCAAGGGTGCACACATAAATACAATGAAGTATCACATATATCTTACCTTAGTGTCCCATACCACCAAGAGATATGACTTCACTCCAGCAGCACATAGCTCTAGCTTGAAATGGCAAGAGAGTAAACATAATGCTCTACACCAGGGAACATCCCTTGAGAGTGCCCCATGCGCCTATTATATAGGAGAGCTCTCAAGTGACTCTTGACTCTCCATTTCCAAAGTAACTCTTGACCTTCCATTTCCAGAGTGACTCTTGGCCTTCCATTTCTAGAGTGACTCGTGGCCTTCCATTTCCATGTGTGACCCTTTGGTTGCCTAACCCTAACCTCAACCCAAGGTTAGGTCTAACCCTTTCCCCACTAGAGAATGTTCCCATGCTCCCATGCTCACATTCCTAGGGTGGGTTAGTCTCCTAGTATATGCACATATAATGTGCACATAACATGACACCATCCTCTTCAGCCATTGGAATGCTTTTTGACACTCTGGGTTCCATTCATACTTTGCATCTTCCTTGGTAAGTGCATATAGTGGGTTGGCCACCCACATGTGCTAAGTATTTTAAGAATCTAGCATGCCACTTGACCTTACCAAGGAACCTCTCAAGTTGCTTGATGTTCTCTAGAGCAAACATACTAGATATGACCTAGAGAAAACATACTAGATATGACCTCCACTTTAGCAAGATCTATGGCCAATGACAATATGTGTCCCAACAAAGTTCTTGTTTTTACTGCAAAGGCACACTTGGCTGGATTTAGCTTAAGTCTTGTATCTCTGCATCTCTGTAGACACAGCCTAAAATGATAGATGTCCTTTTCCTTACCCCCAGATACATTGAAATCATCTACAAAAGCTTTCATGAAGTCTGTCAGGTAATCATAGAGAATCTCTTGCACCATTCTTTGAAAAGTAGCCAGTGCATTCTTCAAGCCGAACATCATGACAATCACCACAACGACACCCCATTCAGTGAGATGAAGGTTGTTTTCTCCCATTCAGTGATGAAGGTTGTTTTCTCCCAGTCTTTTGGTGCCATTTTTACTTAATTGTACCCATTGTATCCATCCAGAAATGAGTACATTTCCTTCCCTGTCACCTCATCTAGCAAGGATTTTGTGAACGAAAGTGGGAAGGGGTCCAAGGTAGTTGTGGTATTAATCCACACAGATCCTAATCTTTGTGTTCTTTTTGGGCACTACCATAATTGGGGATATCCAAGTAGCTTTCTCCAACTAGCACAATGAAACCTACTCTTAGTATCCTGTCAATTTCTTCTTTGACTTGCTTGGCGTAGTTAGGGTTCATTCTTTATCTCTGTTGTTTGAATGGTACGGCTCCTTCCCTTAAATTGATGTTGTGCTGAAAGAATTTGGGGTCCATTCCCACCATGTCCTCATATGACCACGCAAAAACATCTTGGTACTCTTTCAATAAGAACACCAGCTCTTGCTTGAATTCTTCTTCTAGTTCCACATTGATCTTCACTAGCTTTTCTTCTTTTTCATTTCCCAGATTCACCCTTGTAGTCTGTCCAGGCTTACCTTCGCGGCATTTCTCTTCTGGTTCTCTTTTTGCTTTTGCACCCAATCATGGATTTCTTCCTCTTGCTCCAGATTCCAGGCCCATTCAACCTCTTTCGAGGCTTTCTCCTGCATGGTTTTGCTCAATTTGGTTCTCCTTGAGCCCTCTGGTTTTGCAAAATTTGATTCTTTTTTCTTTACTTCTTTGGCTGCTACTTCTGCTTTCCCATCCTTTGTTTTTGTGTAGTGCCCCATGACTTCATCTACATGTAACATGTACAAGGGCAACAAGTTGGGATGTTCACGAAGTATTATGTCCTCTTCATCGTCATCAAAGACTTCTAACATATTGAATGTTTTCGCATGAACTGGCCTTTGGGCAGGTTTTACTGATCCCATTACTCCGGAAAGGTTGACATGGACTTTCCACTTTCCTTTTCTAATGGAGATTCTATTTTTTCCCCAGTCTTGCTTCATTTTTTTGTGTCTTAACTAGGGCCTTCCCAATAACACCTGGTAGGAGCCGGTGTGGTTTTAAGTGGTTATGACAACTAGGTTGACCTTGAAGTCTACTTGCTTGAATTTCATGAGAACATTTTTGACAATTCCCTTAGGAACCACCATTCTATTATTTGCTATTCTTATGTTAAATGGAATGGGTTCCCATTTGAGACCCAATCCTATTGTAGTTTTTATGTAATGACATTTACTCCGGATCCACCATTCTATTATCTGCTATTCTTATGTTAAATGGAATGGGTTCCCATTTGAGACCCAATCCTATTGTAGTTTTTATGTAATGACATTTACTCCGGATCTACCATCTAATTCTGTGTCATTGATGAGTACACTGTTGAGTTGAATTGTTACTTTGGCTACTTCATCATCTCTAGAAACTAGGGATTCCTCAGCTTGCATTCTGTTGCATTCTAAAGTTTCTTTTTCTTCAGAGTTTTTCACTTCTTTACTCAATCCTTCAATGCCTACCATCAAGATTGTAGCCTTGAATCTTGGACATAAATCCAACACTTGTCTCAATAGGACCTGTCTGTCGAGCAACATTGATACCACATTGGTTTGCAACCAATTAGCATCCTTCTTGCTTTCTTCCAAGCTTCTTTCATTGTTGAGCTTTACTTGTATCTTTTGCAGATTTTTGCTTGCCTCCAGTATATCTGTGATAACTTCAAATGAGCTATCCTCATTTTGCTTTCCTTTACTTCTTTCTATTTCCTTGGTGGTTTGAATCCTCACCTTCTCTTGCTGGTCCCAGTCTACAACTGCCTTCTTGCGGGATTTGGGTGTGTCAAGATTATGCACTGAAGTTATCACTGTTAACAATCCAAAAATGGGATTGATCATGGTGATAGATACAAGATTAAGCATAAGATTAAGGTGGATTAAACCACACTAAAAACTCCATGACTAGAGAGAGAGGGAGATTGCACACTCAACACTATTCCCTTGTATTGCATATCACAATGAACCATACAATGATATAGGCTCTCTAGCCTTATCCCACTTTACACATCATCATCCATGTGGCAACTCCTTTTCCACTCTTTTGGTCAACTCTCACACACCATGCAATATTACATGTGTGTGGCATTCCTATCTCACCACAATATCTTGCACCTCTAGGGTGCTTTCCCACATACACACAACACCACGATTACATCTCTCAACACCCCCTCTTAATCGAGGTGTTCCACAACTCACCCATCATCCATCACCCATATCAATGTAGCATTGCACAAACGCAATCGCTACCTCTCAACACTCCCCCTCAATGATACATTGGAGTATCCATCAACCAAACATGTGTGCGCGTGTCTACCATCTTAGACACCTAGTCCATTTTGAGCCAACTCGCTCATAGCGGAACCACTGAGTCCGATTTGAACATGGAAGTTCGCGGGTGGGAACCAACCCATGCGCATGCACCTCACACGTACATCGCTCATGCACACATCACAATAACTATTTGAGCTTCTAGGTGAGCTCGGGTATGGTTACCCTCATACCATGGATGATTACAAAATTTTTGTTTTGAGCACGCATGCTCGTTGTCCATCATCATTTTGGGGTGAAATAAATAAAAAATTACAAAGCCTTTTTGGCCAAAGTCGGGCAGCAGACCCTTATGCGGATGAGTGATCTTCATACATGTGGTTTTCCATGACCATAAAACAAGGGCTAAAGTGGCTATGCACCATAGAAATAATGTGGCTAAGGGTCGATTTTTTTGAGCCACACATTTTTTATTTTTTTAAAAAAAATCTAAAATTCTAATGCGCGTTGAATGCGTCCTGTGCGCTGCGTTGAATTTCCTGGCACCTTCCTCTCGACTGCTTCTGCACTCGGCTACCTCTGTAATAGCTATGGCAGGTACCCTTGCTGAGATTCAAGCATCACCTCATGCTACCTTCTTGCTGCTTGTGGCTCTGTGCATCGCAAGCCTCTCTCTTGCACAAGTGTCGCCTCTCACTGCCACACTAGGATTGCTACCCATTGCCCAGCATTGCTTATGCTTTCAATGCCAACCCTACCCTGCTCTTTCCTTGCATGCGCCCCTTTGCTACCTGCGCAACGCCGCAATTATCCTTCTTTTGAGCAAGTGATGCATGCCTTCGTGCTCTAGCCTCCACCATTTGACTCTCGAGATTCTTCTCTGCACCGCCTACTGTGCTTGTTTTCCCTGCAACTCGGTAATGTTGCCGGTCTTGCTGCCTTTCAAACTGCTGGTGATGCTTGCTTAGTTGTAGTAATGTTGGCCTACTACTACTATGCTAGAGAGCCTGTACCTCCAACTCTCTCTACTCATCGGGGCAGGGCTGAGGTCTTCAATGTTGTTGAATGGGGTACTTATTACGGTTATGGTCTCTCTATCCTTGTCTGCAGCTTTCATCGTAGTGAGCATTGCAGCTTTCTTCTTCTCAGTCCTGAGATGCACACAGGTTTAAGTGCCTCCATCTACAATGTTTCTAGTGCCTTCATGATGTATCCAATTTGTCTTTTACAGCTTCCTCTGATGTTACTGTCACCTTGCCTCGTTTACCTATTCAATGAGGTTCACGCATAGCCATCCAAATGGCCTTCCCAAATGGCCTTCAAGGGCTCCCCATTTGGCTCTGAACTTGCTTGCCTTCTACCTTTGACAAGCTTGCTTGCCTCAATAAAACCTCCCTCATGAGGTTTTTTATACCATTCAATGGTTATCATGCTCACAAATGAGCTTATCAAAGTCTACATGCTCCCCTTCTTTGCATGCAAAACATTAAGGGTGCTTTCTTCAAATGGTTTCTCTTGAAACCATAGGTGCATAAACATGTGGAAACTGCCAAGGTTTCCATCCCCTTCTTTGCTCTCCTTCATTGAGCAAACATTCACAAGTGCATCCTCTTCTTGATGCACACACATGTGAACTCCATTGAGTTCACCATCTCACTTGCCACCATCATTTTGACAAGCATGCACCTCCACACAAGATTCATGGGATACACAAATCCCATACATAGCAACCCTTCATAGAGCATTCTTCCATGCTCAAACACAAAACTTTGAGGCAAAACTTCACAAAACCAACCTTCTTGAGGCATAATCAGTAGCATATCTTCTCTTGGCAGCTTCTCCTTGACGGTGATGAAGACTCCATAGCCTTCATAATACTGAAATCTCCATTTTCAGCTTCCTTGATGATGAGCAAGCTCTCCATGTTGCAAAACTCCATTTGCAACTCTCTTGGGCAGCTTCTATGCAACCTCCTTGTTGCAAATCTCCTCTCAAATTCTCACAAATGCAAATCTCCTCTCAAATCCTCACAAATGCAAATCCAAATGATAATATGAGTGTGCATAAATTTTTTCATAATAAACTGAAAATAATGCTTAATCAAAGAAACACACAACCAAGCTAATATACATAATAATCACCATGACCAAGAGCCCATTTGGCTCTAATACCATGTTAACAATCCAAAAATAGGATTGATCATGGTGATAGATACAAGATTAAGCATAAGATTAAGGTGGATTAAACCACACTAAAAACTCCATGACTAGAGAGAGAGAGGGAGATTGCACACTCAACACTATTCCCTTGTATTGCATATCACAATGAACCATACAATGATATAGGCTCTCTAGCCTTATCCCACTTTACACATCATCATCCATGTGGCAACTCCTTTTCCACTCTTTTGGTCAACTCTCACACACCATGCAATATTACATGTGGCATTCCTATCTCACCACAATATCTTGCACCTCTAGGGTGCTTTCCCACATACACACAACACCACGATTACATCTCTCAACAATCACTACACCAGATTCATTAGCTTTAGCCCTTGTGACTACCAGGATGTCTTGAACCTCTGTTAGCAAGTCATCTAGCTGCATCATGTTGGCACTTGGCATATTTTCTTTGAGTTACATATCAATTCTGCCCTGTCTTTCCTCATCATGCTTTTTCTTCATGGCACATTCCACCTTGGTGTGCCCAGGTTATTGGCAATAGTAACATGTGAAGGTGGTAGATCCATTAGCATGTCCTTGGCTTCTCCTACCTAAGTAATTTTCGTAGCCTCTTCTCCCATACCTTCCCATTCCTGGGGGTCTTCTTTCTACTCCTTCTATGCTATTCACCACCCTGAAAGTTCTTCATGTTGTACCTGCAGTTCCATGTACTATGATTGTACATGTTATAGATGGTACACGTTGGTGGAATAGTGCATTCCTCCTTGAGGTGGCCTTTCTATTTGCATTGAGAAACGAACACATTTTTTCAAAATTCTAAGCTTTCTCTCTTTTTTATTTCTTGCATCAACTACTTCACCTGCAAGCACAAGTTCTCCAGGGCTCATTTTTTCCTTTAAGGATTTCTTCTTTTTGTCCTTTCTTTTCTTCACTGCCACCACTGGGGTGTCCTGTGAGGTGTTGCTTGAATCATCCTCCTCACTTGTGACACTTTTCCTGGGCTTCCTCTTTTTCCTTCTTTCTTGGCTTCTTTTTTCTGCCATTTTGGCTAGTTCAACCAGTTCCTCAAACTCCTCTTCAGTTTCGTCTTGCTTTGTTCTAGACTGCTGCATGGATGTCCAGCTTAAGTCCTTGGACAAACCAATCTTCAACTATTTGCATCAAGGGTTGAGTTTATTCTGCCACTCTCTACCTCAGCTTAGCAATTTTGTTACATAGGCTTCCACATACATGTCTTCTTGTCGGAGTTCTCTCATTTGATCACAGAGTTGAGTTGCAGACTTTATCTTGTGGAATCTCCTCAAAAAAGCAATCATGACCTAGGTCTTCATAAGTCTGAAAATGGTTTTGGTGTTTTGATACCCACTATGTGGCTCTGTCTTTAAAGGTGTTCATGAAAGCATCCCTCTGGATTTCACTCAGCTCTGGCTCTACCATATCCCAAGGTCTGGCTACTTTCCAGTATTGCTCAAACCTCCTTACATGCAAATCTACATCTTCCCCTTTCTATCTTGAGAATATTGGGAAATTTTTAGCTAATGATGCCATGTCTCCCTTGAACCTTTTTTGGGGGTTTGTTGTTATGGTTGTTCTTCTAAATTTTGTTGCTCCACCCTTCTTGGGATTCCTGGATTGGACTATGCACACAGCTTCTAGCTCTTGGCACTCCTTTTCTTGGTCCAAATTATTCTTGAACCCTTAGACTCCCTCTTGCTCATGTGGTGTTGTGGAAGTTTCTACACTCTCTTCCTGGTTGGAACAGTGTGAGGCACTCCCAGTTGTGAGCTTCCTAGTGGGTTTCTTGGAAGGCATTACTTTTCTCCATTCTTAGGCTCACCATCATGCAGAAGGCATGCCTGAATCCACTCTTGTTGGTTGGTTAATGTGGTGAAAGGTTCTCCATGCTTCCTTCCTAGAAAATTCGCTCCATGTTATGGTTTCTTCGTAGGCTCAATTGTGAGGAACCAAAGTTTTCTTTTTTAGAGTTTTCTTTGTTTGAAGGTGCAAAATGCTACTTAGCGGAGATTTTCTCTTCATTGTGGTATCCCACAAGGGAGAGTAAATTTACTCTCCCTTGTGGTATCCCACAAGGGAGAGTAAATTTCTTTCAACAGGAAGCTTCCCAGCGGTTTTGCGGTAGTGGTGGCACAGATGGAGCAGGCTATAACCACCAAAGTAGCCGTTGTTGCTAATAACAAGAAGACCGAGCATTCCTCCTTGAGGTGGCCTTCCTGTTTGCATTGAGAGTAGAACACATTTTTATGAAATTCTAAGCTTTTTCTCTTTTTCATTTCTTGCATCAACTAATTTCGACAAGAAGTTCCCCAGCAGATTTGTCAGGTGTTTCTTGCTGTTTTCCCTCTCTACGGAATGGCAAGACAGCAGTCCGGGGTAATGGACTAGTCAAGCAATGCCATGGGAGACATGTAGCCACCCACGAGAGCTTCTGTATTTGAACACCAACTCTAGTGTGGTCATGGGGACACTCAGAAGGCCACTTGGCCTTAGAACTTCTTGCACACATGCTCTGCTCTCACTCCACCACATAATACTCTCTCTCTCTCTCTCTCTCTCTCTCTCTCTCTCTCTCTCTCTCTCTCTCTCTCTCTCTCTCTCTCTAGTACACAACATGTTTCTCAAGATAGCATTACAGAATTCCTATCCAACACATTGTAGAATTTACACAGAGATGAAGAAGAAAGCAACATTGTTCTTGTATTACTTCTAGAACCAATAAAAGTTCACAACTGAGAAACCGCTCAACAAAATACTGAAAACACACTCTTCTACAATCTTCAGTTTGCGATCACACTCCTCTCTCCCCTAGCGTTCTCGTCTTGTGCCATCCTTTTAATCTCGATCTTCTTGTTCTTGGCAATGGCTACTCTCGTGGTTACAGCTTGCCATATTCACACGTGCAGTACCGAGGTGGTGCTCACAACATGGAAGGTGGTCTGACTAATCAAATTGATTAATCTTTTGCCACCACTGAGCTCCTGGGTGCAACACCCACCCTCTCTCTCTCTCTCTCTCTCTCTCTCTCTCTCTCTCTCTCTCTCTCTCTCTCTCTCTCTCTCTCTCTCTCTCTCTCTCTCTCTCTCGTGTTGACCTTTCTTCAATCTGAGTACTTTTACCTCTTGGGTATTCCTATGGGCATCCAAGAGGATAGAAGTAAGCTAGGTCTTAACCTGGCACAGTCTGGAAATAGTGCCAGTGCCGCAGCTATTGAAAAACTAATGACATGGTCTTGTGTGTTGACCATGAGTACTTGGCATGATACGAGGGAGCCTAATTTGACATTTTTGTCTCCAAGTGTGCGTAGTCACACATGGCATTATCTATGAGAAGGGTTCTTCATGTAGCCAAAAAAAAAGAATTTTGATTCACGGTCATAGTTGCCATAAAATTGGTGCCATCGTCATACGAAGCTATGACTAAACAGATGTGTACATTTATTAAATGACTGCGAGAATTCACCTGAGTCATTTGCTTGCTTGTGCAATCCGGGTGGGTGATGTAGAGATAAGCAAAGTTGTGGTGCTCATGCGGCAAAGCAATTCCATGGACAGTATCCACGGTGGGGTCTAAATGCAAAACGGTCCCAGTAGCTACCTTGGTATCACTGAACATCAAGGATACTTGTGTCCCTATTTGGAATTGGGGGGGAGACACCATGAGGAGTAACACGAAAGGAGAATAAACAAGAAAGAAAGAGTCCTAAAAGATATAAGAAAGCAAAAGATAAAAATAGAGCAAAAAAGTAATGAATATAAATAGAGGGATAGATATAAATAGAGGTATTAAAATTAGGGTTTTGAAAGAAGAGAAAGAAGGAACAAACAAAGAAGAAGAGAAAAAACAATAATTAAAAAAAAAAAGAGGAGAGAAAAAGGTATAGAGAGAGAGGAAAAAAGAGAGTGAAGAAAGAGTTGGTGAGAGAGAGAAAGCTTAGGATTTAGAAAAGTAAAGGTTCTCTAAGAGAGAGAGAGAGAGAGAGAGAGAGAGAGAGAGAGAGGACAAGGGTTTTGGGAAAGAACAAAAAGATGTTTTGAAAAGAGAGAAGGGTTTTGTTTGAGAGGACAAGGGTTTTGGGAAAGAAAAAAAATAATTTTGAAATATAATGGTAATGTGGCTTTTTGAGTTGCCAAATGTATATGATCCTTCAGCCTCTCCAATGCAAGGAATGGAGCAAGCACATGATGGCCATTGTTGGGTGAAACCTATAAAGAGTCATGTGAAGTTTCCTAGGGATTGTACGAAAGAGTTCTTATGGAGGCTTATTTGAGTGCACTTATGCCTTGTGTGGAAGCAGAACTATGAACGGCACACCGAATACAACATCATGGATTGGTAAGCTTATTGTCTTGGCTTAATTTCAGTAAACTTTGATTTATAAGAGTATTTATTAGAACTTTGTAATTTTTCACATAATAGGAAAGCTCACACAGAAACTTTCTTCTTTAGGCTTAACAACGGATGGGTATGGATTACTAGCTTGTTTCTACTACAAGAACAAACCTATATATAGAAGAATTTTTAGTGCTACAGTGTACTATTATATGCCTGCTGATCCACATATGTCGAGATTGATGATACATCAAGGGGAACATTTGCATGAGGTGCAAAGGGCCACATTAAGGCGGCAGGCATTGCAAAAGATAAGAGAACTTGTGCAAGAGGCAATTTTAGAGATTGCTACAAGTGGTCAAATGGATATCACCAAACAACTCGTATTGGATGCAGTTGTCACAGGAAGCATACGAAGAATGAATCAAATATTAGCAACATGGAGTTGTCACTATTATTAGAACACATGCATCCCCTGATTTAATGTCAAAGGTAATGTTCTTTCCATATTGATTTTAATTGTTTGGTAATTCTTGTGAATAAACGTTTACATAGTTTGTTAATTGGTCCAATTCTCTTGTAGATTCAGGAGGATGGTGCGTGCTTCTAGGATTAACAGTTTAGTGCAAGGAGCAGACTCAAGTATCCTAGAATTGAAGAGACAATGTGCTTTTGAGTTCTTCCATGGTAGTCGTTTTCCTGGGCAAGCTTTGGATGAGTCAGACCGGTGTTATGTGTTTATAATGTCAACCACAGGGCTTACATCGGCGGGTTTAGATCTAGTGAACTGTATGTGCCAAACAGGAGGTGCCAAACAGGAGATGGGAATTTGAGGAAGGCTTGGTTTTTTTTATCACGTCAGGCATGTGCAAGGATGGATGACAATGGCTACATATGTATATGATCCAAGGCAGAGTTTGTTCTTATTAAGTTCTTGAAAAAATTTGATCTTAATTTTAGTACTTTTCTAATTGTCGTATGATGGCATACAACCTGCAAGAGCTCAAGACAATTACAACTTATGAAATGAAAGAGGAGGACACAATGGCATAAGTGCTTTTCTAGGAGATGATTAACAATGTTGTGGTGGTCCAAAAAGGCTTCTCCAAGCCAGATTTTTTTAGCTTCATTGGCTGATGAGGCTGGAGCCAACTAAAGGGCATTTAGAACTGTCTATAACAATGGACCAGAGAATATATTGGAAGGTCGTGAGCATTCATGTCTTTTTCATTGGGAATAAAGCTTGAACATCCATACAGTACAATATGTAGTTAGGAGTTTTCAGGAAGAGCACAAGCGACTATGTCGTCGTCAGTGGCATTGTGCATTGAGTGAGGAAGAGGCACTTTTAAAATACAGACACATTAGATCATGGTGGATGAACGATAGTCACTGATGCAAACTTACGAGCCATGGATTGTTGGCTTAGTTGGTGGCATACCAAATATCGCCAATTAGAGGAAACATCTTGTAGGGGTAAGTATTATTTTCTTGGTTCTTTAAAAGAATAGCTTGTATTTTAAATCTAAATTGTCAACTTAACTATCTGATTATAGAATGCAGTTGGATGATGTAATTAACTTAATTTCCTGTTGTAGGATGTCAACGATGCTTGTGTGCTGCATATGCCGACCATTAATCTAGCAGAAACGAAGCATGCAAGTTGGTTAGTAGGAGAGGGTTTCAAGGGAACCATCTCTTTATATGATGCATTTGTTTCAAACGTCGCTAATTCCCTCTTGCAATCCATAAAGAAGCATGCATTCATGCAAGGAAAATATCACGGAGCAGACCCTACAATAACAAAGTTGATGGAGAAGGCCAAAACATCAAAAGCTCCAAGTCTGTTTGGTAATAACATTACTATTATCCGGCATCGAAAACCCACAGTTATAAATCTTGAGGAAGATAACTCATCATATCTTCCAGAGTATGTCACAGAAAACCAACCAAGCAAGAAACAAGATAGGAGATTAAGCTTTCCACCCCCTATTCCTTTAACTATAGGTGGTCAAAAAAATGCAGAGGGAGAGACAACTGAAGCAGAGCTATAGGAAATTGTGGAGAGTGACATACACGATTCAATGTGGGCTATACGTCGAACATCTACACAGCAAGGTAACTTGCCAAGGATGGTTAGGTGGCCAAGATGGCAAGTGCAAAAAGAGAATCAAGAACTGCGGGCAAGGTGTTCCAACTCCTTCTTTCTATGGTATGAGAGAATGGTCTGGGAGGCAAAGGCGTCAGTTCATGTGGTTTTGTAACAGTAGTGTGGATCATACTACTTGGAGAGTATGTAACACCATCTCTCAATCACCTACTAGACCCCTGGTTGTTTGACAGTGGGACGAGATACAAACCTAGCTGTGGATGAGATTTGAGAATTGGAGGAGGCTGGTGGGTTTATGTTGCAAAAGGGATAACGTCAGAAAGCAAATGATGTGGGCCAACGGTCAACAAGGTACAAAAGTGCATATCAGATATGGTAACCAAGCGAATAGATTTGACAATCTCAAGTATAGCTATGGTCTTTGAGCATTTGGTCATTAAAGTTGGGCAGATTGAAGTTTTTGTACTTGAGATTGAGGGGGTGACTATTGGGAAAGAATCCATCATGCACATGTCCTGATTTTCAAATCAGGGTAGGTGCTAGTAGACGACCATATTGTGCATGCAAGCATATTTACTTTGTATATTTGTGTATCTTTGGGTTATATGCGAACCATAATATGTTTATACATCAACCCACTCTAAAAAAGGAGGACCTAATGAGAATGTTCAACAGCAAGAGAACAATGTAAAAAGGACCTAGTACTATTAATGACATTGTACAATAGTTTTAAAAAGATCCTTCATGTTATAATAATAAAATGTTCGACTATTTACTTTTCATTTTTTTTAAATGTTTTAGAAGGACAATTAATATGGTTATATGTCAATGTCTTGAATATGTTCATTCCATTCATCTACTTTTTCAAAAAAAAGTGGATAGACATGCCTCTACTTTTCTAAATTTAGGGAAAAGCCATGCATCTACTTTTCTAAATTTAGGGAAAAGCCATGCATGTACTTTTCTAAATTTAGGGAAAAGCAAAGCATCTACTTTTCTAAATGTAATGGGTAACCATGCAAAGTAGCTTTTTGCTTTATGTATCTATAAATTTGACCCTTGCCTCTTACTCTAATCCTCACTTCCAAATCTTGTTGCCTTCCTCTCCCTCTTGTTGCCTCCTTTGCCCTCTCATTGTATTTCTCTCCCTCTCTACTATTCTCTTCCTTACAACCCTCACGACCATCAACTACCTTTGTTCATCTCTAATGGCTTCTTCTAATGGCCCTAGCTATACTCTAAAGGAAACCCTAAAAAGGGTTTGCATAGATTTATGCAACAAAATGAGCGGAGATGCAACAGAATATCTCAGAATCATGGCAAAGGCCTGCAATCTTTAGATAAAGATGCTAGTAGATGAGCCTATTGATTCTATTTGTTCGTGTGTGGAACATGAAGATTGGAAGCGCCATTAGTACTTGGCGAAGTTTCGGATATATTGCTGAAGAGATGGAGGAGCCCTTACGAGAGGAGTTAAAGAATAAAGTAGCCCAAAAAAGTGTATAGGTGTAGGATCCGTAGGTAGTTACAGTATTTTTTTAATTTTAAACAATGTTAGATTGTAGTAGCCCATGTAATAACCTTTTTTTGGAATAAAGTGGTTTCAACTATAGATCGCCATGTCTTTTGTATTAATTGTGGGTTTGTTGTTGTTATGATTAATTATATCAGATTTTAAGTTTATTATATGTTTTGAATAGCACGTCATGTTCTTATCTCTCTCACTCTCACTCCCTCTTTCTCTCAAATAATTATGCCTAATCTCAATCATAATTGAAAAATTGTCGACCTTAATAAATTAACATTCTTCATTGCTTCTTACGCAAGGCATAGTAGATAGCTTGTATGTATAAATCTTGAAATTATTCACCTTGTTAATTGTACTCACACAAAAAGATATGCCATCACGTGTAAAAGCTTTAAATGCTATGAAGTCACATGCAAAGTACCATGCAATCACATGCACATATAATAACATCTATATAACATTTGGATGAAGAGATTATGTATAGGGAGGGAGGGAGGGCGAGAGAAGGAGAGAGAGGGAAAGGGAGGGAGGGTGAGGCAAGGAGAGAGAGGGAGGGCGAGGGAGGGCGAGAGAAGGAGAGAGAGGGAAAGGGAGGGAAGAGGATGGGAGAAGGAGAGAGAGGGTAGTGTGGGACAAGGAGAGAGAGAGAGAGAGAGAGAGAGAGAGAGAGAGAGAGGGTGGGTGAAGGAGAGAAGGGAGGGTGGGAGAGAAAAAGTTAGGGTGAGAGAGATGAGAGAGAGGGAGGGTGGGAGAGAGAAAAAGAGAGAGGGAGGGTGGGGGAGAGAAAGGAAGGGAGAGAGGAGAGAGATACAGGGAGGGTGGGAGAGATGAAAGACAAGGAGGGTGGGAGAAGGAGAGAGAGGGATGGTGAGAGAGAGAAAGGGAGAGAGGGAGAGGAGAGAGAGGGAGAGTGAATGGGAGGGAAGAGGATGGGAGAAGGAGAGAGAGGGTAGTGTGGGACAAGGAGAGAGAGAGGGAAGAGGGTGGGAGAAGCAGAGAAGGGAGGGTGGGAGAGCAAAAGGGAGGGTGGGAGAGATGAGTGAGAGGGAGGGTGAGAGAAGGAGAGGGAGAGGGAGGGAGGGTGGGAGAGAGAAAGGGAAAGAGGGAGAGGAGAGGGAGGGAGAGTGAAAGGGAGGGAAGAGGATAGGAGAAGGAGAGAGAGGATAGTGTGGGACAAGGAGAGAGAAAGGGAAGTGGGTGTGGGAGAAGGAGAGAGGGGAGGGTGGAAGAGTAAAAGGGAGGGTGGGAGAAGGAGAGAGAGGGGGGGTGCGAGAGAGAAAGGGAGGGTAGGAGAAGGAGAGAAAGGGGGGGTGGGAGAGAGAAAGGAAGGGAGAGAGGAGAGAGAGGGAGGGTGGGAGAGATGAGAGAGAAGGAGGGTGGGAGGAGAGAGAAAGGGAGGGAGGGTGGGAGAGAGAAAGGGAGAGAGGGAGAGGAGAGAGAGGGGGGTGGGAGGGGAGGGAAGAAGGTGGGATAAGGAGAGGGAGGGAGCATGGGAGAGAGAAAGGGAGAGAGGGAGAGGGAGTGTGAGAGAACGATAGAGAGAGTTTGAAAGAAGGAGAGAGAGAGAGAGGGAAGAGGGTGGATAGGAGAGAGAGGGAGGGTGGCTTTGGTGATGGTGGGCAAAGATGGTAGTGGCAATAGTTAGAGAGAGAGGACAACCAAGAAAAGCTCCCTCAAAAATCACACTCATTGAAATGGTTTACGATATCGTTTCACATAGTATAGGTATCCAGTGAGACCACACTTGTAGAGGTGTGTCTGGATGGTGCTATTAGCTTTTGGATGTGGCCATAGATAGCCCATAAACATGTTTGTGGAGACATGGTTGGCCGTAGAAACATAGATATGTATTGCCAAGCAACCAAATTGGTTGCAGGAGTAGATATGTGGATAGGCATGTATATACTCGTGGAGGCTGGGAGCGATACTCTCATTGGTGCACATTACTCTTAATGTTCTAGTACTGCATAGACAATACACATCACATAGACGCTATCTATGTGGAAATCATCTTCGTTGCAAGATATGTAAACTATTCTTGGAAGAACTTTTTGTGTAAAGTCAATTGAACTTTACCACATTATAGAATGATTTGTTAAAGACTTGTAATAGTTGCGCAAATTTATTAAATTAAAGTCCATGTGGTTTCTAATCACAAGAGAAAAGCATCTTTGATGCTGTAGAACATGCAAAAGAATTGCTTTATGGTTTCTAACCACAAAAGGAAAACATCTTTGATGTCGTACAACATGCAAAGGAATTCCTTGAATGTCAAAGCACATTCATTATGAGGTTCTTGAGGATTTGAGAACTTCTAGCATATACTAAAGGCATGATGTTATTCGATGTCTTAGTAGCAATTTGTGTTTTATTGACATCTTTCATAGTTGCAAGTGACAACTATGGTTTGGCATTGTAGAAAAAACACGAGTGTTGCATGTTTCCTTGGTTGTAGTACTTAAGGAAAATATGTTCCCTCAACGTATAACACTAAGTGTAAATGCTCGTGTTCTTTTCTCCACTTACTGTAAACAAGTATGTCGTTTAGGAAAACTACTACGAATTTTCTTAAATATGGGCGTAAAATGTTGTCCACATCAGTGTCATTGTGCGCTTTTGCCGCACAGGTCGTAGCTGGGGACTTGCCGGACACCGTATGCGAGCCACGAATGGCTGCAAGTATACAACCAGGGAAGGAAGCTCAAAGCAGAATGCAAAAGGTGTGTCACTCACCGCTTAACTGCCGCCTTGAAGGATTCCCGCGTCGCAGCCGTGAAGGAGGAGCCGCCGTCGCCGCTCTACCGCCTCTCCGCCGCCGTGCCGCTACACAGTGCTCGATCGCTCTCTCTCTCTCTCTCTCACACACACACACACACACGCAGGAGAAGGAAACCAAAGAGATAAGGCAAGAGCACTCTTGTATTCACAACACATGAGAATGAGGATTTTAGGGTTACATTTGACTCATATAGGTGACTTGGCCGTTCACACTTGGGCGCCCATACATGGCCGGCCGACCCTAACCCTTATCCTACTGATATCCAAGGTGCGCCTCTCATCGGCGATCACCCAATCCCTTCATCCTTAACATATGGTGCCGACAAGCCCGGCCCATGACTCAGAATATTTAAATTAATGACGTAAAATATAGTACGTCGCCATGTCCGCCATGGGTTAACATGCCCCCCTTCCTGATGTAGATTCCGTCCTCGGAAGCTATGGTATGGTAAGCTCGAGAGGGTGTTGTGGTAGACCGTCTGCAAAACAGGGAAGTAGAGTGAAGGTATGCTGGAATTCAAAAGATATAAAGTGTATAAATTCAAGCATGTGAGACCACAATGGATGTTGCTATGAGAACTTAGTTTAAGGGTCACATGAGTGAGCTAGTGTAGCAAATTAATAGGAGTTTAAAATTATTGAAAGGAATTCAAGAGTAAGCAAGGTGTCAAAGGTTAATCAAGGTTTATAACTGGCCTAAGTCAAGGTAAATAACCAAGCTTAATAAATAAACAGATGACCACACTGTGTCTACTCTAAGAACAAGTTAATACCACAAGTCTAGGGACACAAGAAACATTAGAGTTACAGGAGCCTTTTGCCTTTTTTTTTTTTTAAATGCACGTGACAATTTTTACACAATGGCGACCTTCCTAAGGCAAAACTAACATCGATCCTGGTACCATGTTTAACACAAGGCATTATCCAGGAATCTATTAGCTCACTTTAGGCAAGGCTACCCCCTACCAACCAAGGCATCGGTTTGGAGTAGAATACTCCTCGCCTACCAAGTATCAATAAGGCGATAGGCCAACATTAAAGCACATCATAGACTTGTATTGCCATTTATTGTAGGCTTTTTTTTTTTAAATCTATTTCTTTTGATCCTCGCTCCTGAACTATAATTTGTCTTGCATCCTTTCGACAAAGGGGTAATAGCTATGTCCTAGAGGTCAACACACACATGGCTAGGTGTCAAACATTAAGATGGTTTTACCCTAGACCTAAGACAATCGTATTCCAAGGTTAACTAAAGACGTCATGCTGCCTAGGAATATTTCCAATAAAGTTAAGCTCATTAATGATTTACACTAGCATGCAAGCAACTTCAAAAACTAAGTAGTACATTGACAATTTCCATGTGGTCATGCATTATAGTTTATGCAATTGATTGAATAGTAAAAACGAAAGAGAGTGGGTATGGAAGAATTACACCTGTAATTGGAGATCTCCTTGATTTGACGAGACAGCTTGCAATTTGATGTAGATATATTTTAATGAACGTTGCAGCAGTCTCAGGACTTGAAAGCAAACCCACCTCAAACTTTTCAACCTGTACAATCAACTAACAAGCACTATACCTCGAGAGGCACATCAGTGTGAAAATTTCAAGACTTGTTTAAGGAATCTAAACTAGAAAAAACTTGCAAACACTAACCTACCTACCAGTCACCACACTACTACTGAGGATACGGTAAGAGGATGTTGTAGAGTCCTGGCTCTAGCCCTAAGGCTAAGCCTCTATCCGCATCATCCAAACAAATAAAGTCAACCTCAGTAGTGCCATGAGTTTCATCCGTCCATTCATCACTGTCAGATATTTCCTTTTCATTTTCCCATCCACATAAACTCATCAAAAATGTAACCATGCGAGGATAGTCATCTTGTGGAAAAGGAAAGCATTGGGCTATCGGGAATATGTCCCCTACGGAGTAGGGGTCAGTCATGGTCAATAGGCGAATTAGCCATTCTAATTCCTCAATATTTTTCTCTCTGGCTAGTACATCTATATGATCCCATTCAGTTTCAATTACAGGATAGCACATGTGAAATATCTGAGAAAGGTATAGATGATACCTCTCACCAAAGGTAGGAGTGGATGAAGTGTATGATGATCGTGCATCTGCCATATCTGCAAACACAGATATAGCATCAGTAGGTTTATGACAGGTCAATCTAGTTCTTGATTGTATACGGATATTTCGCTTGTTTTTATGCTCTTGCTCTTTTTACTATTTTTTGTTTTTCTTTTCTTTGTTTTTTTTTAAATAAAATAAAATAAAATGTATGAAGCTATATATATACATCCCCTTGAATTTGGCAATTACATGGTCAGGGGAGAAGGTTAAGGAGGAAGCATTAGAATGTCGAGCGTGAGTACATGCTCCCCCTTTCCTTGGGTAGATCATATTATTTGCAATGATGTTGCAGCCTCTTGGAACCAATTTGTCCACCGGGTCATAGGTTGTGATGTGGGCAGATAGCTTTTTATGACCCTTGTGGCCACATCCAATTGCAGAGATGGTAGTGTACGCTCCCATTGACGAATGGAGGAAATGGTTTCCGATGATACTATTACAAGGGGAGACGTAGACTCATCGGTTTTTTGTTGGGTGTTGGCAAGAGTAGGTGTAGAGCATGTAGAAACTTCTATATCAGCGTGTGCCTGGCATGAGGAGCTAGAAGCTTCATGTGGCTCCCCCCTTCCTGAGCTAGGTGGTAATGATCGATATCGTTTGGGAATCCAAACTAACTCTGGAAGAAGTGGTGTGGAGCACTCTGTTACCTTTCCCTTACCACGATCTTGAATTATCGTTGGGGTGGCAACAATTGGTTTGCAAGGTTTTACAGGTGATGTAGAGGGATTCAGCTTATGTTTAGGGACCCAAATCTGGTCATTTCCCTCATAGTACCCTTGGGCTACTAATATTTTTTTAGGGATCCATCGTGATGTTACATTGCCCTTTTTCGGGTGGGTAGCTGCTTTCCTTTTACGAGGCTTCTTGGTGGCTGAACGAGATTGAGCAGGGGAAGTAGCTGTTAGCGAAGCTTTGGGGACCCATTTGTATGTACTCTTTGGCATAGTAAGCAAAGCTTTAGGGACCACCTTGCCTGTTTCCACTCTTGGCGTTGAAGCGTTAGAGGGGTGGCCAACAATCGAAGATGGTTTTGCCACTGGACTTTGTGATTTTTCATTATCTAATTTTTGAGTGGATGACTTAGGTGCGGGATTTTGAGCGGTCAGACCTAGTGTTGGTTCTTGCGTTGTGACTTGTCTGGTTGCCCAATCGATATTGCACTTGGTGGCCATCATCCATTTGCGCCCTAAGATTACAGTCCCTTCCATGGTGCCAGCAGGCATAACCAAAAAGCTTTGAATTATGGTTCCCTTGTCATAAGCAACCGGAGTGTGCAGAATTCCTGAAACAGGGGTTTTCTTCTTGTTGATTCCTTGGACTTGGATAGAACTCTTGGTTAAAGGTGGTTTTCCCAGTTGACACCACACGCCATATGATAGCAAATTGTGTTGAGCTCCTGTATCCAATAATGCATTATACAGCACCTCCCCGTAAGGACTCTATAACTCAATTGGGTATCTTAGAGGTGGGTCAGATTCCAGTGCATCCTCCTCTGCTTCCTCGAAAAATACTTGCGTAATTCCCAAGTTGGCTTCTCGTTGTCGCCTAGCACGCTGTTGACGTTCTTTTGCTTCGACTCTTGCTTGTACCTTTTTAAGCTCAGCTTGTTCTTTGGCTACCTTCTTTTGATGGATTGCATGTAACTCCTCTTGGCTCAGGGGGTCATAGTACCTTTTGAATTTGCTCCCATTAAGGAATCCAATGGTTTCAACTCCGTCGAGAGTCTCCACTCTGATGGTACCTTGCGGGGTAATTTCACATACTCTATATGGTCCCTTACCAGCATATTTGAGCTTCTTCTTTTCGTTTCGCACTCCATACATCAGGACTTTATCCCCAACCTTGATGTCCTTGTCCTTTAGATGGCGATCAAACCATTTTTTCCTTCTATCCTTCTCCACAAGGGCATTGTATACAGCCAATTGTCTTTCTTCGTTTAGCCTCTCAAGGATATATAGACGCTCTACTAAGGGATTACCATCCCAACCCTCTTGAGTAGCAACACGAAGACTAGGAATGACAAATTCCCACGGCATGACTGCTTCTTGGCCATATACCATTTTGAATGGTGTGCAATTAATAGCCACTTTGTACGCAGTACGATAGGCCCATAAAGCTGTCGTAAGCTTTAGATCCCAATCCGTGCGATGAGCTTCAACTGTCTTTGTCAAAATAGAGATTAAAGTCTTGTTGGTACTCTCGGCTTGGCCATTCGCTTGCGGATAGTAAGGAGTAGATTTATGATGGGATATCATGAAATTTGTTGTGAGCTCCTTAATCACTTCATTTATAAAATGCGTACCATTGTCGCTCACAACTACAACTCCCTCATACAGAGTTGTAGTAGTCCAAAAATACTACAACTCCCTCATACAGAGTTTTTCAAAATTCCTTTTGGAACACCCTCAAAAACGTGCTGCTGCGAAACATGGGAAAAATTTTCAAAAATAAATTTCATCCTGAGACACTGATGAAAATAGGTTTTAGGACCTCCTCTTCCATCTAGGAAGTTCCTAGCATATGCTTTTTCCAAAAAAATATCTCCTAAGAGGTCGTTCACGTACGTATAGCACCTAATTAGGACGAACGGACACCCGTTTGATCCAACGAAGAGTATGCCAAGCCTCTTGAGGCTGTAATGGGCTGTGGGAAAGTATAAAAAGAGTATGCCAAGCCTCTTGAGGCTGTAATGGGCTGTGGGAAAGTATAAAAAGAAACAAAAAATGTGATTTCTCATTAAGGAGCATTTAGGCACTCTGACATGGCCACGAGATAGAGGGATTTCCAGGGATCACACAAGCACTGAACCCAATGGCTGACATCTTCGAGCTATTGAGATCTATGCCGTAATTTCACCTCCCCATGCCATTGGCCATGCCTATAACAAGCATGTCATTGGGTTTTACACCCCCTATGGCTTCGATGGGCTTTGGTCTCTTGCCTAACATTCCCACAAGTCCTATAAGTACCAACCCTTTCCTGGATTCCCACACCTTGGACATACTTACTAGTCTAGGAAGGGGGCTGGCCTAAGGACTCACTGAGTCTCTTCCAACAAGAGCACTCACATACGGCCTCAATGATTCATACATAAATAAGGCCGTTCAAATTTCTAAAATTATGGGCAAATACGACAATTTCATGTACTAATATTCATTCGCGCGTGTGCGCACACACACACAGAGAGTACTAGATTTGTCTATGGATGTTTGCCCATACACCTTCATACAATAGGTAACATTCTCTATCCTTTTGTAAATCCTATTCAACAAGTTTATCTTTAATACAATGGCTTTTTTACTGATTTTTGAATGCAAAAACCGATTGAGAACTTGATTTGTCTTGTGAAAACCGATTGAAAACTTTTGGAGTCTTTAGAAACCAGTTGGGTTTCGAAAATCTCAGTTGGAATTTGAAGGAGTAGGTTTTTTCTCTAGTTTAAAAAAAATATTTTTATCTAGTGTCATTAAGTATGTCCATGTTGGTTTTAAATATAGTGGGCTTATTTTAGACCTAGCAAATAGAATCTCCACCATGGGCGCATGGCTTCATGAAAGAATTTTTTGTACATGTAATGATCCAAGCATGGCATTCAGAGGGAGCGATAAATAGATAACACACACTCATTTAAGAATCCTCTAAACTAACTACTGGTGCATGGATGGGTATGTGTTTTCTACCTAGGCATTATTTTTTTATGAAATCTAAAGTTGATCTTCTAGCTTGTATCTATAGGATGAGGACTCTTCAACTCAGAGATATAATGTATCAGCCTCACTACTCAATTCAATTTTACATGGTTTAGAAAAGGCATCTATGTTGGAATGGAGGACAACACATTTGGAAGGACCCTAGGCCTGATCCAGTACGTTGCAAAAATGTAGGAGACAACAAGGATGTCATAATGAAAGCGTTCTTACCTGGAAGAGAGGCCAAACATCACGAGGGAGGAGGAGGCATTTCTCTGACTTCAAGCAACAGGAATCCTTTATACAAAGGAACATCCACCTCTAGGTTGTGAGCTAGTCTTGCATTGCTCAACATGCAAGAAAATTATGGATGGAGCGAGCATAGATTCACTCTTTAGGTCCCTATGTGTTTGTATTGTCAAGATGTGTTAATTTGTGTCAAATTTGGGTCAATTCTTGACATGTGCTACCATTTAGCTCTTTCAGCTTGTCAAATAGATTGCTTCAAACAATATTCTATGCCCAGATTTTGACAAGGGGCAAGGCAGATGTTGACATGTTCAGGTATGGACTATACTTATATAACCATGCACGTCCAAATGATTGCATTATCTATTAGGGTAAACATTCAAATATTATCTCTTGTTTGCAATGTGGAGCCTCTAGTTTATTGATAGGATTCTACACTCAAAGATTGTCTCTTGTTTACAATATGGAGCCTCTAGTTATTGAGAGGGCTCTACAAGGAGAGAAAGTTCCCATCAAAGTTTTAAGACACTTTCCCATCATCCCTCGCATTCACAAGAGAAAGTCAATTGTAGAGCTCATGACATGGCACTCCACCCACAATCACTCAATGGATGAGACATTGGGGATTCCAACTTGGTCTAGGCCTAGCTACAAATAGAGTGAATCCATCTAGGTTGCACTCTATAAATTGGTCCATGTAGTTGGTAGTGCTAGTGAACTAAAACATCCCGCCTTGGCTCACAACAATAAAGAAGGGTCAAGTTCCTTTTTCCTTTCTTATCCCAATAAAGAACAAGGAAAATAACATGGATGTGTACATGGTTCCTTGAGTTGAAGAGCTAGAAACATTGCGGCATGGCATTGAAGTTCACGATAATAGCTAGCAAGTCTCACAAAGATCCTACGTTTGTGAAAGAAATATTTATGTGCACTATGCATGATTATCCAAGAGGATGCAATTGCTCAGGTACGTTTATAAATTGAGCATGCTTTGTACTTTTAAATGTAATATAGCCATCTCATTTATATTTATTAAATCGTGTCAGGTAGGTCTTACTATAATAGGTCGGACTTTGTCATGAGGCATCTTGAGGCACAATACACAAAGAAGTTTAAACATCTATGAGAGTTATGGATGACACCTAACACGTGATCATCATCTACATGAGGGTCTTGTTGGCATGAAACCAATGTCAATGAAAGCCTTGCACCTGAGGGATACACAAATGGATGGTGACTATCTATCTTTCATGTCTTCCTTATTAGGGAGAGGTATTAATAAAGTATCGACTAGCTCCCACTAGCTCCCATGTATATATTCAAAAATATCATGAACTCCATTTAGGGTAATTTGATTGGTGACAAAGATGCATGCTAGAGAAGACCTATAAAAATCAAGGAAGTGCCTCATTTATGGTCTCAACAATTAGCAACTTGAGGTGGTGCTTAAGCCCACATGCACCATGGGTTCCGAGCGAGGTTGAGGGAGACTCTGTGAAGAAGGAGATAACTTCCTTTTGCACTCTAATTGGCTATATGCATTGCTTGAAAGTTGCATTCACAAAGGATATGCGGGTTGTCGAAGTCACACGATTGGCATAAGTTTTTATAGGTACATTCATAAAACTCTCCCTTTGCTTCTTATTACACTCTATATACTTTATTTTTTGTGAGTACTCGTTGTAAATGCAGAACGTGTCGACATTAGTGAAGGGTTACTTGACTCAAGAAAAAAGAGAAGCTATATACAAGTTGAGTGCTTTAGTAAGGTAACAATATAGCTTATTATAATTCTTGATATATATTAAGCAATGTTTTTTTTATCACTTGCTTCCACAAACTATATCATTTTTTATTCATGATTTATTCAAAGGAGATTAAGCAAGCCTCCATCAAAAAAGAAAGTATTGAGTCCACCGAAGTAGTGTGCCTTTTGAGAAGCACTCTACCCAAATGCACCTTATTATGCACTTGGTTGATGAGGTAGCTAGAACCATTAATTCAAGATGGATGTTCCATCTAATGTTTATGAAAACTCTTAAAGGATTTGTAAGGTAAAGAGCAAAGCCAAAGGGGATTATGGATGAAGGTTGTTACTTCAGGAGTCATTAATCTACATTTTAGAATTTTTCTTCTCAAATAAACCCTTAAATATGGAGTGATGAGGATGGCACACATTTTTTCCAAACCTTTGTCATCAACCAAAGGATATGATGATAGAGAATGGTTAGCAAATTCTCTCACATATGCAAAGTCATCAAAAGATGATATAACCAAAAGAAAGTGTCAGTACTCAAGGAGATGTTATTTCCATGTAAACGTCTATATATACATATACATGCATCTTTTCCTCAACTTCTATAAATAGGCAGGCATAAAGATCAATATTATTTTATTTGTTTTATTTTCACACTATACACTACAAGAAGCAATGTGGTCACAAGGGCTACACTTTTATGTGGACGTATATCTATAAGAGCACATACTTTGGAGTCATGGTACAAGATTCAAGCGCAGTAGAGATCCCAATCTTGTGACATCTCGGTTGGACTATTATTCTACAATACAAGATAGCATTGAGGTGAAGTTTAGAGAGTTTACATTATTTCTATTTGATGTCAAATGTGGTTTGAGATACAATGGAGAGGTCTAAACCAACTATTAGAAAGGATGCAAGTAAGTTTTTTCCAATCAACTCAATGAGAATATGGACATACCAATGTTCTCTTGGAATAATGTGAGCACGTATAAACTACAGATTCTTATACTATATATGTTAATTTAATTAATGTAGACATACCAATGTTCTCTTGGAATAATGTAAGCACATATAAAATACATATTCTTATACTATATATGTAATTTAATTAATGTAAAAATACCAAAAATGAATACAAGATAGCATGCACAACCTTGAAATACAATATAAAAATCCCATGCCAAATAGTAATAGTTGCTTAGTATACATCATTAGGTTGTTTTTCAGCCCTCGCTCATAATGATCAGTATGTTATACAAGTTACTATAAGGAGTAAACAAATATTTCAAGAATTATCAAACGAGGACTTGGATCTAAAGGGTGTACCTACAGATGGAATCCAAGAGGGTGTATCAGATTCTACACATGATGGAGATCAACATGCATCAAGTCATCATCCAAAATCAAGATGAAGCTATGGAAGGCAATGATGACACTTGACAACGTGCATTGGAAGTAGAGAACCAAGATCTACAGGATGTTGAGCATGAATTATTGATGAAATTCAAACAACGTGAAGCTCTCCTATCTATGTGCCTATGTATAGTCATAGATTCAGATATAGACATTATGAGTCTTTGAGATTTGGCACATGATGTCAATGATCATCCCATAGATGAATAAAGGCCAAGATGATATTTTGTCTTGCAAATGTTAATTATTTAACCTTTGTACAATAAACATGTTTTTTATTTCTTACGTTCTCATAGTTTATATGAGCTTTGTACAATTGTATGGTTTTTTATTTGAATAATGAACCAAAAATGTGTATTTTAGGACTGTTTCTTGATTTTTAATCTACACACATTTTATGCCCTCCTCTAAGAGGGCATAACCACTCACTCATTTACTTTGGTTTTTTTCTATTTTGGATAACGATTACATAACATCAAAATCCTTTGGAGTCCAAAGAATTCTAAAAGGGGCCTCATATCACAATTCCACAAGAAAAGGAACCTCAAATCTCAATTCCACTAGAAAAGGAACCGTATATCTCAATTCCATTAGAACAGGAACCTCATATCTCAATTCCACTAGAAAAGTAGCCTCATATCTCAAATCCACTAAAAAAGGAACCTCATATCTCAAATCCACTAAAAAAGGAACCTCATATCTCAATTCCATTAGAACAGGAACCTCATATCTCAATTCCACTAGAAAAGTAGCCTCATATCTCAAATCCGCTAAAAAAGGAACCTCATATCTCAATTCCATTAGAACAGGAACCTCATATCTCAATTCCATTAGAACAGGAACCTCATATCTCAATTCCACTAGAAAAGTAGCCTCATATCTCAAATCCACTAAAAAAGGAACCTCATATCTCAATTCCACTAGAAAAGGAACCTCACATCTCAAATCCACTAGAAAAGGAACCTCAAATCCACTAAAAAAGGAGCCTCAAATCTTCATCACCCATTAGTATTTTAACATCTCACTCTCATATAATAAAAAACGTTGAAATTCTATGACGTCACATTTAAACCCACATACCCAATGAGTTTCTCTAACTTTCTTCTAGTTCTTGCTAGTCATTAATCCCACAATACGTATCATAAATACTCCTTTGTTGGTCATTAATCCCAAAATTACATATCTTAACATGATCTTAAATGATCAACATTAAGCTTCCTTAGTACCCCACAACTACTCAATATCCACATTATTCAATTCTCCATCTACACTCGCACTTGTCATATGTTTTAGTGTAGACTTATGCATAAACTTAAAAGGTAGATTTAAGTCTTAAGCTTAAAAATCTGCAGCCCTGAAACCTTGCATAGATCTCGTAAAATATCCCCAGAAGACAAGGGTTCATTATCCTTTATGCACTTTAAACTATGTGAGTTGTATTCTTTGACTATTAAAGATTTATTGCCATAAACTAGCTCCATTTACATAATTTCAACTCTGAATTTCCAGAGATCTTTCTTCTTTAGATTAAGCTCCAAAACTCACAAAAATTAAGCCCTAATAATGCTTAAAATTTTCACCTCAAAATTTTTCCCCTATCTCCTTATGTGCACTCTTGAACATCACCCACCTTTCTCCCAAATTCTACATGCCTTCTCAAAGTTTGGCACATGTCCACCATACAAAGTAGGTCTTGCCTTCAATAATCCCACATGCATAGGAAAAAGAGAAATTAAAACATATAAAAATCAAAAGGGGCATGCCTCTCTTATGATTGTTAAAAGAGAGAGTTGTGAACTTTCGTGTCCATTCTCTTCTCAACGTGAGCCTCTTGCACCATTTTTGTCAATAAATTGAAAACCAACCACTTGTCTCTCAAGTGAGTTATTTCCCACTTTTGCTGCCCAAGAAATCATTGGGTTAAGGTGTTGGCTCGTGATAGTGAGCCCTTTAAGGATTTTGTGTTGCTTCTAGGACCTAATGGTTAAAGTAATGTTTGGAGACGTATGGTAGACCTGACAAGTGGCGGGTCTGTCTCACCGGGTGGGGCTCTTTTTGCGTGGGATTTCCCTAGGGCTAGGGTCATAGAAGGTGATGCAAACGCGCTCCCCAAGAGACAGCCTATTGCTCCACCTTGCCCAGCCTTTTGCTAGGAGTGGCGGGTGGTCTCTCACGGCCGCCCTCTAGGTGGGAACGCTGGGGGCACAAGATGAGAGGCCCTTTCCAAAGACAATGTACACATTGATGATGTATTGGGTCACAATAATGATTTTGGAGAGTCATCCTCACATGAGGATGTTGCATCAGGGCAGAATGACTATGTTGAGTGCTCCATGCTAGGGATAGACGATATGCACGATGTACTTGGTATGGATACACAGGATATGTTGCCATCTTTTAAGGCCTTGCAGGATGCGCAGCAAGATTTAGGTCACGGTGTCTCGCAAGGCACCCATGCATTGCACACGTATGCAGAGACTATGCAAAGTCCAAGATAGAGTGAACATGCTAACATGGGAATCTGCTCCAAGGATTATCCCCTCCTATAGCATTATGAGATGCGGGTCCAGACTTCTGCCAAGCATTTGCTTAGGTCAAAATCCAAAACCCTCTCTTTACCATGAGGATTATCTCATGGAATGTGCAGGTTCTAGGGAGGCTTCCCATGTGCAGTAGGAAGCGCCTTGTTAAGGATCAACTCCACCTTGCCATTATTGGTGGACATATGGATGTGTTTCTTCTGCAGAAGCACAAATTGGATATGTTTCAATGTGGTAAAACTGGTAAAATCCTCTCTAGACACAGACCAGAGGTGGGAGGGACTGAAGCTAGGTATCTTGAACATCTATGCCCCTAATGCACGAGGAGAGAGGGTGGCCTTGTAGAGCATTGTCACAGATCTTCTACCCCTGGTGGATTGTTGGAGAAGACTTCAATATGGTTGAGCAACCATTGGATAAAAAGGGTGGTCGTGAGGGTAGAACACACCCCTTGGAGAGAGCCTCTTGGGAGAGATTTATACTTTCCTTCTATGGCAGGGATTGTTGGACACAGGATGATTTCCAGAGGATGCCTAATTCCTTATCTTACTCATGGCATAACCATAGACGCGGGGATGGATTTATGTTTGCACGGTTGGACAAATTTTACGTGGATGACTGGGGCCCATATAGAGGAGGCTCTATTGCCATCTTACTAGGTACTACCAAATCAAATCATTGCCTAGTTGTCTTGTGCATCAGGGAACTTGGGAGCCAGAAGGGTGTACCACATGCCCGCATCCCAAACTCTCTCTATCAAGATGCAGAAACCTCCTAAGAGGTTAGAGAGATTTGGAGGCTTTGTGATCATCCTAACCCACAGGAGAGGCTTGTTTTGGCCCTGGAGAGGACTAGCCAGCACTATCATTCTATTGCTTTGGCCAAGAAAGAAGACACAATGAGGATGAATGGGACGAACCCCAGTGATGATGATAGTAACTGGAATGATGATTTTGACTTCAGCAAATCACTACGAGATTAGTGGATTGTGCTGACAGCTTGCTACTACTGTTGACCTTGACCCAAGGACTATAATTAAGAGATGACAAATTGAGAACTTGCATAACTGAAATTCCCGTGGAGGAATGTTCGAATGGAATTTTTGGTCTGATGGACCATTACTGTGTTAAGAATATGAATGAATTATTCTCTAATAATTCCACTCACATCTTATTCACATCTCATCACATCCACATCCACATCCATTTACATCACATCCTTTTGGATCCCATATCTTTTGTTGACTGTTAGAGTTGAGCTACATGTGGCCATGGATAGGCGGGCTGAGTTTGCATTTCATGCTAATCAGGATTTTTGGTCACAGATGGGTGGGAGACGCAATAAACTATTTTTCTTAGCACATGGACCTATGCACAATAGGGATAGTTTGAGATCCTTGCAAGATTCTCAGGGAGAACTTCATATTGATCCAAATAAGGCGAGGAGTATTGCCTCAAATTTTTATCAGACCTTGCTCTCTCCACTCTTTGGATAGAGATGCTGCACAACAACTAGTTTGGGAGAGCATGCCCAGGCTTACTGCAAGAGATGTGGTGTTATGGTATGATACACCCTTTTATCATGGAGGGTCTTATCCACCTTGCCTCAAAAGGTGGGGAAAAGACCAATATTAGACAGTGGAAGCCCATTACTTTGCTTGGTTCTGCTTCCAAAATTTTAGTGAAGGCAGCTAGCAACATGAGGCTTCAGCCTGTTCTTCAGAGAGTTATTCATGATACACATAATGGTTTCCCCCAAGGAAGGAGTATCTTTGATAACATATTTTCATTCTGGGAAGCTGTGGAGCGGGCTAAATCTAGCCAGCAATCCCTTGCCATTCTTTTGCTAGACTTTGAAAAAGCTTATGAGACAGAGTGAATTGGGACTTCTTGGAAGGCACGATGGCATGGATGGGTTTTTTCCTAAGAGTGGATTAGAGGGGTCTCATGTATGTATAGGGAGGCCCACAACACAGTTTTAGCCTGCGGGGGGCGTTGTGAGCGCTTTCAGATCTCCCGCTCTGTTAGAGTTAGGGATGCCCCTTGGCCCCCCTACTCTACCTTTTAGTAGCGGAGGCTATGAGCAAGTTTCTTAGGGTCTCGGGCCTCAGGCTGCCTCTTCGCATAGAGGAGTTACTGGACTCAGAGTTAGCAAATGATACTACTATGTTTTTGGAGGCTTCGAAGGCTTGCCTCTATGCTTTCCGCACTGCTTTGGAGATGTTTTATCTAGCAGCAAGGGCCTCCAAGATTTTGGATTAGTGACTCTGATATACAGATTGGGGTTTGGATGTGGGGTTTACCTGGAATGAGAGAAGATGCACTACCAGATATCTTGGCTGTCAGGTTGGTATTAACATCTTGCCTGCACAACGGTTCGCCCATGTGCTCATGAGTATTAAAAGAAAACTTCAGCATTGGAGTAGCAAGAAGCTTGATTTGGCCTCTAGGGCCTTGGTAACTAACCAAGTGCTGCTCGTGATTGCTTAGTTTGTCACATCGTGCTAGCTGTTTCCTAAGGGATGCATTGATCACCTTAGTCGGCTTATTCCAAACTTCCTTTGGTCAAGATAAGATGGCACTGTACACACCAAGGCAAGAGTGGCTTGGGATACCATTATTATGCCAAAGCAAGAGGTAGGATTGAACATCATTGACCCAAAGGTGCAGTGTAAGGCTTTGTTTTGTAAGCTCGTCAGAGGATTTCTTCCGAGCACTGAGCCTTGGAAGGACTTTCTTATGCAGCAGATTACAAGGTGCATCCGGATTAGAGGAGGTGATTGGATTTACAACCCACGTTTTATCTTCTCGGATGCAGAGCACCTACCACCTTCTTTGTCCTTGGTGAGATCTATTCTGCGAGCTTGGGATTGCATGAGGAGCTTCTTGGTTCATATTCCTCCACGATCAGTGAAGGAGGCTAACAAGCAGCCCATTGTGTGGAATAACTTGATCTTGGATGAATTTGATAGACCTCTTGGAGCAGCCATGCATATCTAGTGGGCTTCCTGGGCAACTTTTCTCCCCTCAGTGTTGGATTGGAAAAGGCTCATGAGTCTCACGAAGGATGAAAGAATGTTTCGCATCCAGTACTTGAGAGGCACTAGTTAGAGGATTATGCATGTGAATGCAGCCATAACTAACCATTGGATCACAAGAAACTTCGTGGAAGGGCCTCGTCACTTATGGCTTGGGGTATATTCTTAGGAACATGGGTACCTATTCAGGTCATGGGCCTTCCCACTTTGGGTGAGGATGATGTACCGGTCTTCTACTCCATTCAGGATAGAGGGCTCTTGGAGAGAAGTGTTGAGCAAGATATCATTGAGGGTCTAGTGGTCCGGATAGTAAGAGTGGTGGGCAGGGCAGGAAAGCACATTTATATTAATCCATCTCAAGGGATGATTATGAACTCTTCGAGTCTCTAGTTACATGATGGGTGTCCTATCAGATACTTGCGCTAGGCCCCCGATGAGTGGGAAGGAATCCTTTTAACCCCATGAAAAGCATGCCCTCCCTCAATTACACTGTGCGGAATGCCATACACTTGGTTTCGGGACAAATCCAGAGTCTCCCTACTTCTAGACCGCATTGGGAGCCTTATGGGATGACCCTTGACACTTAAGGAGCTTTTTGGCAAAGGTTGTGGCACTCTGCTTTCGCTACATGGTGGACTTGCCACCAACTAGTGGAGATTGGTCATTGGCGCTAGCCCAGCCTGTCCTAGATGTGCAAGAGCTTCAGAAACAGTTTACCATTGCTTATGGGAGTGCAAGGAGGCACAAAGCAATAGCACACCCTTTTGGAAGGATGAAGAGAGACGCCTACATTTGTTTTGGTGCTATTGTTTGGTTGACACAATCAAGCCCGCAAATCAAGTTTAAAGGGAATGAAAGAGATATGATCTTGCGGGTTACCCAGGGAGTGGGTCAACAATGCCTTCTTCAGGACATGCCACAAGCTACGTACCTCCAGCACAGAGGTTGGACATTGCATGGGAGATTATTGCTAGAATCACAACGTTGCGTACTTCGGTTTATGATAACCATTGCATTTGCAGGATCTAGTGTGATATTATCGACATGCTCTTGGCCACTTGGGCCAAAATTCAAGGATCTTCGAGGGCCGCAAAGAGAGAACGTGTCCAATTTATGAGAGAATGGGATCGTGAAATTTTTTTCACTCGATCTCATATGGGCCTTGCTTACCCTTGCTTGGCCCTTTTTCTTCTTCTTTTTTAAATCATACTTTTAAAAAAATCTCTTTTCCGGGAAAAAAAAAAGAGGAGGACGATCATGTACTAGAAGCAGAGTTCGTCTTCATTTTTCACTGCTTTTATATGATTACCAAAGTAATGATCACCACAGGTAGTTAAAAAATATTGAAAATCATTACAAAAAAGCCGACTTACAGTAACATAGCTTAGACGTTTTCTCACATGGCAACTCTGAAATTTACATATTGGCTTGATAGAACGCCTTGTAAGAGGATCAAAGGACGAGCTACAAGGCAACCATACAAACTCATCAAAAAGATTAAAGCTTAGATGCATTTTTGCCTCATGTTTAAAGTAACGGTCACCACAGGGAGCACTCACACATTTCCTATTGGTTGAAAAGGAAACAAACATTCTAGGTCTGAAATGAAAAATATATCTATCCTTTGGCCCAGAATCAGTTTAAAAATCCCAACTAGCAGTCACATAACTTTAACAGTTTCTTGCATGATAGCTGTCAAAAGATACTTTTGAGATTTACACATTAGCTTGCGGACAAGCTTACTTAGTGGATAGGTCTTCATCATTGCCTTGTGTAACAAAATCAAGAACAAGCTTACAAGGCAACCATACAAACTCATTTTAAGAAATTGAATCTTCAATGAAATCAAATTTGACAATATGGTCAGTGTTAAGATCGAAAGGCTACATCAACAAGCTTACAAGGCAACCATACAAACTCATTTTAAGAAACTGAATCTTCAATGAAATCAAATTAGACAATATGGTCAGTGTCAAGCTCTAAAGGCTACATCAACAAGCTTACAAGGCAACCATACAAACTCATTTTAAGAAACTGAATCTTCAATGAAATCAAATTAGACAATATGGTCAGTGTCGAGCTCTAAAGGCTACATCAATTAATGAAGTGAGGTCTAAGCCTCAGCTGACAAAGTGGGTTTGTGTACCCAAATCTTTCTCATTCAACCTTCAAGTCTCCATAAGCTTAGCTGTCTACTGATGCTTTAAAACATAAGCTGAGAAACTGTTACCGGGGCAGCTTGCATAAGCAAATCAAAATGCATGCTCGATTATTTACCACATCACAAAACCGTGATCCAAACTCAAAAATGTTAGCTAAATGGAAGCTTTTAAAAACGTTTGATCTGTTGTGCTGTGTCTAAAAAGCGATCTACTTTCAAACCGTGGTCTCTACATCATCCTTAATCTTTTGAACACCCACCCACCGAGCATAATCTACCCACCTGTACAAAACAAACCCAAGAAAAAGAAAGAAAGAAAGAAAAAAAAACCTTAGCAACATAGTAATGGAAACGGTACGTTCCATTCATGCATGCACATGCTCTTACAACTCAATCAGCTAGGAGTAAACAGAAATTAGAGTGCTTAAAGAAGAGCAACAACGGCACATCTTAGTCTGTGTTTCTACTCACATCAAAGACCCCAAAAATGTGTTTCCCGTTCGAACAACGAAACATATTGCACTCAAGGCTAACTTTTGGTTGTGTAGCCAAGGTTGGAGAAGTCGTTGCTCCACTACACCGGCCAAAAACTGATACCTGCAATGGAAGAAACAAACCAAGATAAGCTTATTTTCTATCTTTAAAATAAGCAAAGGGAATTCAGCTTGAAACATGAAAATGATAAATGAAAGCCAATGCCTCACTCCAAGTAAAAACACAAGGACTGACTAGTGCACCTTAAGTTGCTGGAGACTGCGGCATACAAGCCATAAGCTACACTCATGGACAAAATAGGCACGTCTTCTGTATTGCCAGCATAGTCTTTATTGAAAGATTTTCTTAAATATATGAGAACGTTTGTTGCAGAGGTACCAATCTGTTCAACATCCAAACACACACATATGAGCGAAATTGTCTGTTTTGAGTAAAGGTACTACACTCTACTGCAAAGGAGGTCAAGCTTGAGGCACACTTGTCCCATAATATACAAGCTTCAGACTATGGCTGACTTACAATAGATGCAGAAGTCGCCACACAGAAAAGCTTCCCACCATTTCGCTGTCAAATTTGCAATCCATGGAATGTAAAAAGCATGAGATTCATTGTGGAATCCCCCGTACAAACATAAGCACATTATCACTAGAGATTGCTTTACTCATCATGTGCTTAGCAGGTTATTAGAGAAGTGTACCACTATGGCTCCAACTCGTTGTAATAGACTATAAGACGTTCCTGTCAACGCAACCTGAAATTTTTCACAGGCTCCTTGTCATTGATTGCGCATTAATGGAAGAAGCTTGCAAAATTGACAACATGAACTTTTCAGTATTACCTGGAAAGCATTATCAGGACAGCCACGGAATAAATTTCGAACAAATCCAGACTGCTTGGAAATGAGAGGGCCGAGAGGAACCGTCGGTGCGGGGAGAAATACGAGCATGAAGTCGGCAATAATTGCCATCATCTAAAACGCAGATGGCACATTCTCTCTCTCTCTCTCTCTCTCTCTCTCTCTCTCTCTCTCTCTCGCTCACCCACATACACACACACATAAACCAAGCCCCCAGTGCCACAAGAGATCATGCTCAGAGTTTGGAGTTTCACCCCTAGAGGTTGATGCAATCTTACACCCAGTCACTTATCTTCATACAATGTGACTGCCCACGTAGGATTGCACTTGTTTCCCTCATACAGCTGGCAAGAACTTAGACACGGAGATCAGAAGAATTACTAGATGGCTCCTCTCGGAAAGCATCCAAATGCCCAGATTACCACCTTTCAAATGCAACCTTGATGGCTGAAACTTCCAAGAGCCAAACCAGATATCCAGAAGACATTAGCCTTATATCTTGCTGCCATGGCTAGAGCTGCCCAATTCTCAAACAAGATGCATGTTTACAAGACTGTTTCTTGCAGATTAATAGTTTCATTTACAAACCTAGGTATTTTCATAGATGTAAGTTGCATGCCCAAGGATTGCTATTGGCCAGATTAGAGTCAGCTTGCATCTTCTGAGATGTAAGACGAGGCTCTATGGGTGGTCAATAGTCTCAGAGCACTCACACCATCAACGAGCTACGCATGATAGGAGATATCCAGTCCAACCAGTAATAGCTTTTCAGATGCCATGTATATCATGAGAGGCAAGGTAAATCTCTTCTTCTTGAGGTGAAATGGCACTGAAAGGGGCTGAAGAGTCATCACCCCTCAAGAGCTCACAGACCACTTATCAGTCGCAAAAATTCATTGCCTCCTTTTTCAAAAATGAGAGAATGATGTAAGCAGTGTTTGTCTTTGGCTCTGGCTTTGAGCTCCTTGTCTCCTCATTGTTATAACCTCATGGATCTAACCTGTAATGGAGTGTAGACAACTAAGAACATGCCAACAAATGATGAAGTATATGACAGCAAAGATGACTCTCATGAAATCACCAATTCAAACATAGGACCAACAGCCCTGGCTAGCTCTAAATTTGTTTGGAGTACACAAGCACAAGGTCCTTAAATCCTACACCACCGTTTCCTTTACCATCCATTTTACACGTCCTATAACTTGCATGACAACTAATGTAGGGTTTTGGGAATCCATAATTCACATCCTGGGAAGTAAAAATCCTAGGCCCCATATTATAAATTTCGATGCTCGTCACCCAATAACGTGCAATTCATGCACTTACATAGCCTTGTGTGTTGGACCATACATGCACATACACACATGCATTCACACATGCAAAAACCTACCGTTACTCCAGTTGTAACTAACTCCTTTCTCTCACTCTCTAAATAGAAACTCCCACACTTGTAACCAAAATCATGCAATACAACTCCCACACTTGTAACCAAAATCATGCAATACAACTCCTCGTACATACATCATCTTGTTTCTTGTTTTATCGGGTTCTTGGTCTTGCCTGTGTCATTTGCTCATCTCCCTTCCGCTTCTCTGATCTGTCAAACGAGCACTCTCACAAACTCACCCATGGCCTCTTGGCCATTTGCAGATGCCGCAGACCTCTCCCCTGAGGAGGCTTCTTGGATGGCCTGCTGCCGCTGACAGATGAGGCTGGCCTTGCACCTGCCCATCCACCTTCAGTGGTACTGTCCCACGCCCTGGCACACACAAAGCCCTCCTGTGCTGGTGCATCAACAACACTTCTGGCTCTTACAAAGCCTATTTGTCGTGTGCAAGACATGTGCATGCTCATTCCCAGGACTTTTCCTAGAAGGGTAGCAAAATAAAGACAAGGTTTCTCCTCTCTTGCTTGAGTTTTGCATTAGGCATGTTCCAAGATGGTGCTTAGCAGTGAAAAAAGACTCCCAAAGCTTCCGCATGTGACATTGGTATCAGAGCATCAGGCTCAGCAAGTCTAAACACTCATTCAGTCCCAGATGAAGGTGCAGAGTCCAAGGAAAGGAACACAAGACATGGAAGAAGCTCCCAGGAGGTTGGTTGGTCGTGTTCCACAGCACCCAAGGCGAATGGCAGTCCTGTGAGTCAAGTGCCACTTGGGGCACACACCAGGAAAGGCTTTTAGGCAACAGTTCCAAGGGAGGATGATCCTCCAAGGGATGGTGTGAGAGTGCCAGACTCAATACTCAAGAAAAGAAGACCAGAGAAAGTGTTCAGGGATAGGGTATGCAGTGATAGGGGACAGAATGAAACAGATGCATAGATCTTCAGCAAATTTGGAGTGGATTTGGAGACCAGACGGGGTTTTCAGTGAAAAGGTTGCCAAGAAGGGAAGGCTGACAAGTTTGGGACTCCAGGAATAGACAATGGGATGATGACAGTCATCCAAGAACAGAAGTTGGAATCTCGTCATCAAGTTTAGCAGAGGGGGACTGTCGTGTGCATGTCCATTCCCAAGGCTTTCCTGGAAGAGTAGCAAAATAACGACAAGGTTTTGAACCAGATTTTGGAGCTTGTGCTGCTAGTATGGGCAAGAGTACCTTGTGGAATCGGCCAGTTTATGAAAGATTATGCCTCTGTCGGCTGTAGCACTTTATGGAATATTTGTCCAGGACCTAGCCGATAGCAGGTCAGCCAGTCCACAAGGGATTCAAGGGCCTATATAAGGCATGACTTGCTCATTAGTTGATTCACTCACTCCTCTGGGGAATAGGGTCACTAGATTAGATGTAGACTAGGTGATTACCACCTTTTGATGGCAGCCTATGGCTTGCAAGACTTGTACACCTTTTTGTACTATATGAATATACTGAAACTCAGCTCTCTCTCTCTTCTCTCCATCTATTGCTTGCATTTTGCATCAGGCATGTTCCAGGATGGTGTTTAGGGGTGAAAGAAGGCTCCTAGAGCTTCCGCATGTGACACTAATGATGGCATCAAAACGGCAGTTGCTACACCCACTTTCTCCAACGAATGCCTGCTGCAGTCGCTCTATCCAGCTGGCCATACTCTTTTCGATCTGATAAGGAGGTAATCTCTGATTCTCTGAATCATGTGAGGCAGCATATCATGCCCCTACTCATCCTGCTGCAGGTGCCCTTGATGGGCAATTTTTTCCACTGTCTGCAACTAAGGTAGGACCTCTGCCTCATGTCCTCTATTCTGCCTGCACACACCTCATCGCCCAGCCGCCTATCATGGGTGGTCCAGCTTCGTTTGGCTCTCTCACAGCACTTTGGCTACCATTATTTGGCCTCCTGCAGCCCTTGCTCATGCCCCTGCAGAGGATAACAATCCTCAACACAGCATGCAAGATTGTGGTCTTCTTCATGCAGAAGAAGCATGCTCAGACCCCCTGCGCACAATCCTTGGTATCTACACCCTTATCCTACACTTCCTGATGGTGCAAAGCTCCTTCAAGGGCCTGATCCAGCCCTCACTTCAACCGCTGCTGCGTGCCCTGAACTCACAAAGGGGGCATCCATAACTGCCTTGCATGCATCCCCTCCAAGCTCTACCCACTTAGTGGGCCTCATCTCTCTAAGCTCATCACATGCCCTCTTTATTGGCTTGCATGCAAGTGAAGCTCTTCTTGTTGCGATAGTCGCTAGGGAGGATGAAAGTCGTCCATGGCTTGTGCGCAGAGAGAGAGAGAGAGAGAGAGAGATGTGTCAAAGCTCCAATAGGAGAGAGAGTTGGTTGCATGACTCAATGCAAACTTGATTGATATGAATCCTTCACCAAGTACAATGCTTTTATAGGCTTAGAGCCTTATCTTTTGAGCCATTCACACACATTGATACAGTGACACATGGCACATGTGATGATATCATTGCTTCCTACATGCACACATAATATCTATATATACCTAGATGAATCCAAGAACATGCCCAAATTCACCTTATAAGAAAGTGCAATGTATAACCTCATGGTAGTCATCCACAAGACAATAAACCATCAACTCCATCATGCATAGTATGGACTAGATACTATGACATCCCCACTAACGTCATCAATGCCCACTAGTGGGTGTAGAACTTGGTTTCAACACAACACCCCCCCCCCAACACACACACACACACACATACATTCATACAAAGGTCTGGCTTTAGAGGCTGTTCACACACATATGCACACTTACACACACTAAGAGGTGCTTCACACACACACTTGCAAAGGGCTAATTTACACACAAAGCTCTGAATCCCAAGAACCACAACCCCCCCCCCCTTCTCAGAGAAAATGGGGAGAAGTGCTCGAGAAAGGCTTCAATGATGTGGCCAAGTAATCTTTTTTTTTTTTTCAAGGATTGTCTTTTAAAAACAAGATGTTTTTGGTTATAAACCTTTTCAGAACCCACCCCTCCCCCCCCCCCGCCCCCAAAAAAAAAACATGGCTTTTTCTGGCTGCCTGGAGGCCTGCTTTTGACAGCCTCTAGAAGCATCCAGTTGTTTGGCTCTCCAGTCTTGCCGTCCCGAGTGGTGTCAATGGCATGGTCACCATGAAACTCGTTTCAGTGGCCTTGAAACTCGTTTCACGAGCACTTGTACCACTTCATAGACCAAATCAGGTACCACATCTACTGTTGCTACTGCTGCCAGGGCCTGCACTACATCTGCTTCATCATCATCGCCTGTCAGCTCCAGCACACCAGTGTTTTACATCAGCTCATGAGACAGCAGCCCTCTCTGCTACATAGAGCACACCAGCGTTTTACATCAGCTCATGGGACAGCAGCCCTCTCTGCTACATAGAGCACATCAGCGTTTTATCTTCAGTTTACACCTTGGGACACCAGCCCACTCTGCTACAGTACAATACATCATCGTTTATCTTGGGACACCAGCCCACTCTCTACTACAGTACATCAGCGTTTTCTTCTACAGTTCGGGACAGCAGCCCTCTCTGCTCACCATCTCACATCATCGGGACGGCAGCCCTCTCTACTTATCTTCACCATCAAGACCACTCGGGACGGCACAGCCCTCTCTGGTCCTCACCACCACTCAAGTATTGCAGCACCCTTGTCACCAGAGCTAGCACCACTACACCACTCGAGATGGCAGCCCTCTCTGCTCTTCATCACCCCTCAGGTACGGCAGCACCCTTGTCACCAAGGTCTGCATCACTTCACTTTCTGCTGCCAACTACCACCTCAGAGTGCCTTTGCATCCACCAACGATAGCCTTCGACACTGACCACCTCACGGAGTGCAATTCATGCACTTACATAGCCTTGTGTGTTGGACCATACATGCACATACACACATGCATTCACACATGCAAAAACCTACCGTTACTCCAGTTGTAACTAACTCCTTTCTCTCACTCTCTAAATAGAAACTCCCACACTTGTAACCAAAATCATGCAATGCAACTCCTCGTACATACATCATCTTGTTTCTTGTTTTATCGGGTTCTTGGTCTTGCCTGTGTCATTTGCTCATCTCCCTTCCGCTTCTCTGATCTGTCAAACGAGCACTCTCACAAACTCACCCATGGCCTCTTGGCCATTTGCAGATGCCGCAGACCTCTCCCCCCTGAGGAGGCTTCTTGGATGGCCTGCTGCCGCTGACAGATGAGGCTGGCCTTGCAGCTGCACATCCACCTTCAGTGGTACTGTCCCACGCCCTGGCGCACTCAAAGCCCTCCTGTGCTGGTGCATCAACAACACTTTTGGCTCTTACAAAGCCTATTTGTCATGTGCATGCTCATTCCCAGGACTTTTCCTAGAAGGGTAGCAAAATAAAGACAAGGTTTCTCCTCTCTTGCTTGAGTTTTGCATTAGGCATGTTCCAAGATGGTGCTTAGCAGTGAAAAAAGACTCCCAAAGCTTCTGCATGTGACATTGGTATCAGAGCATCAGGCTCAGCAAGTCTAAACACTCGTTCAGTCCCAGATGAAAGTGCAGAGTCCAAGGAAAGGAACACAAGACATGGAAGAAGCTCCCAGGAGGTTGGTTGGTCGTGTTCCACAGCACCCAAGGGGAATGGCAGTCCTGTGAGTCGAGTGCCACTTCGATTTCTGCGCATCCCTTACACGCATGAGTTTCCTATCCCCCCCCCTTCTCCCCCGCCCCTCCCTTCAGAATCCACATGCATCTACCTGGAAGTAACCCTAGAAAGCATACATCTTGATGAGACAAAAAAATAAATTGTGGTGCTGAGAGAAACTCCTAGGAATCATAACGCAAGATAAACTATGAAAGACGCACAAACCTTTGTAGACTCCACATTTAGGCTGCTCTACACCCCCGAGCCAGGGGCTAAGTTTCCACTCACAGATACATGCCAGTCACCAGTAGCGGCCCTCGGCAAGACTACCTGTGATCTGCCATGTCCATGACAAGAGTAGAAACTCTAGTCCAGGCACAAACCCATCAAAAGTGCACCGCACAACTAACTAGTAAATAATAACCCAAGGCATCACTTGTACAGTGATAACCGCCGCTATAAATAGCTAACCTGTTATAGATAGCCAGTAGCCTAGTTTATTAATCATGAACCTTAGCCCACTATATCTGCTTGCTATCTCCTAATATCCCTGCTGAATTAGGCCTGCTAATCCAAGGATTAGCTCCAGGAACATAACAACTTCGACATCAACATCCTTCATCGACATCATGCGCCGACCGGACAAGCGAAGCTCGCACTTAGCATACCCCGCGCTCTTCTCCAACTATCCTTTCCTCCTCTTACACAAGACGGGGGGGAATCCATGGCGACACTACTCTACCAACTTGCTCGTACTACCCGCCAACATATCAGCCACTCGCCCACCATCGCCCGTGAAGATGAAATTCCAGCTCCTGCTGCTGACATCTTCTACAACAAACCCATCAATGTTGCAGCTGCCGGTGTCTCTGCGACTAACACTACTTCACTCATGACAGTCATGGTGTACATTCTCATTAAAGGCCATTTGATCCAGGCTGAGCATATAACTCACTTGTGCATATACATCATGCATACATGCATTCTCATATGCATCCCTCGCAAAAACACTGCTCGGTTTTAGACGGGGGAGAGTGTTGGAGTATGCACATATGCACATGCATTCACCCATGCAACAACCTACCGTTACTCCAGTTGTAACTAACTCCTCTCTCTCGCTCTCTATATTAAGAGACTCACACTTGTAACCAAACAACAACTCATACGTACATCATCTTGTTTCTTGTTTTATCATGTTCTTGATCTTGCCTCGGTCACACTTGTAACCAAACTACAACTCATACATACATCATCTTGTTTCTTGTTTTATCGTGTTCTTTATCTTGTCTCGGTCATCTGTGCATACAGCTTTCATGGCTGCCTTGGTAGCACTCTTAACCAGTGTCCAGCCTTGTCCTCCTATTCCTACATTGTGGCCCTAAAAAGAACACTGCTTTTATGGCATAATTATGTATTTTATTAAAAAGTCATTGCATGGTCAATGCAGCACATTTGTTGCTTTCAAACATTTACATCCTTTGGAAAAATGTGTAAGAGCACATCGCACATAGATTTGCTCTCATAGCAGCATGATTGCAGCTATGATGGATATTAAACTTGTGTTCATTTCAATACGCGAACGGTATAAGTTCTGCTTTGGGTACGTGTGCCAACTACACTACCTTCTATGCAAAACACATGCGCATTGCGCGCACACATGTTTGTAATCTAGCATGTGGTCTCAGAGTTGATGTTAAAAAAAAGTATTCAGGTGCACATCGAAGGTATCTCAGGTTTGGTATATTTCTGCGAAGTGCAGTTCTCCCCACCCTGCTTCCTGGTGTCTAAAGCATTAGACAAGGCAAGCTAAACTTTAGATGCCCTCCATGAGGGACATGACCCATCACAAACCCATTGCTCAACATAGGAGACACATCAGAATGACCATAGGAACATGCCTCGTGGATCTAACCTGCATAGAGAGCAAACAACTAGGAGCATGCATGCCTCATGGATTTGTACCTTTCTGAGGTTGTAACAACAAGAATTGTCTGTAAACCCATCAGGCTCTGATATAACGTACAACCAGGCTGCAGGCGTCATTCACAATTCACAATTCATGACGTGCTCACTTATTGTCTACAGTAAAGATATGCAAAGAATTGCATATGTAAGATTTGGCATGAAGACTAAGCACGCCCATTTGCTCTACAATTAGAATACCAAAAATAAATTGTCAACAAAATTGAAAATACATGCAGCATGCTGCATACCACGTCAGCAATGACAAAATCCAGTTCTTTGGAGAAGTTCTCCCTGCGACGCTCCAATTCAGCTGCTGTCTGGTCAGAAAGCCACTTGTAATTGTTGGACAATTGCACAATTGATAATAGAAAAATAAATTAAATTAAGTTCTTGTTGACACATCAAAACGACGCGAAGAATTGAACAATATCAAACACCTAGGCTTTTTGCCAATAAAATACTTGGTCAGGTGCATGCATGATTGAGGGCATATTTGATCCTAGTACACACAGACTCTCTAGCTTGCAAGTATACTAGCATTTTGAATCCCTTGCTCTTTCTTGATCAAACAAATCATGAAGTGAAATTCAGACACCCATAATGATGACAGCAACATTACTATGGGCCATCAAAGTGCATCTACAATGAGAAAAGTTATTTTCCTTCGATCGATGAGACTTGCTGACCTTTGTGACTGTTCCGACCCCGCACTCGATCGCCACTTTGGTCATGAAAAGGTCGTCTGCCAACAGTCTTTCTTTCATTCCTCCAAACTGAAGCATCCATCGGAAAAATGGGGTCTTCTCCAGCTCAAAGAAACGGCGAATGATGGATCCCGGAATCCTGCCCTGCTGGACGGCTTGGGCCAGGTCGGTAGGGAGGTCACTCAGTGACTTTCCAAGGCTCGCAAGGACCATCATTGCGTCTGTTGTGTTGTTTCCAACTCCTTTCGGATGGGACTCATCATCAGCATCATCGTGACCATCACCTCCTCCTCCTCCTCCCCTCCTGCCAGATCCGACCCCGTCCTCGCCCCTGCCGCCACTGCCGGAATCTGCCAGCATTGATGCTTCAGAAGAAGCATGAACAGGGGCTCTCGACAAAGGATTTCTGTTGAGGAACCCTAAAATTCTTGCCATAGGAATAGGTGGAGAGAAATTTTCCATGGGAAATTTCCCTTCTTGCATCTTTGGTGAGGCAAATGAGGCGCTGTACGACGAGAAAAGTGTTGAATGGCGTCGAGATTTGCAGGGAAAACCCGCGGATGCTGCATTCTGAGAAAAGGAAGAGCTCAGCGAAGAATGCAAATGCAGCTGCGCGATGGCCATGGCTAAATTTCTCAGATATGCAGAATCAGGGAAACTTTAACGCTTGGAGAGGTCGATAATGCAGCAATCATACATGAGGAGAAGGGTTCCCTTTCAGCTCAGCAATCTTCCACGTTAGGCTCATCTCAGCGATGTGGATGAAAATTAGGGCTTTGTCGGTGATGCAGGGTTATATTTTCAACTCAGCAGTGCATCTAGTTGCAAAAATCAGGGCTAGGGTTCCTCTCAGCTGAGCGATGCTGCAGAGCGTTAGGGTTTTCTGCAGGCTCGTGTTGCGGCGGCACTGGCTTTTAGGGTTTGCCTGCGTGTGATGCGGGAAAACATAGACTCGTCAACCACTAGAAGTGTATTTTTGATCCATCTGTGACTCGCTCCTTGTTGGACCTTTTTAGTATTTAGTATCTCCTCCCAGATCCTTGTTGGACCTTTTTCTCACCAAAACGTGCTCGAGAAAGATTTTTGTTTCCCAACTCAAAATAAAGGAAAATGTGTTTTTTTGTCCATTGGAATTAAAGCTAATGCCAAAGTTCAATCCAGATTTTCTAATTTCGACGAAAAAATACACTACAAACCGGGTTTTTTTTGAGCACCAAAGCAACTTACTGTGAAGCATGCTTTATGAATCAAATGCCAATGTTAGTCGATGATAAATGCCAAGTTCCTTCCTCTTTCGTAAAAGAATGGTGATAGCCTAAGGGCCTAGACCATGTAGGTTGACCTAACAAGCTTTAGAGCGGGATGTTTGTGCAACTCACTCAGGTGGCACCACAAGGAGTGCCTTGCAAATCCAATAGCACCTTTTGGGCCATCGCTTAAACTTGAAGCCTTTGAAAGTCCTTTTGGTTTCAAATGACGCTTGAAAATTTAACAAAGGTTGCAACCATGAAGATTGTGTAAGGTTGCAAGGGATGTAAGAAATATGTGTGTACGTATATACGTATATGTGTTATTTATGTGCATATAGAAAGAGAAATTTTTTTGGTATCTTTGTTTATAAGGATACATACACAACACACAACATTGGGATCTACACAATTCACATGCATAAAGTGATGTGACATAAATAAAGATCAATTTTGATGACTGAAGTGAAGAGGAAAATCTTCCAAAAATAGTATTAATAATGACTTGGAGCCTTCAAAATAAAGGTTGGTTTTCCCTTAAGGAGGTTTGGAAGGGGTATTAGGACGCAAGATGGGTGTAGCATCCTCTATTGCTAGATTTGAAAGTGGTCCCCATAAAAGCTTAAAAAATAAAGCATGGGAAAGTAAGATGAGAATTGGTAATCTCTTGGTAAGAGAGAGAACTCAATTGGTTCCAATATGTAGCAAGCACTTTCCATGAAGAATGAGGATGATGTGGAATATGTAGGGGGTAAACTCTCAACACCTTCCCTTCCTCTTTGCAAGAGGTAGAAAGGGGTACAAGTTCCCTAGAGGGACTAAACATCAAGGCTTGGAAACTCCATAGCCATCCAAAAGCTCTTGGTATAGGGATGGGTTCTAAAGGACCCACTCAGCGCAAGCTAAGTGAACCACTTTGGTAACATCTCCATAATCTAGCCCTACCTTCTTTGTATAAATACCCCCCAGAACAACACATGGTTTTGGCTCATTTGATTTATTTAGTATTCTTTCTCTTGTGTGAGCTTAGCATCAGCATCTTGTTAAGCATTTCTTAATCTTGATTATAGTGTCTCTCATGTTTGGACATTAAGCTTGTATGTAGCCTTGATTAGCATCTTATTAGTAGTTTTTATGTTGATTAGAGAAGGCTTAATTAGTTCATCTATATATATGTATACATGTGTGTGTGTATGTGCACGCGCATGCGTGCACATATACGTGTATATATATATATATATATGTATGTATGTATGTATGTGAGTGCACGTATGTGGATGTGTATGTATATGTATGTGTATGTGCATGTGCATGTGCATGTGTATGTGTACGCACACACACATACATATACATGTATATATGTGTGTGTACATGTGTATATGTGTATGTGTATGTGTGTGTGAGTATACACACATATACATGTATATATATGTATGTGTATGTGTGTGTGTGTGTGTGTACATATATACATATGTGTAGCAATATATTTCACAAATGTACGTACTTAGAAGCCTATGTGTCCCACTTCCCAAGAATTGGAAAGAAAAGCATTTAACTCAGGCTTGTTAAGATTTTTATTTCTTCAATAACCCCTTGCACTAATGATCTAAAAGATCGCATGAACAAGCAATTAAAGTTTGTCAACTTAAAATCACACAATACAAGCGATGTCTAGTGTGTTGGAGCTCCCAACATTCATGCAATTTCTTTTTTTAGATCTAGCTTCCCTCTAATGAGCTAGTGTACTAGTCAACACAATATGTAAAGAAAGTTTTTACAAAGAAAAAAACATGTACATTAAGTAAAAGTAATGTAAAAAGCTATTCATATATCATGTCCATAGAGCACATGTTTTATTCATATATCACGTCTATAAAGAGCACATGTTTTATTTTTCTTGGCTCACTTTCTTAATAATTTAAATGAACTAAAGGTATTCTTATGCTATAATGAATGGATAGTGAAGATTGTGAGATGTATTAGAGATCACCCAAGGTTTTATCTTTCAAAACCAAAAGAAGAAGCGAGGTTAAATAACAACTGATTAAAAATTTAGAGCATAATTATAGGAGGATAAAAGACACTTTAACTTGGTATGATTTTGCTCAAAAGTTTGTTCAAACTTTGAGATGTAGGAATAGAAGAAAGGGAGAATCTAGAGAGAGAAAATATAAATTCATATGTTTCTTAAGTTCCTTTTTGGCTATTAACAAATAGTACGAATGGAAGATATGTGATGTGGAATATTATCTGGCAAGAAGTAGACTCACCACCCAAAAGTCTAAAAACTAATCTCCCAAGGTAAGTACAAATAGAGTTTTCAATCATTTTGTTTGCATCAATAATTGTAGATAGATTACATTACAATTCCACTTTGAGCACATTAACATTCTTGAGTCACGTGTAGGGATATTGGTAAGGTAGAAGTGTGGCACTCCATCTCGATGCTACTAGTTAGCTATGTGGTGAGAGACAAATAAGATGATTCAATCTACTAGACGTAGAGTGCATGTTTTAAGCGGGCTTTTTTTGGCAAACCACTCTCTCTCTCTCTCTCTCTCTCTCTCTCTCTCTCTCTCCCCATACCTCTCTAGTTCTTCTCACTCTTCTTTCCTCCTCCTCGTTCCTCCCCTCCTCCTCCCAGTCCAGCCCAGCCTAGCCTCACCTTCAAGTTGCTCCTCCACCCCTCCTCACATCCATTCTACATCTCTCTCTCTCTCTCTCTACCACCTTATCTCCCCCTCTCCCGTTTCTTTCTCTATCTATGTCACTCTCTTTGTCTACCCTCTCTCACTCTCCCTTCCCTCTTTGTCTCTCCCCCTCCCCCTCTCCCTCTCCCTCCCTCTCCCTCCTCCTCCTTCTCCTCCTCTCTCTCCCTCCCTCTCTCTCCCTCTCTCCCTTGTCATGTAGCTTTTAACCAACTATGTAAGGTTCGGTTGGACATGGAGCCCAATCGTCGATGGTGTTCGGGGTTCAGGGGTGAGGCGCCTGGGTCAGAGTTTCGCGGGCGATGTGGGCACAATGCCACTACATAAGCCTGGCAGTGTGGATTCTTATCCACACTCCTCTAAGGTTGGGTGGTGAGCAAGAGCCCTCCTCTCCTCCCTCATCTTGGTGGCTATGGTGGCTTCCTATAGGCAATGTAACATTGGTATCAGAGCCACATTTGAGTAGGCATTCTCTCTCGAATCACTCTGCAGGCGACCTTGCACCAGAAAATGAGACAGGACTTTCATTGTTGAATGGTATCGTTTTTTTTCCCACATTGTGTGTGGATAAGGTTTACACAAGAAAATAAAGAAGGGAGCGTTTTTGAGTTAGGGAAGCGTGATTTTCTTATTTCTTTCTTTCTTTCGAACAGATTGTGCGTGTGTCTGTTTATGGCATACATCATTTTGTAGTTGTAGAAAATAAAAACCGAATAGTCTGATCCTCAGTGTGTATGGAGAAAAACAAAGGTGTGGAGTCGTGGACAGTGGGAGAGAGCGAGCACCAGCGCACACGCGGGAGCTGTCTTTCTCTCTCCTTCAATTGGCCCCCCACACAAGGGGCCAGCCAGCCCAGCCAGCAGGCAGCTAACATGATAGCGCAACGGCAATCCTCAACAATGTTGGCTGGGACGTCTAACAGCAGAGACGGAGTCCGCCACACGCTCGCTTCACGTTTATAGAAAGCGAAAGTGATTCACAAGCCAGGCCTACCGATTGGCAGCAAACGCAGAGGCAAGCCCACCGGTTGGGAACGCGCACTTGCATAAGAAGACCTACAGGTGTATGGCACTTCGCCGGTAAGAGTCCGACCGCGATACGATACCGACGAGAGAGAACCTGGGCACTTCCACGTGGGTGGATAAGGTTTACACAAGCGCGATGTGAGCGCTTGTGTGTGTTGAACAACTAGAGAGAAGGCACTACGTTGTTCTCCTCTACTCAAACCCGGGCTAGCTCAACGAAGACCAGCACTAGCCAAGAAAGCCACAAACTGTTGTGAGAGCCCACAATGAGCTCTCTCTCTCTCTCCTTCTCACCTCTAAAGTCTTGTGTGTGTGTGTGGTGATAAGACGACGGGAGTGTTGATTTTTACACACATAGGCTAGACACAGAGTTTTCTATGTCGGCGTCAACACTCGTTGCTTCGTCATAGAAAGAGGCTTTTGTCTGTGCATAGCCACATGCGATGGGGCGAACGGCAAGCCTCCATTTGGTTCATTTTCATGCTCTTACCCCTCGTGTGCGTGCCTACACACATCTGGGGAGATACGAGCGAGCTCAAGGTGATTTGAAGCGCCATCAGCTTTGAGGTTCCATCGACGACGACGCAGCGCAACATCGGCTTCAAGCTTCCATCGGTCGGCACACTGGTTCTATTTGTGCATTCCGTAAAGTTTTTTGCATTTATTTTTGTATTAAAAATTTGCATAGTTTTTGTAAATTTTATTTTAAAATAAATTGGCCTTAAGTGAGGGTAGCATACCTCTCTCAAGGGGTATTTCTCAAGTATTATCGCCCTTACACATGCCAAGCTTGCTCGCATGCCGCAAGCTATCCACACTAGGACGGAGTCCTTGCACACCAGGATGGAGGTTGTTTGTCCTCCATCCATCCCACACATGTAGGAGTCGAGTGGTGTAGGAGGCATGTTGGTGACCTCGTCCTTGTCCATAGAGACGATCCCATGATTCCATATGTAGAGATTGAACAAAATCCAGTGATAGTCGACCAGTCTCTATAGAGATTGGCAATACATTGTTAGACCCGGCACAGATGATAACCTCTTGAACGAGGAAGAGTTTGCTGATGCAGATCTCGATGCTTGATTCGAGGCTTACGTCTCAGAGCAGGAGGTCTCCTGCGAGCCCATTTTATAATTTTTTGCCAAGACCCAAACCTTAGAACAAAATCAAAATGAAATTTTGACCATCCTTAGGAGTTTGCACCACCATTTAGACTCACTTCCGGCCACTCCTATTGCTAGTGTTGCGTCTCCTACGCTCATGTAGAGAAGAGTACAATTTACGTCTTCTCAGTAGGAGGTTGGGACTTCCATAGGGCGGCAGTCTGTAGCATCTACTGGGATCTTTAAGGATCTCAAAGTGCTGATCTTTGGGAGAGAGGAAAAGGGAATGCAACAAAGACGTACTCAGCATTTTCTTACAGAAGTGGTTAGACTTACATAACCTCAGGCATACACCAGAGGATGTGTGGCCCATCGAGGAAAGCTTTTTTTGACAAATAAGGCGTATAAATGGTGGATGAGTTTGGTCGATAGTGCCATTGCCCTCGTACTTGGGTAGAGTTCAAGATAGCATTCCGTAAAGAGTTTTTACTAGTTAATGAGCTTCAGAGGTCTTGGCCTGAGTGGGACAAATGCTCTATACATGTCATTTCACTCACCCAATATATCTCCAACTATCGAGAAATAGAGCTGAAGTTAAAGGGAATCGATGCATTCCAAACTCTTCGCGAGTTCATGCGAGGTCTTGACCCAGATTATGAGAGTTATGTATAGCCTAAGGATTTCGATGAAGCAATAAAATATGCCTAAATATTTGATGATATATCTCATAGGTCAAAATCTGGTCCTAGGTAGATGACAAATGAGAATGCGGGTACAAAATTTAAAAGAAAATTCTTTCGATGTGACAAGGGACATGGTCAGGGTGTGCAAGGGGACAATGGGGATGTTGGTCTAAGAAACCACAAAAAAATAGAGAGAAAAATCCTACGAAACTCCAAAAACAACAGCAGTACGAGAAAGCATAGAAAGAAAATATATGCTTTCACTGCTTTAAGGTGGGGCATAGCAAGTCGGCTTATCCCAAGATGGTTGTCCCAAGATGGGTGCTAAAGCTGGAGGTAGTTCTAGTAATGCCAATAAGGATGGTAAATCCTTATTTGGCAATAAGGATGGTACATCCTCTTGGTAAGTTCATATGGTGCAAGTGTTACCTCTCCAATCCATAGAGTTTAGAGAGGTGACAGTTTGCCATATGAACATCACCCATGTATGTTATGTTTCATAGGCTATGTGTGGTAGCCATCTTTTGGGCCACACGATTTGGTTCGTTTATATGGAAGGAGCCGTAGAGTCACCAACATTATGATTGACGATGGAGCCATTCACAACTTTTTTAATTACTTAGTTGAAGCTGTCCGAGACCAAGAGTGACCATAAGTACACAGTTTCACCTACTAATGGTTATGACAAATCCGTTTGGGACACAGTGTTTTTAGGAGTGCCACTTGCTATGTAGGGCTACGAGGCTACGTTTGATTTCTTGGTCATGCATTTAGCTAGAGCACATGTCTATCTAGGCAGGGAGTGGTTGTATAAGTTGGGCCCTACCATGCATTGTTAATTACTAGGATAACAGCCTAAAGTTCATGTATGAGGGGAGATGCATTACTTTACATGGTGAGCATGATATGGTGAGCATGATGTGCTAGCTACACCTTTGATGTCCTCCATGGAGTTTTGCCATGCCTATGAGCTTGACAAGATCAGCAAGTATACGTTTGTAAAATTTTGCATAATTTTATTTATGTAGATGAAACAAAAGTGAAGAATGTTTTCGTATATCAAATAATAAATGTAAATGGCCTTGGACAAGACCCCTATTTTGTGAACTCTGCATGTGAGCAAAACTTGAAAAAATGCAAGGCTGAAAATGAGATATAAAAAATGGAAAGTACGTAGATACTTTAAATTCTTTATTATAAGTATCGGGATGTTTTTCTCGAAGATTTTTTGGATGGTGTCCCACTATCTAGGGAGGTAGAACACTCCATTGATGTAGATATTTTAAATTCTTTATTGCTCTCAAAGATTTCTCGAATGGTGTCCCAGCATCTAGGGAGGTAGTCCATTCCATTGATGTCTTACCAGGTTCCAAGCCTATAAGCAGGCTTGCTTATAGACTTAGCTACTCCAAAGCACATGAGGTGGAGCGGAAATTGGCAGATTATGTGAGAAAAGGTTTCATAAAACCTAGTTCTTCGTCATGGGCTGCTTTGCCTATTCTTTAGGTGATAAAAAAGAAAGATGGTTCTGTGTGTATGTGCATAGATTACTGTGCTCTTAATCAGATTACGATTAAGAATAAGTATCTGATTCCCCACATCGAAAAGATGTTTGACTGCCAACTCAATGGTGCATGCTATTTTTCTAAAATTGACCTTAGGTCAGGCTACCACTAGGTTAGTATCAAGGAACATAATGTTTCCAAGCTCGCATTTAGAACTCGATTTGGGCATTATGAGTTTTTGGTCATGTCATTTGGTTTGACAAATGTGCCAATGACATTTATGACTGTTAACCCATGGCGGACATGGCGACGTACTATATTTTACGTCATTAATTTAAATATTCTGAGTCATGGGCCGGGCTTGTCGGCACCATATGTTAAGGATGAAGGGATTGGGTGATCGCCGATGAGAGGCGCACCTTGGATATCAGTAGGATAAGGGTTAGGGTCGGCCGGCCATGTATGGGCGCCCAAGTGTGAACGGCCAAGTCACCTATATGAGTCAAATGTAACCCTAAAATCCTCATTCTCATGTGTTGTGAATACAAGAGTGCTCTTGCCTTATCTCTTTGGTTTCCTTCTCCTGCGTGTGTGTGTGTGTGAGAGAGAGAGAGAGAGAGAGAGAGCGATCGAGCACTGTGTAGCGGCACGGCGGCGGAGAGGCGGTAGAGCGGCGACGGCGGCTCCTCCTTCACGGCTGCGACACGGGAATCCTTCAAGGCGGCAGTTAAGCGGTGAGTGACACACCTTTTGCATTCTGTTTTGAGCTTCCTTCCCTGGTTGTATACTTGCAGCCATTCGTGGCTCGCATACGGTGTCCGGCAAGTCCCCAGCTACGACCTGTGCGGCAAAAGCGCACATTTTTGGCGCCGCTGCCGGGGAGTTGCCCTGCACCAAGCTCCAGTTTGCAGCTCGGCTGCTGCGTGAAGTTTAATCTTCACTGTAGGAAAGCGACTGTGTGTTTGTTGTTGAGGTGTTTCTGTGTTTTGCAATCTCAGTTTCTGCAATTTGTCTTCTGCATTTCTGTTTCTTTTGTTATATTTTCGCTCCGCGTGTGGGCGTGCGTTCTGTTATCTGGTTTCTGCGTGTGAGAGGGATTTCTGAATCCCCAGATCTGTGCAGTGTGTGCGAACTGCGCCGCGGCCAAGGCTGAACCCTAAGGAAACCATAGAAAACTTATATCACAAAAAAAAAAAACAGAAAACAAAAAACAAAAAATTAAAAAAAATTAAAAAAAATAAAAATTAAAAAACTAAATTTTCTTTTTAAAGAAAGAACCAAACGTGTGGAGAGGAAAGATTTTCTAATTGGAGAAAAATTTTTTGAAAAGAAAGAACCCCAATAGACCCACGACCCACGACCCCGGCCCC